>NC_085991.1:22542654-22849083 GCF_030014385.1 Trichomycterus rosablanca | reverse complement strand
GCTGTTTCTGGATGTGTGTGTGTTTGTTTGTGTGTTTGCAAAAGCATATGTGTATGTGTGTGTGTGGTGATAAGTATAACAGTTTCTGAATGATCAGTATAGCTGTTTCTGGATGTGTGTTTGTGTGTTTGCAAAAGCATATGTGTGTGTGTGTGTGTGTGTGTGTGTTGTATTCCCGATCAGTGTAGCTCTTCTTCCAGGATGTGTGTATAGGTATGTGTGTGTGTCTGTGTATGCACATGTGGTATTGCTGATCAATGTAGCTGTTTCTGCTTGTATCTGTGTGTCAGTGGTATTGCTGATCATTGTAGCAATCTCTGCATATGTGTGGGTGCAAGGCCGTATAACAAATATTTATGGGGGGTATGTCTGCCCCAATATTCTGATATACTTAACCCCCTTCCCCCATATATATACAGATGTAAAGATTATAAATAAGCATATACCTCTGACTAGCTTTGCATAATGTTAGGATCCATCTGTGCTCCATGAGCTGTTTATAGGGCAGTAATGTTTTAGAATTTAGGATGCAGGTTCCTGGCTAAGGCCTTGTGTGGGTGTATATATGCTCAGTAGAAAGTTTTGTAATCAATCAAACTGGTTTCAGCATTGGCAGACCCATTTGTGACCTTTTGTAGCCTACTGCTCTACAGCTAAGATGTTGTTACCCCCAGACATTTTTAAATAACTATAACATAGCTTGCAAAAATCAAAGCAGCTCTCTGTAAGGGTCTATTGAAGTGATTTTATGTTAAGACAGCATCTTATGTCAGCACCACACTGAAAGTTACTGACCTCTTCAGTATAGCCCTGTTTACCTGATTTTACACCTTTTAGCAATAGGTGGGGTTGAAATTTCCAATACCTAAAGGAATGTGTACATGCTTTTGAGGTGTAGCATTTTGTGTCTTGTCAGCATTACATCTGTGTGATTAATTTGTCAATGTATTATCTTGTCATTTATATACTTAATATATAGTGCGACATTTATCTGGAAGCATTTAATTTGTTCAGTTACTGAAGTGCAGAAACCTATAAATCAGTCAGGAGACTAGGATTGCTGCCAATACGAGTGTTTTTTTTAGAAATCATCTTTCACTGCCAGGTGTTTTTTGCACCTGGAGTTACCTGCGGCTCAGTGTTTTATTTTTATTCAAATAACGTCAACATTTACCTTTCTGCTTAAGCCAAGTTGATATTTAACTTGTGTTTAAATGTTACTTTAGTGTGATAAGGTTTTGGTTTAATCATGTACACTGATCAGCCATAACATTTAAAATCTTTACTTACCATATAGAAGCACTTTGTAGTTCTACAATTACTGACTGTAGTCCATCTATTTCTCTACATATTTTTAACCTGCTTTTACTCTGTTCTTCAATGGTCAGGTATTATTTAGGTGGTGGATGATTCTCAGCACTGCAGTGACACTGACATGGTGGTGGTGTGTTAGTGTGTGTTGTGCTGGTATGAGTGGATCAGACACAGCAGCGCTGCTGGAGTTTTTAAATACTGTGTCCACTCACTGTCCACTCTATTAGACACTCCTACCTAGTTGGTCTACCTTGTAGATGTAAAGTCAGAGACGATCGGTCATCTATTGCTGCTGTTTGAGTTGGTCATCTTCTAGACTGTGATCATCAGTGATCACAGGACGCTGCCCATGGGGCGCTTTTGTCTGGATATTTTTGGTTGGTGGACTATTCTCAGTCAAGCAGTGACAGTGAGATGTTTAAAAACTCCATCAGCGCTGCTGTGTCTGATCCACTCACACCAGCACAACACACACTAACACACCACCACCATGTCAGTGTCACTGCAGTGCTGAGAATGATCCACCACCTAAATAATACCTGCACTGTAGTGGTCCTGGGAGAATCCTGACCATTGAAGAACAGCATGAAAGGGGACTAACAAAGCATGCAGAGAAACAGATGGACTACAGTCAGTAATTGTAGAACTATAAAGTGCTTTTAAATGGTAAGTGGAGCTGATAAAATGGACAATGTGTGTAGAAACAATGAGGTGGTTTTAATGTTATGGCTGATCGGTGTATATCAATTTGAATCAGTTTTACTGAATTACACGATTTGCTTTCATGACCTGTTCTTAAATTGGGTCTAGGCAATTATTAAAAATTCTACTTCCTTAGCTGGTTACCTTCTATAAGAATATTGTTATAAAAGACCACTAGAAAGCACCAGAAAACACAGCTACACATACTTGACAAAAACATGACAAGGATTTTTTAATCTTTTACAGTTCTAATAAGACCATGTGCTTATTCTGAGGGTAAACAAATAAAAAGAAATGCTTGACTTTAAGTGATTTAATTAAAACTAATCTCAATAATCATCATGCTATTAATTATTAAATAAAGACAAGTGTTATTAAAAATGGAACAGAGGTTGCAAATTAAATCTCAGAGACAGGGATTAAACACACTTCATAAAATAATACTTAGCATTTTTATGACCTAGTCTAAAAACCCCCGTATATTTTGATTTTAAGAAAGTTAAAATTCATAGCAGGACTGTCATTCAGAGGCAAATCACTGCATCCAGTGCCTGTATTGCACTTTATGATGGAAGCATTCTTTTCTGATAATGTCCCCATATTTCAATATAATGTTGCCTCCACGCTGTACACAGTGCAAAATCATTCAAAATTGGTTGGTCAAGTACCTTCAATGGCCTCTCATGAAGCTTTTTGAAAGCTTCCACACAGACCATGAAGTATATCGCAACCTTTTTTCTTCAGAGCGTTGAAAGATGTTTTTCTTTTTGCAAAAATGGTCCAACGTCCTATCACAAACTATTTAGGACTTGCTCGAGACTGTTGGTGGAGATTTGATTATTTTCTATAAAACCATTGGGTGTTTATTGCCAGAATGCTTTTAGCCATAAAAGCTGATTCCAGTCAAGGCTGTGGTAGTGTCTTTTAAATGCCAGGCCCTCACAGTATGTTTTGGTGTTGTTGGCGTGGATGTAGTGTCAAATCGTTATCCCCATTACACTTCTATGTTTTGCAAATCTCCAGTTGTTATGCAAGAAGCACTTTTGCCTCTTTATCCACTCTACTTAAGTACAGTGGTGCAAAATACACCTGTTTCTTCCTCAGGGCAGGTTCAAAATTTTGATCAGTGGCACATGTTAATGATGTCATCAAGTGTGAGCGGCAATAAACGATACTTGTCATGTAATGTGAATTACATATACAGTATATTGTCTGGCCGTTTAAGAATGTTAAGTGTACTATGCTAGGGTATAGGGAGCGAGTGTGTAGGGAAGAGATTAGAAAATGATAGTCTCCGGCTGTGCTATGTTGTTCTGTGTTTGCACTGAGTGTGTGTGACATTAAAGTAGCGTTCTCGTGAAACCCCACTCGAATGTTTAAACATTGAATTATTTCTCTGTTGGAACGTATCTTCGTGTGTTATTTCCTTTACACACAAACAATGGCCTTATTTACATTAAGTGTTATTTACATTAAGCAAGAGTATCGGATCGGATTACAAGTTTTTTTCCTTCCGATATCCGATCCAGTGATTTGGGCCAATATCGGACCGATACCGATTATTTACATTTACATTTTCAGCATTTAGCAGACGCTTTTATCCAAAGCGACTTACACAATGAGCGGAACACGATGAGCAATTGAGGGTTAAGGGCCTTGCTCAGGGACCCAACAGTGGCAACTTGGTGGTAGCAGGGCTTGAACCGGCAACCTTCTGCTTACTAGTCCAGTACCTTAACCACTGAGCTATCACTGGCCCTTATCAAATCAGTGCCAGCCCTACTAAAAACCTTTAGGGTTTGTGATAATGCTGTGCTGTGATAATGACCACAAATGACTATGAGTTATGTCTTTAAGAGCACTTTTTGTGAGAGGAAACATCTATGCCAACACTTTCCATCTAGTGCTTCCCTCTAATTAACTGTTAAGGCTGGGTTTACATAAAATAATTAAAATGGATTTTTTAAATGACTTCAGGGCTCAGCGGAGGCCTGTTTGTGTTCCAGTGTAATCAGAGTTGGGCTGCAGCTTGCAGACGTTGACATTTGGTTTTGCTAATTTTTGATGTACAAATAATGAGATTTTATGAAATGCAATAAAAAGAAAAATCTGTAGCAAATAGGAAGAATTTGTAATGTTCACTGATCAGTTTGATCACTGATCTAGTTTGTAAATATAAACACATTCAAAATTTGATGCCTGCAACAGACTTGAAAAATTAGGGACAGAGGCAAAATAAGAGAGTGAAACAGTGTTTTAAAACGTTTCACAGTAAGCAGGTGAACTGGTAACATGTGAGGGAATCATGATTGGGTATAAAAGGAGGATTCACCAAAGGCTCAGTCTGTTCAAGCAATGATGGGTTGTGACTCACCACTTTGTACCAAACTATATGAAAGAATTGTGAGAGAATCAGTTCAAAAAGAACATTTCTTAATGCAAAACCATGAATAAATAAGGGTTTTCACCATCTACTGTACATAATATTATGAAAACATTCTGGGAATCAACAAAAAACTATCTGTGTAGGGCAAAACCAGAAACCTCTATTATAAATTCCAACCCTCAGATGACGTTTAATGAGAAACCACCATGCTACCGTGCTATATATTGCCACTTGGGCTTTGGGGGAACATTGTTACTTAACACAGTCCACCACTGCATCAAGAAATGCAATCTGAAACTCTGGGCTCATACCAGATGGTTCAAAAGGCAGTGTAAACGTGTGCTCTGGTCAAATTAGTCCACATTGTAGCTTGCTTTCAGAAACAACAGATGTAGAGTTCTTCATGCTAAGGACAAAAAAGAACTATCCAGACTGTTATCAGTGAAAGATGCTAAATCCAACATCTGTCCTGGTATGAAGGTGCATCAGTGGCCACTGTAAGTAACTTGCATATTTGTGAAGGTACCATTGATGCTGGCATCAGGGTAACACCTTTACCTGCAAAGTTCATAGTTATTTCAGCAAGATAATGCCAGGCCTCACTCTGCACAAGTCACAACAGCATGACTTCTTAGACGCACAGTGATCAGAGAATCTGTACGTATGATTTTATGAATTGTGCTGCTGTTGTATGACTGGCCATGTAAATAATTACATTATTAATTGTAATTAATGAACAGAATATTTAAACTATCTTGCCAGTGAGTGCATACACTAGAAATGGAATTTTATAGGACATAAGTAGAAAAAAAACTGCACTTCTGAATAGATAAAGTAATAAAAGGTCAGTTTCAGAAAATGGTATTCTTATCTATCATCATTGTAGGTAAGTTACGTGTCTCATTTAAAGTTCAGAGCATTCACCGAATTACCTATCTTTTTCTTCACAGTGGTGAGGGCTGCTCCCAGCTGAATTTATGGATTACCACTCCATCTGAGCCATCAGGCTAAGCATCTCCCCTCTCATTTATAGTGTCTACATTTTTGCTGGTGCTCTGGCCTTGATCATCAGTCATACCAGCTGTGTGTGAGGCAGGTATCCTCCTTTAGCCACACTTTGGCTGAGTTATGACGTTGTGCTTGTCTTGTTTTTTGAGCGTGGATGACTGTCTCAGTTTGCTTGGCCCAGATAGAGCAGTATTTATAGAGAGCTGGCTCTGTAATACTGCTGCGTAGGACTAGTGTCCCCCTTCCTGTGCACGGAACATTTTAATAAGGTCATTCTGAAGTCTGCAGAGTTACAAGTTTCCAGTTTGGTTGTGCACAGTAAATGGCAAACATATGCCTGTTGAAACATGGATGACACTGCCCACAGTCAAGAGAGCTTTACATCATCTAGGGCTTAAAGGCTGCCACACAAGAAGGAAGTTCTCGAAGATTGTTGCTGATACAATACATTTTTCTTCCAACCTGAACTGGATATAGACACATACACCGATCAGCCATAACATTAAAACCACCTCCTTGTTTCTACACTCGCTGTCCATTTTATCAGCTCCACTTATCATTTAGAAGCACTTTGTAGTTCTACAATTACTGACTGTAGTCCATCTGTTTCTCTGCATGCTTTGTTAGCCCCCTTTCATGCTGTTCTTTAATGGTCAGGACTCTCCCGGGTCCACTACAGAGCAGGTATTATTTAGGTGGTGGATCATTCTCAGCACTGCAGTGACACTGACATGGTGGTGGTGTGTTAGTGTATGTTGTGCTGGTGTCCACTCACTGTCCACTCTATTAGACACTCCTACCTAGTTGGTCCACCTTGTAGATGTAAAGTCAGAGACGATTGCTCATCTATTGCTGCTGTTTGAGTTGGTCATCTTCTAGACCTTCATAAGTGGTCACAGGACGCTGCCCACAGGGTACTGTTGGCTGGATGTTTTTGGTTAATGGACTATTCTCAGTCCAGCAGTGACAGTGAGGTGTTTAAAAACTCCAGCAGTGCTGCTGTGTCTTATCCACTCATACCAGCACAACACACACTAACACACCACCACCATGTCAGTGTCACTGCAGTGCTGAGAATGATCCACTACTTAAATAATACCTGCTCTGTAGTGGTCCTGGGAGAGTCCTGACCATTGAAGAACAGCATGAAAGGCTAACAAAGCATGCAGAGAAACAGATGGACTACAGTCAGTAATTGTAGAACTACAAAGTGCTTCTATATGGTAAGTGGAGCTGATAAAATGGACAGTGAGAGTAGAAACAAGGTGGTTTTAATGTTATGTCTGATCGATGTACAGTATGTTCCCAAGTGTATGTAAACTTTTGTTTTGAGCTGTAAATGGACCAGAAAAACCAAAAGAATGTCACATTTGTATTGTTTGCATGGAAAACCATACCATGTGGAGCAGATAGCTGAGCTTGATCTAGTCATTGCAGAACCAATCAGCCTTCATTTAACTAATCTTTGTTCTCCTCTCTTTTTCTAAAAAAGACAGTTTTTAAGGTCACGTAGGCTGTGTTTCAGAGAGTTTGTGTGTTCAGAAGTGAAAGCATGTCTTAGTCATGAGTCATTTTAAGTAGATGTTAGATCTTTGGTATGTCACACACATACACACACACACAGAGATTAAATTGTATTGACAGCAAGGGTTTTGATGAAATGTTCATCTCTTAATACCTTTCCTATCATTAGTCTGACATCATGTTGAAAAACCTTGTGTGGACAGCCTGTGTGGATCATTACTTGTAATTCTATTTACTTGTGGTGTACATTAATGACAGAAATGGTAGTTATTCATTACACAAGATTCATCAGTTCACAAGTTTAATGTCAAATACAGTCACGAACAATTTTGTTTCTACAATTCACCTCACTTGCATGTTTTTGGACTGTGGGAGGAAACCGGAGCTCCTGGAGGAAACCCACGCAGACATGGGTAGAACAAGCAAACTCCACACAGAAAGGACCCAAACCACCCCACCTGGAGATCAAACCCAGACATAATTGCTAATTGTTTCATAAAATCTTTCCAATCAACAATCTTTCCAATTATAAAGTCATTTATAATGAAGTCAGTGCAGTATGCATCTAATCTTTTTGTATAAAAAAAATGAAAACCTATTTTAATATTCATGGTTATTTTATCTATATTAAACATTCACTTTCTATGCAATATACATCATATCTTTAACCACAGAAATATGCAGCAGAAACAGCAGTGACAGTCAAATCTATTGCAAAAGAGACTAAAGGTAAATTATGTTGCTGTTGGCTTTACGTTAAAAACATGGTTATTAACATTATGGCAGCATGCAACAAATGAATGTTATACATTCATTTCCTCTCCTAATTAATATCTTAGCAGCATAACACAGCAAATCAACAGACTGCCTTTTTAATACACACGACATCATCAGAGCCTGTCAATAAGGTGATGTTTTAAATTGCCATTTGAGAAAACATTCATTTATATATCTTTAACTGTTTCATTATGGTTAGGGGTCGCGGTGCACCTGGAGCTAAATGCAAGTCAGGAAAAGAAAAATCACTGGACAGAAAGTCAGTCCTTTATACCCTCACCTATTTAATCTTTTACTCACACCAAGTTGACATTTTACATTATGAATACTGTTTGTTTAATAATGTAAATATTGAAATAGCAAAAACAAGAAAACTAATAATATCTGGCAACAGAAGTGAAGAAAGAAGTAAGAGATTAAACCCTGGAAGGTAGTGAGACAGGGGAACAGGGAAATGAGTGTTTCGTGGTTTTCATGGAATGCTGCCTTTGTAACACTTTTCTCTTTGTTCTCTGTGGGTGGAAGAACAGAATGCATCAGGCTTTATCTGCTCTTGAATGACTTCCTGGGAGCATTATGAATAGGGTAATAAAGAAAATAGGGGGTCAGTTTAGTTGTTTGTGTGCATGTGTGTGTGTGTGTGTGTGGTGCCAGCGAGTACATCACCACACTAACCTCAGGCTTACTGACTGGACCACATACTAAATGCCTGTAAATGCTTTGTAATTGTTTCACATCTGCAGCTTACAGGGGAAAAAATGCTAGTGACTCAAGACCCAAACCTTATCCAACCAAACAAACGGTCAAAGCTCAATGCTCTGTTTCCATGACAACTGCAACAATGCATGATGCAGTGAAAGGAAGGAGGATAAGAAAGAGAGACTTACTTCATGAAAGTCAGAGCCCAGAAGCCACCTCAGAGCTCCATTGTGTTTCACATGCTAAAATCCTTCCAGCAGTTCTTTTGTTCCGTTACTTTTCTTTCTCTAACTCGGACCCCTCCTTTCTTTCCAACCAGGGTTGCAATAATGCAGCCCACTATGAGGTCTTTCACGTACTAGTTGAGTTGGTTATGCTTTATTTATCTGTTAATTACTGTCCAATTAACAGTGCTGAGAACCCTTATAAACATGGTGTTGTTTTATGTTTCGAGTGTTCTAGCAAACAACACAGAATAATTATTTGTCATAGACATGGTGGTTACCAGTGCAAGGTCTGCTGTTAGGTCTCTAAACAGCGCTGATGGATTTGTCCTGCTGCAACTTAGTGAACTTTACTAAAAGTGAGTGACCAGTAATGCCCCAGCTCTCCGACTTTTAGAGCTATTAAAAAGCACATAATGTTTCACATGATCAACATATTAACATATTCACCATGAAATTACCTGTTACATGCAATGTGACATTTAACAAATCACCACTTTTACATTGTCTGCAGCATCTTCTACTTTGCTGTAAGTTGCACACTACCTGCTGTTACACAATATACACAATGTAATACATTCAACCTACTGTAACATGGTTTAACCACTGTAGTTAGAGTATGTTACAGCAGGTAAAGTGTGTAACAGTGGTTAATGTTACAGCAGGTAAAGTGTGTAAGAGTGGTTACAGTAGGTAAAGTGTGTATAAGTGGTTACAGTATCTAAAGTGTGTAACAGTGGTTACAGTAGGTAAAGTGTGTAACAGTGGTTAATGTTACAGCAGGTAAAGTGTGTAACAATGATTAGAACATGTTACAGCAAGTAAAGTGTGTAACAGGGGTTAGAACATGTTATGGCAGGTAAAGTGTGTAACACGAACATGTTACGGCAGATGAAGTGTGTAACAGTGGTTACAGTAGGTAAAGTGTGTAACAGTGGTTAGAGTATGTTACAGCAGGGAAAGTGTGTAACAGTGGTTACAGTAGGTAAAGTGTATAACAGTGGTTAGAGTATGTTACAGCAGGGAAAGTGTGTAACAGTGGTTACAGTAGGTAAAGTGTGTAACAGTGGTTACAGTAGGTAAAGTGTATAACAGTGGTTAGAGTATGTTACAGCAGGGAAAGTGTGTAACAGTGGTTACAGTAGGTAAAGTGTATAACAGTGGTTAGAGTATGTTACAGCAGGTGAAGTGTGTGCAGTGGTTAGAAAGTGTTACAGCAGGTTACAGCAGTTACTGTGTCACTGGCGGGGCCAGTGATAGCTCAGTGGTTAAGGTACTGGACTAGTAAACAGAAGGTTGCCGGTTCAAGCCCCGCCACCACCAAGTTGCCACTGTTGGGTCCCTGAGCAAGGCCCTTAACCCTCAATTGCTCATCGTGTTCTGCTCACTGTGTAAGTCGCTTTGGATAAAAAGCGTCTGCTAAATGCTGAAAATGTAAAATGTAAAGTGTATAACAGTGGTTAGAGTATGATACAGCAGGGAAAGTGTGTAACAGTGGTTACAGCAGGTAAAGTGTGTAACAGTGGTTACAGTAGGTAAAGTGTGTAACAGTGGTTACAGTAGGTAAAGTGTATAACAGTGGTTAGAGCATGTTACAGCAGGGAAAGTGTGTAACAGTGGTTACAGTAGGTAAAGTGTATAACAGTGGTTAGAGTATGTTACAGCAGGTGAAGTGTGTGCAGTGGTTAGAAAGTGTTACAGCAGGTAAAGTGTGTAACAGTGGTTACAGTAGGTAAAGTGTGTAACAGTGGTTACAGTAGGTAAAGTGTGTAACAGTGGTTAATGTTACAGCAGGTAAAATGTGTAACAATGATTAGAACATGTTACAGCAAGTAAAGTGTGTAACGGGTTAGAACATGTTACGGCAGGTAAAGTGTGTAACAGTGGTTACAGTAGGTAAAGTGTGTAGCAGTGGTTAGAGTATGTTACAGCAGGTAAAGTGTGTAACAGTGCTTAGAACATGTTACAGCAGGTAAAGTGTGTAACAGTGTTACAGCAGGTAAAGTGTGTAACAGTGGTTAGAACATGTTACAGCAGGTAAAGTGTGTAGCAGTGGTTAGAACATGTTACAGCAGGTAAAGTGTGTAGCAGTGGTTAGAACATGTTACAGCAGGTAAAGTGTGTAACAGCGCTTAGAACATGTTACAGCAGGTAAAATGTGTAACAGTGTTACAGCAGGTAAAATGTGTAACAGTATTACAGCAGGTAAAGTGTGTAACAGTGGTTAGAACGTTACAGCAGGTGAAGTGTGTAGCAGTGGTTAGAAAGTGTTACAGCAGGTAACACTAACGGGTTAGAACATGTTACAGCAGGTAAAATGTGTAACAGTGTTACAGCAGGTAAAATGTGTAACAGTATTACAGCAGGTAAAGTGTGTAACAGTGGTTAGAACGTTACAGCAGGTGAAGTGTGTAGCAGTGGTTAGAAAGTGTTACAGCAGGTAACACTAACGGGTTAGAACATGTTACGGCAGGTAAAGTGTGTAACAGTGGTTACAGTAGGTAAAGTGTGTAACAGTGCTTAGAACATGTTACAGCAGGTAAAGTGTGTAACAGTGTTACAGCAGGTAAAGTGTGTAACAGTGGTTAGAACATGTTACAGCAGGTAAAGTGTGTAGCAGTGGTTAGAACATGTTACAGCAGGTAAAGTGTATAGCAGTGGTTAGAACATGTTACAGCAGGTAAAGTGTGTAACAGTGCTTAGAACATGTTACAGCAGGTAAAATGTGTAACAGTATTACAGCAGGTAAAGTGTGTAACAGTGGTTAGAACATGTTACAGCAGGTGAAGTGTGTAGCAGTGGTTAGAAAGTGTTACAGCAGGTAAAGTGTGTAACAGTGGTTAGAACATGTTACAGCAGGTAAAGTGTGTAACAGTGGTTAGAACATGTTACAGTAGGTAAAGTGTGTAACAGTGGTTAGAACATGTTACAGCAGGTAAAGTGTGTAGCAGTGGTTAGAACATGTTACAGCAGGTGAAGTGTGTAACAGTGGTTAGAACATGTTACAGCAGGTAAAGTGTGTAGCAGTGGTTAGAACATGTTACAGCAGGTGAAGTGTGTAACAGTGGTTAGAACATGTTACAGCATTTAAAGTGTGTAGCAGTGGTTAGAACATGTTACAGCAGGTAAAGTGTGTAACAGTGGTTAGAACATGTTACAGCAGGTAAAGTGTGTAGCAGTGGTTAGAACATGTTACAGCAGGTAAAGTGTGTAGCAGTGGTTAGAACATGTTACAGCAGGTAAAGTGTGTAGCAGTGGTTAGAACATGTTACAGCAGGTAAAGTGTGTAACAGTGTTACAGCAGGTAAAATGTGTAACAGTATTACAGCAGGTAAAGTGTGTAACAGTGGTTAGAACATGTTACAGCAGGTGAAGTGTGTAGCAGTGGTTAGAACATTTTACAGCAGGTAAAGTGTGTAACAGTGGTTAGAACATGTTACAGCAGGTAAAGTGTGTAACAGTGGTTAGAACATGTTACAGCAGGTAAAGTGTGTAGCAGTGGTTAGAACATGTTACAGCAGGTAAAGTGTGTAGCAGTGGTTAGAACATGCTACAGCAGATAAAGTGTGTAGCAGTGGTTAGAACATGTTACAGCAGGTAAAGTGTGTAACAGTGGTTAGAACATGTTACAGCAGGTAAAGTGTGTAGCAGTGGTTAGAACATGTTACAGCAGGTAAAGTGTGTAGCAGTGGTTAGAACATGTTACAGCAGGTAAAGTGTGTAACAGTGCTTAGAACATGTTACAGCAGGTAAAATGTGTAACAGTGTTACAGCAGGTAAAATGTGTAACAGTATTACAGCAGGTAAAGTGTGTAACAGTGGTTAGAAAGTGTTACAGCAGGTAAAGTGTGTAACAGTGGTTAGAACATGTTACAGCAGGTAAAGTGTGTAACAGTGGTTAGAACATGTTACAGCAGGTAAAGTGTGTAACAGTGGTTAGAACATGTTACAGCAGGTGAAGTGTGTAACAGTGGTTAGAACATGTTACAGCAGGTAAAGTGTGTAGCAGTGGTTAGAACATGTTACAGCAGGTGAAGTGTGTAGCAGTGGTTAGAAAGTGTTACAGCAGGTAAAGTGTGTAACAGTGGTTAGAACATGTTACAGCAGGTAAAGTGTGTAACAGTGGTTAGAACATGTTACAGCAGGTAAAGTGTGTAACAGTGGTTAGAACATGTTACAGCAGGTGAAGTGTGTAACAGTATTACAGCAGGTAAAGTGTGTAACAGTGGTTAGAAAGTGTTACAGCAGGTAAAGTGTGTAACAGTGGTTAGAACATGTTACAGCAGGTAAAGTGTGTAACAGTGGTTAGAACATGTTACAGCAGGTAAAGTGTGTAACAGTGGTTAGAACATGTTACAGCAGGTGAAGTGTGTAACAGTGGTTAGAACATGTTACAGCAGGTAAAGTGTGTAGCAGTGGTTAGAACATGTTACAGCAGGTGAAGTGTGTAGCAGTGGTTAGAAAGTGTTACAGCAGGTAAAGTGTGTAACAGTGGTTAGAACATGTTACAGCAGGTAAAGTTTGTAACAGTGGTTAGAACATGTTACAGCAGGTAAAGTGTGTAGCAGTGGTTAGAACATGTTACAGCAGGTGAAGTGTGTAACAGTGGTTAGAACATGTTACAGCAGGTAAAGTGTGTAGCAGTGGTTAGAACATGTTACAGCAGGTGAAGTGTGTAACAGTGGTTAGAACATGTTACAGCAGGTAAAGTGTGTAGCAGTGGTTAGAACATGTTACAGCAGGTGAAGTGTGTAACAGTGGTTAGAACATGTTACAGCAGGTAAAGTGTGTAGCAGTGGTTAGAACATGTTACAGCAGGTGAAGTGTGTAACAGTGGTTAGAACATGTTACAGCATTTAAAGTGTGTAGCAGTGGTTAGAACATGTTACAGCAGGTAAAGTGTGTAACAGTTGTTAGAACATGTTACAGCAGGTAAAGTGTGTAGCAGTGGTTAGAACATGTTACAGCAGGTAAAGTGTGTAGCAGTGGTTAGAACATGTTACAGCAGGTAAAGTGTGTAACAGTGCTTAGAACATGTTACAGCAGGTAAAATGTGTAACAGTGTTACAGCAGGTAAAATGTGTAACAGTATTACAGCAGGTAAAGTGTGTAACAGTGGTTAGAACATGTTACAGCAGGTAAAGTGTGTAACAGTGGTTAGAACATGTTACAGCAGGTAAAGTGTGTAACAGTGATTAGAACATGTTACAGCTGGTAAAGTGTGTAGCAGTGGTTAGAACATGTTACAGCAGGTAAAGTGTGTAGCAGTGGTTAGAAAGTGTTACAGCAGGTGAAGTGTGTAGCAGTGGTTAGAACATGTTACAGCAGGTGAAGTGTGTAACAGTGGTTAGAACATGTTACAGCAGGTAAAGTGTGTAGCAGTGGTTAGAACATGTTACAGCAGGTAAAGTGTGTAACAGTGGTTAGAACATGTTACAGCAGGTAAAGTGTGTAGCGGTGGTTAGAACATGTTACAGCAGGTAAAGTGTGTAGCAGTGGTTAGAACATGTTACAGCAGATAAAGTGTGTAACAGTGGTTAGAACATGTTACAGCAGGTAAAGTGTGTAGCAGTGGTTAGAACATGTTACAGCAGGTAAAGTGTGTAGCAGTGGTTAGAACATGTTACAGCAGGTAAAGTGTGTAACAGTGGTTAGAACATGTTACAGCAGGTAAAGTGTGTAACACTGGTTAGAACATGTTACAGCAGGTAAAGTGTGTAGCAGTGGTTAGTTACTGTAGGTAAAGTGTGTAACAGTGGTAACATACTCTACAAACTGTTACAGGTTTTACCTGCTGTAACATACTGTTTTAAGATAATCTGCCCGAAGATAATTCGCTGCCTGCTTAAACATACTCTGCCCATTGTTACGTACTATAAACACTTCATCATAATCTACCTACTGTACCATACTCCTGCACTTTACTCACTCTTGCATACTTAGTAAAACACACTTTACCTACTGTTACACACATTACCCAATGTAATAAGCTCTAGTTTAGGACTCTACAGACTCTTTTGCAATAAAACAAATAAAAATATAATAGACCAACGCCAAGTTTATAATGCTAATGGGAAGATTATTATGTCTTTAAACGTGAATGAAATGTTCTGTATTCACTCTAGTTTTCATTTCTTTGTCTGCTATGTTTATCCAAAAGCTTGGAAACATTAACGTAGGTGTAACATTAATGTTTTGATTTGGGGGAAGGAAGATGGGGAGCGTTTTAGATTTGTTTTATGCAATTGCAACACCCTGAGTTCAAACAGTTCAAGCTGTTTTTTTTAAACTTTTATTTAATTTCTAAAATACCTTGCAAGCTGTTTCAAAAATGGTAACAGGCCGCAAATGGCCCGCTGGTCGTAGTTTGTACATCACTGCTGTAGTTGATCCAAAATTCTTTTATGACTATTTCATGCTCTAATCATTGTAACAGATTCTATTGGCTTAAACACACTCTTCTGACTAAGATGCTGTACTTGCTGTAAGATACTCTACTCACTATAACACACTCTACACCTTGTTACATAATCTGCCTTCTGTAACATACTTTTCTGTAACAGTTTCTAATCTTTGTAACATACTCTAACATCTGTATTACACTCCACATTTTACTAGTTTGCTTTAAGTTCGAGGTGAACGGAGAAATGTAGGAGTGTCTGATGCTGTGGGAATAGTGTCTGGTGATCATTGTGTGTGTGTCTGTGTGGGTGTGGGTAGTCGGTCTATCACAGGAACAGCAGAGGTTAGGATTTGGGAGTGGAAGGTTTTTTCTGTCCACTCATGCATTCTGACTTGAAGACAAAAGAACCAGCAGGAGTCTCTCCGTCTTTCTCAGAACTCTACTTCAACACGTCCTAGAAAATTGATTTTAATGAAAGCAGTCTGAAATGTGGCAAAGGGGGTGTGGTGTTCCTCGTCAGAATGGTTTAAGTACATGTACTTTCTATTGATTTTGTGAGAAATCCATAGTGAAAAGGCTTGTACTTACACCAGGCAGTGTTCCCTTTTGAAGTTTTATTGGACTTCTACATCAAGCAGCCATAAAATCAATACAAATATGTGATCATCTGCATTCCCCTATCAATCCCCATACAGGAAAAGGTCTTTCAGCAGAAAGCAGTAGACCTTATTGCCTTATTTAGTTTCACATTATACAAAGTGCTTTAAAACAGTAAACATGGAAAACCCACATGTATAATAAATGACTATTAATGTGCCTTAGACAAAATTTTATATTAGTTTTTTAATAGATTACTACGGTTTATTACTACCTCAAATCAGGAAAGAAGTTGGGGCAGAGTGGAAAATGCAGATAACAAAATGCAGTGTTTCTTACATTTACTTTTATTTAATTGCAGACAGAATGAACCCAGGATATTTCATGGTTTTTTTTGGGTCAACTCCATTTCATTTGTTAAAAAACGTCAAATCCTGCATTTCTGACTGGCAACACATTGCAAAAAAAGTTGGGACAAGGCAATTTAGGGCTAGTAATAAGGTAAAAAGCTAAATTAATGATATGATTTTTTTAGGTGATGTCAACGAGTCATTGTATTATGATTTGGTCCAGTCTCCGATAAGTAAAGATGGGCAGAAGATCTTCAGTTTTTTAACAAATATTTAAAACAAAATTATTGAAATGTTTTAAAACAATGTTTTTAAAGAACGATTGGAGAGGATTTGCATATTTCTCCCTCTACAGTGCATGATATCAATTAAATTATACAAGAAATCTGGAGGAATATCAGTGCATAAAAAAGCAAGAGTAACACCCATGATCTCCGATTCCTCCTACACTGCATTAAAAACCATCATACATCAATAGCTGATATAACCACATGGGCAAGGGATTACTTTGGTAAACCTTTGTCAAGCACTACAAATGCCACTTAAAACTTTACTGTGCAAAAAATAAGCCTTATCTTAACCATGTCCAGAAGTGGCGTCGACTTCTCTGGGCTCCGAGGCATCTAGGATGAACCATCACACAGTGGAAACGTATATTGGGGTCAGATGAATCAGTATTCCAGGTCTTTTTTTTGAAAGAAATGGACGCTGTGTGCTTCAGACTAAAGACAAAAATTACCATCCAGTTGTTATTAGCAACAAGTCCAAAAGCCAGGGTCTCCCATGGTATGGGGCTGTGTCAGTGCTCTTGGCAAAGGTCATTTACACTTCTGTGATGGCAGCATTAATGCAGAAAAGTTCATTGAGATCTTTGCTGCCTTCAAGCTGACATGTTTTCCAGGGATGTGCAGTTTTTAGCAAGACAATGCAAAACCACATGCTGCACACATTATAAAGGCATGGCTGCAGAAGAAGAGGGTACGGGTACTGGACTGGCCTGCCTGCAGTCCTGATCTGTCCCCAGTAGAGAATGTGTGGAGAAAAATGAAAAAAGAAAAATGCAACAGTGACAACCCCGTACTGTTGCACATCTTAAGACGTGTTTGCAGGAAGAATGAGACAAAATAAAAGCTGAAACACTAAATCACTTGGTATCCTTGGTGCCAAAACATCTTTTAAGTGTGGTGAAAAGGAATGGCAACATTACAAAATGGTAAATGCTTTACTGGCCCAACATTTTTTGGAATGTGTTGCAGGCCTGAAAGGCAAGAATGGAGGTATATTAACAAATTAAATTAAGCTGACCAGACAAAACATGAAATATCGTGGGTTCATACCAGCAATGAAGAAACTAGTAAATGTAAGAAACACCTAACTTTTTCTGAATTGGGGTTGTATTATACAGTGTATCACAAAAGTGAGTACACCCCTCACATTTCTGCAAATATTTTATTATATCTTTTCATGGGACAACACTATAGAAATAAAACTTGGATATAACTTAGAGTAGTCAGTGTACAGCTTGTATAGCAGTGTAGATTTACTGTCTTCTGAAAATAACTCAACACACAGCCATTAATGTCTAAATGGCTGGCAACATAAGTGAGTACACCCCACAGTGAACATGTCCAAATTATGCCCAAAGTGTCAATATTTTGTGTGACCACCATTATTATCCAGCACTGCCATAACCCTCCTGGGCATGGAATTCACCAGAGCTGCACAGGTTGCTACTGGAATCCTCTTCCACTCCTCCATGATGACATCACGGAGCTGGTGGATGTTAGACACCTTGAACTCCTCCACCTTCCACTTGAGGATGCGCCACAGGTGCTCAATTGGGTTTAGTCCATCACCTTTACCTTCAGCTTCCTCAGCAAGGCAGTTGTCATCTTGGAGGTTGTGTTTGGGGTCGTTATCCTGTTGGAAAACTGCCATGAGGCCCAGTTTTCGAAGGGAGGGGATCATGCTCTGTTTCAGAATGTCACAGTACATGTTGGAATTCATGTTTCCCTCAATGAACTGCAGCTCCCCAGTGCCAGCAACACTCATGCAGCCCAAGACCATGATGCTACCACCACCATGCTTGACTGTAGGCAAGATACAGTTGTCTTGGTACTTCTCACCAGGGCGCCGCCACACATGCTGGACACCATCTGAGCCAAACAAGTTTATCTTGGTCTCGTCAGACCACAGGGCATTCCAGTAATCCATGTTCTTGGACTGCTTGTCTTCAGCAAACTGTTTGCGGGCTTTCTTGTGCGTCAGCTTCCTTCTGGGATGACGACCATGCAGACCGAGTTGATGCAGTGTGCGGCGTATGGTCTGAGCACTGACAGGCTGACCTCCCACGTCTTCAACCTCTGCAGCAATGCTGGCAGCACTCATGTGTCTATTTTTTAAAGCCAACCTCTGGATATGACGCCGAACACGTGGACTCAACTTCTTTGGTCGACCCTGGCGAAGCCTGTTCCGAGTGGAACCTGTCCTGGAAAACCGCTGTATGACCTTGGCCACCATGCTGTAGCTCAGTTTCAGGGTGTTAGCAATCTTCTTATAGCCCAGGCCATCTTTGTGGAGAGCAACAATTCTATTTCTCACATCCTCAGAGAGTTCTTTGCCATGAGGTGCCATGTTGAATATCCAGTGGCCAGTATGAGAGAATTGTACCCAAAACACCAAATTTAACAGCCCTGCTCCCCATTTACACCTGGGACCTTGACACATGACACCAGGGAGGGACAACGACACATTTGGGCACAATTTGGACATGTTCACTGTGGGGTGTACTCACTTATGTTGCCAGCTATTTAGACATTAATGGCTGTGTGTTGAGTTATTTTCAGAAGACAGTAAATCTACACTGCTATACAAGCTGTACACTGACTACTCTAAGTTATATCCAAGTTTCATGTCTATAGTGTTGTCCCATGAAAAGATATAATGAAATATTTGCAGAAATGTGAGGGGTGTACTCACTTTTGTGATACACTGTATATAGCAGTATAGTGTATGGTATGTGTATACTCTATATGTGAACATAACTTAATAAATTAAATCAGGTTTTAGCCACACTCATTGCTGTCAGGTCTTTAAATAGTTTGTATGTTTGGGGAAGGCCCTTTTTCTGTTCCAATTTTGTTGTATCAATAAACTTATTTGTTGAGACTGTAAAGAGCACATTGATTTTAGTTAGAAACAGACATTTTCTCTTCCAATGCATAACAATTTCTGAAACATTTATATGAATCTCAGTACAGAAAGTACAAGTAAATTGTACTTTAAATAGCTGTGGGACCATGCAGTCCAAATAAGCAAAATGCACAGTGTAAAGCAGTGCTCTAAAACACTGCGGTAAAATTATGATATCAAATACTAGGCATATTTCTGAAACTTTATTTTAATTATAAGACACACAACAAAGTTTGGCATGTGTTATAGACTGAAATCCTCCAACATTAAATGGACAGTTTTAGAAAAAATAAGGTGTTGGTGTAGCTCTACTAATGTTTAGTGCAATTCATAACCAACTGTTGCTTTTACCGGCCGTAATCTCAATATAGATTACGACTAGCAGTCAGACAAATTAAAGCAATTATGTTTAAAAAGAGTAAGAAAAACATGTGTAAATAGTCATGATGCTTTTTGTGTGCTTAAGGCAACTGTTTTTATTTTGAAAATCTAGACTTGATGCAGTGTTCCTGTACAGACATGCAAACAGTTACATTTCTGGCACTGTCAACTGGCTGCAAGTCTTAACAGGACCCTGTGGGTCCAGAGTTTAACAATGAAGCTTTGTGTTTAAACCTCTAAAACTCTATGTGTGTGTGTGTGCGGGGAGACAGACTGTCCCAACCCAGTCACATACAACCACGCAGCTACAATGCAAACCAGTCAAACCATAGTTTCATTTTACAAACTGTGCAAGTATGCATCTAGGTTTTGTTGATGCTGAGACGCACTTAAGCTTGAGATTTCAGATGTTACCATAAATGGCATTTTGGCAATATTGACTGGATTCTTTTTCATGATGATTCACTTTTGACAAAAGGTGCATTGTTACTGTAACACAGTGCCTATTAAATGTTTATTCCAGGTACCAGTCCTGATCAAACCAAAACCTTTAAGTTCCACCATCCTTTATAAGTCATCTAACAGACACACATTCTTACACACACACACACATGCCTATACTGTATGTGCAGAAAGCACTTACCATTTAGTTAAACAATGTGATACTTGATGGTCTTGATTGTTTCTCTGACTCACTATAACCAAACTTCTTCTTTTTTTGCACTTGCTAACACTAAAACTGTGTCAACATGTAAAATGATCAGCCAGTGTATAATCTTCTTCATTTTTAACAGGCATCTCAGATCCATCATCACTAGCGTCATTCTTTAGTCATGATATCATACACCATTTCATAGGGTTTCATTTTATTCTTGCCATGTTGGGTCTTGATCATAGATACACATAGTAGTTTTATTAAATTCTAAATTTATTAATATAGAAATTTTTAAAAATCATGCTTTAAAAAATAATAATTAAAAATATATTTTTTAGTTTTGTCCATGCACCAGATTTTCCGTGTTTGCCGGGATTCCAGCTAATAAAAAACTAAGAGATGCTCTTGTTTCCTGCTTCTCTTTGAAACTCCATGGGTGTGTGCTAATTGGTGCCAATGTTTGCAGGGTGGCAAATACTTAAAATAATGCAGGCCGGTTGTTTATATTAGGAATCTTCAAAAAGACGCGCTGAGGATGGGAGGAGTAGTAATTGGTTGTGGTCTGAGAGACTGAGAGAGAGAGCGTATAGTTCAGATTTAGCTCCATCTGATTTCCACCTTTTTGGACGCTCAAAGAAGCTTTAAGGGGAAGAAGATTCTCATGTGATGATGATGTGAAAGCAGCAAAAACCAAACATTTTTTGCTGATGGCATTAAAAAGTCGGAAGGTGACTATGTAGAAAAGTGATGTCATTTGTTTTTGAAATTCGTAATAAATAGAGTTTTAAAAAGTGTGAAAACTTTTTGAAGAACCCTCGTACATTTATAAGGGCAGATTTTCACAGAACGCTCTTGCTGTAAGGCGACAGTGCTACCCACTGCAACACATGCCAACACGATATCACACATGCTTTTTTTATTCATTGGAACAAACTTTGACGGACACAGTCCAAAAGCTTGTAAAAAGCCTGCCTAGAGGAGTGGAGGCTGTTGTTGTCAGTGGGGCAATTCCATGATAATTCCCATGGTTATAAAATAGAATGTCCAACAAGCTCCTGGTCAGTTGTCCATATAGGTCCACCCTTGATATGCATAAAATAACCTCTATTTGAGATGTATTTTAGTGTAATAATACAAACCGTAATTTATACTCTGCTCTGTGGTTGTGGGAGTACTACATAGGGAGACTGCAAAAGGGAAGCATGTGTTTTGTGTTTTTGTTGTCTCAAAATGTCATACTAACTGACATTCTGCCTGTTAGTACAAGTCATTTGCTATGTATTTTTACATTTGTACAGATTTTTATCAGCACTTTATCATTTACTGTCAAGAGCACTCAAGGTTTCATCCCGTATCTGATGTACTTAGCAGAACACATCACTTCTCCAAGAGACACGTGTTTGTGCCTGAATAACCTCATTCAAAAACACAATACTGGAACCAACAGGCCATTTCCAAAACATGTCAGAAAGTGGTCTGAGGAGGCGTTCTTCAGTGGCCTAGAAAAGTTGAGTCATAATAAAATACTGTCAGCCTGTTCTAAATAATCCTTTAAATCCTGATTTTAGTAGCAGGGGGATGTGTTCCTCTGGGGTATACTTTATTATTACCATTCAAAAAGTTTTCATTCTCACTGCAAAAAAATACAGTGTATCCACTGAATACAGTCAAGTCTTTGTTTTTCGCTGTTACAAAATGCACGCATGTACTAGTACCATGTTATTTTAAATATGCACTTTAGTGAGCTACCTGAGATAAACACCACACAACTAAATTTACATATACTGTGTATATATATATATACAGTGTATCACAAAAGTGAGTACACCCCTCACATTTCTGCAAATATTTCATTATATCTTTTCATGGGACAACACTATAGATATGAAACTTAAATATAACTTAGAGTAGTCAGTGTACAGCTTGTATAGCAGTGTAGATTTACTGTCTTCTGAAAATAACTCAACACACAGCCATTAATGTCTAAATGGCTGGCAACATAAGTGAGTACACCCCACAGTGAACATGTCCAAATTGTGCCCAAATGTGTCGTTGTCCCTTCCTGGTGTCATGTGTCAAGGTCCCAGGTGTAAATGGGGAGCAGGGCTGTTAAATTTGGTGTTTTGGGTACAATTCTCTCATACTGGCCACTGGATATTCAACATGGCACCTCATGGCAAAGAACTCTCTGAGGATGTGAGAAATAGAATTGTTGCACCTCACAAAGATGGCCTGGGCTATAAGAAGATTGCTAACACCCTGAAACTGAGCTACAGCATGGTGGCCAAGGTCATACAGCGGTTTTCCAGGACAGGTTCCACTCGGAACAGGCTTCGCCAGGGTCGACCAAAGAAGTTGAGTCCACGTGTTCGGCGTCATATCCAGAGGTTGGCTTTAAAAATAGACACATGAGTGCTGCCAGCATTGCTGCAGAGGTTGAAGACGTGGGAGGTCAGCCTGTCAGTGCTCAGACCATACGCCGCACACTGCATCAACTCGGTCTGCATGGTCGTCATCCCAGAAGGAAGCTGACGCACAAGAAAGCCCGCAAACAGTTTGCTGAAGACAAGCAGTCCAAGAACATGGATTACTGGAATGCCCTGTGGTCTGACGAGACCAAGATAAACTTGTTTGGCTCAGATGGTGTCCAGCATGTGTGGTGGCGCAGTGGTGAGAAGTACCAAGACAACTGTATCTTGCCTACAGTCAAGCATGGTGGTGGTAGCATCATGGTCTTGGGCTGCATGAGTGTTGCTGGCACTGGGGAGCTGCAGTTCATTGAGGGAAACATGAATTCCAACATGTACTATGACATTCTGAAACAGAGCATGATCCCCTCCCTTCAAAAACTGGGCCTCATGGCAGTTTTCCAACAGGATAACGACCCCAAACACAACCTCCAAGATGACAACTGCCTTGCTGAGGAAGCTGAAGGTAAAGGTGATGGACTAAACCCAATTGAGCACCTGTGGCGCATCCTCAAGTGGAAGGTGGAGGAGTTCAAGGTGTCTAACATCCAACAGCTCCGTGATGTCATCATGGAGGAGTGGAAGAGGATTCCAGTAGCAACCTGTGCAGCTCTGGTGAATTCCATGCCCAGGAGGGTTAAGGCAGTGCTGGATAATAATGGTGGTCACACAAAATATTGACACTTTGGGCACAATTTGGACATGTTCACTGTGGGGTGTACTCACTTATGT
Organism: Trichomycterus rosablanca; assembly: GCF_030014385.1. Classification (NCBI taxonomy): domain Eukaryota; kingdom Metazoa; phylum Chordata; class Actinopteri; order Siluriformes; family Trichomycteridae; genus Trichomycterus; species Trichomycterus rosablanca. The sequence continues at coordinate 22,825,671 of NC_085991.1, read as the reverse complement.
TGCCAGCCATTTAGACATTAATGGCTGTGTGTTGAGTTATTTTCAGAAGACAGTAAATCTACACTGCTATACAAGTTGTACACGGACTACTCTAAGTTATATCCAAGTTTTATTTCTATAGTGTTGTCCCATGAAAAGATATAATAAAATATTTGCAGAAATGTGAGGGGTGTACTCACTTTTGTGATACACTGTATATATATATATAAAAAAAAAAGGAATTACATTTACATTTTCAGCAGACACTGTTATCCAAAGCTACTTACAATTGAGGCTTAAGGACCTTGCTCAAGGGCCCAACATTGGCAGATGTGGGGTTTGAACCAGTGACTTTCCAGTTACTAATTCTGTTCTACTTCTGTACTGGAATTATTGCTTCCATCAGTGATTTTTTGGAAAAGCAGGTTCTATGTCCTGACTAGCGTGAAAACTAAGACACACACAGACTGGACATTTCAAATAATGAAAGACTAAAACATTATGTACAACCCAACATTGGGCAAATTGATACAAGCAGATACAAGCACAAAAAAAGTGAGTTTAATAAACCACTGGCAGATTAATTCCTTGCCCTGCCTAGAATCCAAACAAATCAGATTCAATCATTATATACATTGATCAGCCATAACATTAAAACCACCTCCTTGTTTCTACACCCACTGTCCATTTTATCAGCTCCACTTACCATATAGAAGCACTTTGTAGTTCTACAATTACTGACTGTAGTCCATCTGTTTCTCTCCACAGGACCACCACAGAGCAGGTATTATTTAGGTGGTGGATCATTCTCAGCACTGCAGTGACACTGACATGGTGCTGGTGTGTTAGTGTGTGTTGTTCTGTTATAAGTGGATCAGACACAGCAGCGCTGCTGGAGTTTTTAAATACTGTGTCCACTCACTGCCCACTCTATTAGACACTCCTACCTAGTTGGTCCACCTTGTAGATGTAAAGTCAGAGACGATCACTCATCTATTGCTGCTGTTTGAGTTGGTCATCTTCTGGACCTTCATCAGTGGTCACAGGACACTGCCCAAGGGGCGCTTTTGGCTGGTTATTTTTGGTTGGTGGACTATTTTCAGTCCAGCAGTGACAGTGATGTGTTTCAAAACTTCAGCAGCGCTGCTGTGTCTTATCCACTCATACCAGCACAACACACACTAACACGCCACCACCATGTCAGTGTCACTGCAGTGCTGAGAATGATCCACCACCCAAATAATACCTGCTCTGTAGTGGTCCATTGAAGAACAGCATGAAAGCTAATATTTTTTTTAAATTCACAACACATATCATCATTATTAAGAATTGCATGCTTAGGGCAAAAATTGGCTATTTGAACATCATCCCACTAGTTACCATAGTTACCACATGCCCCAGTTGTTGACATTACAACCCCTTTATTGCAGGTATAGAACTGATCTGTATGGATCATGTGTTGAGTGTAACATTGTTAACATACAGGGATTTGGCCTATTGAACCTAATAATCCACATCTGCATCGTTTTTGTGTGTGTTTGTGTGTGTGCGTGTGATTCTGTCTCTTGATATTTCCTATATGATGGTTGAGATGAAGGAGAAGACTTTGATTTGGAATTCTGGCCGCATGTTCACAGAGCTTGGAGAATGTGGCTATGTTTTGGACATTCCCCTCACGTTCCTAGCTTTCTGCTATTCCCAGTTTGAGAGTTATGCACTGCGTGTGCAGTCAGTTATGGAGTGTGGCCCATGTTGACCTCTGACTGTGGCTGGCGGTAATGAAAGATTCTGATTTTCTTCCTCATGGCCATTTGGCACATTGGGAACATTTATTTTCTGCAGAGTACACACAATAGCACACACAATACTGAACACTAAAATGAAATGTTTAACAAACACTCAACTTAAACGTTTACATGCACATCAGAACATATGGGCTGCGTCCGAAATCGCGTACTTAAACAGAACGTACTAAATTTGAGGCAGGGCACACTGCTCAGCCAGTAAAGCAGTAAGCTCTTTCATAACACAAGTGTGCAGTATGCACGCAATCTCAGACATACTACGTCCGCCGTCTTACCAACATCACATGATGCATGACATAACATCGCCACAGTTATAACGCTACTCATAACATTATTCAGGGTTGTACTTAATCATAACATTTTACATTTTTGTCTTGCTTTGCTTTCCACCATCTTTCTTCTTCCGCTTCAAACGCCTTTGCAGCTCCAGTTGCAATTATGGGATAGATTATCGAACCACAGTGTGCTTTGTTGGCAAACTTAAAAATGCCTGCCCATGCAGTAGGTCATCCGGGTACTTTTTGCGTACTGTTTAATGTGTACTACGTATTCTGATACATTACACGCTCTCGCGTACTGGAAGTATGCGATTTCGGACGCAACCATAGATATACATCGATCAGCCACAACATTTAAACCACCTCCTGGTTTCTACACTCATTGTCCATTTTACCATCTCCACTTACCATATAGAAGCACTTTGTAGTTCTACAATTACTGACTGTAGTCCATCTGTTTCTCTACATACTCTACATAGGTATTATTTAGGTGGTGGATCATTCTCAGCACTGCAGTGACACTGACATGGTGGTGGTGTGTTGTGCTGGTGTGAGTAGATCAGACACAGCAGCGCTGCTGAAGTTTTTCAATACTGTGTCCACTCACTGTCCACTCTATTAGACACTCCTACCTAGTTGGTCCACCTTGTAGATGTAAAGTCAGAGACGATCACTTATCTATTGCTGCTGTTTGAGTTGGTCATCTTCTAGACCTTCATCAGTGGTCACAGAACGCTGCCCATGGGGCGCTGTTGGCTGGATATTTTTGGTTGGTGGTCTATTCTCAGTCCAGCAGTGACAGTGATGTGTTTCAAAACAACATCAGCGCTGCTGTGTCTTATCCACTCATACCAGCACAACACACACTAACACACCACCACCATGTTAGTGTCACTGCAGTGCTGAGAATGATCCACCACCTAAATAATACCTGCTCTGTGGTGGTCCTGTGGGGGTCCTGACCATTGAAGAACAGGGTGAAAGCAGGCTAAAAAAGTATGTACAGTAGATCGCTTATTAAAGTCCTGACTAAACAGTAAAAGTGAACTCTACCTTGTTGTGTACCTTAATTCCCACACCTCCACCTTGGTGAGCCGACCCTGTACAGTAGCAAGTGGCTAATGCTAGCAGTAAAGTGCGACGATAACAAAAGTAAAAACACGACAATATTTTAGTTAGGTAAAATATTAAAATAATCAAAAGACAATGAAATATTAGAATACATGTAATCAAAATATACAGTGAGTGCACAGCAAGGGATTTTGGGAATCTGTGTAACCTGCTTAACGTTATATACGTATATATGAAATTTGTTGAGGGGGCCCATGAGCTCCTAGTTACGCCACTGGTCAATTATGTATCTCTGTGACAGTGGCCAGACATACTTTGGTTGACAGTAAAGAAGCCAGTTTTGGAGCAGGAGTTTCAGCCTCTAAGTGCATTGCACTTCTTGGATTACTTCTGACCATGTCATCTTAACATAGGTTGACAGTTTGGGCTGTCTTTATCAACCTTGGCAAAAAGATCAATGTTCCATGTGCTTCTGTCCTATAAATAAATGTTTGAATGGACAATCCTAAAACCTGACGTTGATAAGACTGGTTCAAAAGGACATTCCTAAGTTGTAAAAGTTTATGATCAGCTTGCTGAGCTCTGTATAGAGCTTTGTAAACACAACCATTAAGCTGCTAATGGTTCATTTTGAAACGCTTTTAGAAATACTTTTTAGACAGGATTTTAGTGTGTGTCTGTGAAAACTTCTGTCCATTTAGTCAAATTTGTAAAACCAGGCAATGGTGTAAAACAAAAACGGTGCTTTGGGCACCATGGCATAGTCATGCTAAAACAGAAAAGAGCCTTACTCAAACTGTTGGATGTTTCAATTTTATAACTGATATTAAACACCTGTTAGCAACTAGTGTGGCTGAAACACTTAAACTCAGTCATTAATAAAGGTGTCCACATACGTTTGGCCATATAGTTTTCAACAAGTGTATGTACATTTTGATTCATCTGTAGTTAAATAATCTGAGATTTTTTTCTGAAATACTCACATACACTGATCAACCATAATGTTAAAACCTCCTCCTTGTTTTTACACTCACTGTCCATTTTATCAGCTCCACTTACCATATTGAAGCACTTTGTTGTCCTACAATTACTGACTGTAATCCATCTATTTCTCCACATACTTTTTTAGCCTGCTTTTACCCTGTTCTTTAATGGTCAGGAGCCCCACAGTACCACCACAGAGCAGGTATTATTTAGGTGGTGGATGATTCTCAGCACTGCAGTGACAATGACATGGTGGTGGTGTGTTAGTGTGTGTTGTGCTGGTGGATCAGACACAGCAGCGCTGCTGGAGTTTTCTATTAGGTACTCCTACCTAGTTGTCCACCTTGTAGATGTAAAGTCAGAGATGATCGCTCATCTATTGCTGCTGTTTGAGTTGGTCATCTTCCAGATCTTCATCAGTGGTCACAGGACGCTGCCTACGGGGAGCTGTTGGCTGGATATATTTTTGGTTGGTGGACTTTTCTCAGTCCAGCAGTGACAGTGAGGTGTTTAAAAACTCCATGAGCATTGCTGTGTCTGATCCACTCATATCAGCACAACATACACTAACACACCACCACCATGTCAGTGTCACTGCAGTGCTGAGAATGATCCACCACCCAAATAATACCTGCTCTGTAGTGGTCCTGGGAGAGTCCTGACCTTTGAAGAACAGGGTGAAAGGGGGCTAACAAAGCATGCAGAGAAACAGATGGACTAGAGTCAGTAATTGTAGAACTACAAAGTTCTCCTATATGGTAAGTGAAGCTGATAAAATGGACAGTGAGTGTAGAAACAAGGAGGTGGTTTTAATGTTATGGCTGATCGGTGTATAAAACAAACAATATAAATTTGCATTTTTAATAATGTTATTCAAACAAAATGACGATGTCTGAAAATATGAATGAAATGAAAGTGAATTGTGGAATGAAAAACAGTGTTATGTTGGAATGATTGAGTGTTATGGGGTGGGGGTCAGTGTGAATTTTGCCAAGAGTGCGCTGTGACGACAGACAACCGTGAAAAAAGTATTTTGTTCTGATTGAGCTCTTATGTAGTAACAGTTACTCATCGCTGCTGTATACAGATAGTTCATTAGGAAGTTGCCAGTGCTGTAGCGCCAGTACTGCCAAGTATGTACAAAACTATGGCCAAATGGTGGCATATGGTACTTGGAGAACATTTGTCAGTTTGAGTATGTCGGTTTTATTGTGTTTGTGTGTCTTCATGTGTGTTTTATACTTCGATCAGCCATAACATTAAAACCACCTCCTTGTTTCTACACTCACTGACCATTTTATCAGCTCCACTTACCCTATAGAAGCACTTTGTAGTTCTACAATTACTGACTGTAGTCCATCTGTTTCTCTGCATACTTTGTTAGCTCCCTTTCATGCTGTTCTTCAATGGTCAGGACTCTCCCAGGACAACTAAAGAGCAGGTGTTATTTAGGTGGTCTCTAACTTCACATCTACAAGGTGGACCAACTAGGTAGGAGTGTCTAATAGAGTGGACAGTGAGTGGACATGGTATTTTAAAACTCCAGCAGCGCTGCTGTGTCTGATCCACTCATACCAGAACAACACACACTAACAAACCACCACCATGTCAGTGTCACTGCAGTGCTGAGAATGATCCACCACCTAAATAATACCTGCTCTGTGGTGGTCCTGTGAGGGTCCTGACAATTGAAAAAGCAGGCTAGGAAGATATGTAGAGAAACAGATGGACCACAGTCAGTAATTGTAGAACTACAAAGTGCTCCTACAGTGTATCACAAAAGTGAGTACACCCCTCACATTTCTGCAGATATTTAAGTATATCTTTTCATGGGACAACACTGACAAAATGACACTTTGACACAATGAAAAGTAGTCTGTGTGCAGCTTATATAACAGTGTAAATTTATTCTTCCCTCAAAATAACTCAATATACAGCCATTAATGTCTAAACCACCGGCAACAAAAGTGAGTACACCCCTAAGAGACTACACCCCTAAATGTCCAAATTGAGCACTGCTTGTCATTTTCCCTCCAAAATGTCATGTGATTTGTTAGTGTTACTAGGTCTCAGGTGTGCATAGGGAGCAGGTGTGTTCAATTTAGTAGTACAGCTCTCACACTCTCTCATACTGGTCATGAAAGTTCCAACATGGCACCTCATGGCAAAGAACTCTCTGAGGATCCTAAAAGACGAATTGTTGCGCTACATGAAGATGGCCAAGGCTACAAGAAGATTGCCAACACCCTGAAACTGGGCCGCAGTACAGTGGCCAAGATTATCCAGCGTTTTAAAAGAGCAGGGTCCACTCAGAACAGACCTCGAGTTGGTCGTCCAAAGAAGCTGAGTGCACGTGCTCAGCGTCACATCCAACTGCTGTCTTTGAAAGATAGGCGCAGGAGTGCTGTCAGCATTGCTGCAGAGATTGAAAAGGTGGGGGGTCAGCCTGTCAGTGCTCAGACCATACGCCGCACACTACATCAAATTGGTCTGCATGGCTGTCACCCCAGAAGGAAGCCTCTTCTGAAGTCTCTACACAAGAAAGCCCGCAAACAGTTTGCTGAAGACATGTCAACAAAGGACATGGATTACTGGAACCATGTCCTATGGTCTGATGAGACCAAGATTAATTTGTTTGGTTCAGATGGTCTCAAGCATGTGTGGCGGCAATCAGGTGAGGAGTACAAAGATAAGTGTGTCATGCCTACAGTCAAGCATGGTGGTGGGAATGCCATGGTCTGGGGCTGCATGAGTGCAGCAGGTGTTGGGGAGTTACATTTCATTGAAAGACACATGAACTCCAATATGTACTGTGAAATACTGAAGCAGAGCATGATCCCCTCCCTCCGGAAACTGGGTCGCAGGGCAGTGTTCCAGCATGATAATGACCCCAAACACACCTCTAAGACGACCACTGCTTTATTGAAGAGGCTGAGGGTAAAGGTGATGGACTGGCCAAGCATGTCTCCAGACCTAAACCCAATAGAACATCTTTGGGGCATCCTCAAGCGGAAGGTGGAGGAGCGCAAAGTCTCGAATATCCGCCAGCTCCGTGATGTCGTCATGGAGGAGTGGAAAAGCATTCCAGTGGCAACCTGTGAAGCTCTGGTAAACTCCATGCCCAGGAGAGTTAAGGCAGTTCTGGGAAATAATGGTGGCCACACAAAATATTGACACTTCAGGAACTTTCACTAAGGGGTGTACTCACTTTTGTTGCCGGTGGTTTAGACATTAATGGCTGTATATTGAGTTATTTTGAGGGAAGAATAAATTTACACTGTTATATAAGCTGCACACAGACTACTTTTCATTGTGTCAAAGTGTCATTTTGTCAGTGTTGTCCCATGAAAAGATATACTTAAATATCTGCAGAAATGTGAGGGGTGTACTCACTTTTGTGATACACTGTATATGGTAAGTGGAGCTGATAAAATGTACAGTGAGTTTGGAAAAAGGAGATGGTTTTAATGTTATGGCTGATCAGTGAATAATAGTGCATGAAGTACAAAATGTGCCAAGAGACTAATGGTTACAGACAGGTGGTTAAACATTGCTCTGGTCTTGCATAATAATTTACAGAAAACTGTAATACAAGGTACATGCTGTTTTAGATGAAGGATTTACAATTAATCTGCACTTAATTAGATCTGTGTGCCTAATTAATGTTGAAACTGGGTTTCTGCAATAATTACTTATACAATGTACTCTGATTATCCAAATCAGAATAATAAAAAATCATGTTCTTTTTAATATATAGGGATAATTATAATGCAGTGTAATTTAGATGTCATTTGAGCTTGTGGGACTTGATAATGGTCCTGTGCTTGCACAAGCTCAAGGTCAGTGAAGCGTTGTGCATGTCTTGTAATTTTATGAAAGAATGCTAACAAAAATGCCAACATCTTTTGCAGTGGATAATTTCAGAATCAAGACTACATGGATGATCAACCACATAGAAATGTCACATCCACTGTAGGGCTGAGACACATTTAGGCGGTGTTATACAAATTTAATAGTATCTGTTAGGGCTGGCTCCGATCCGATACTCGGTATCTGTATCGGTCCGATATTGGCCCAAATCACTGGATCGGATATCGAAAGGAAAAAAACTTGTAATCCGATCCGATACTGAAAATAACACGTAATGTGAATAAGGCCATTGTTTGTGTGTAAAGGAAATAAAACGAAGCTACGTTCCAACAGAATAATTAAATGTTCAAACATTCGAGTGGGGTTTCACGAGAACGCTACTTTAATGTCACAGACGCTCAGTGCAAACACAGAACAACATAGCACAGCCGGAGACTATCATTTTCTAATCTCTTCCCTACACACTCGCTCCCTATACCCTAGCATTGTACACTTAACATTCTGAAAGGGCCAGACAATATATATGTAATTCACATTACATGACAGATGTCGTTTATTGCCACTCACGCTTGATGACATCATTAACATGTTCCCTTTGATCCACAACTCATCCGCAACAGCCATACAGAAATGACAACACACTGATCTACTTAAACTTTAAGCATTTTAAAAAATCATCTACTACTGCCAGATCTAAAAACACTGTTTAAACACAATAAAATTAATCTACTATTGCCACATCTAAAAACACTGTTTAAACACAATAAAATTCATTTACTATTGCCACATCTAAAAACACTGTTTAAACACAATAAAAATCATCTACTACTGCCACATTTAAAAACACTGTTTAAACACAATAAAAATCATCTGCTACTGCCACATCTAAAAACACTGTTTAAGCACAATAAAAATCATCTACTACTGCCACATCTAAAAACACTGTTTAAGCACAATAAAAATCACTGTAATGATAAATTGGACTTCCCTTCAGTGTTATGAAATAAAACAAACTACACCATTTTCTGTTTTCCTCTTCAAAATCCAGCAGGTTTTTCAATAAGCGCTTTGGTTTTTAATAATCTAAAAACGTGACAGAACTTTAATGGAAAATCTCAACTCTGCGTCAATTCTAATTGGTCCATCGCGTTTAATTGACATTCACATCTTCCAACTGTAGACACTTTTGTTAAACAAGCAAAAATGCTTCTAAATGTTCTGTGTGTAAAAGTTAAAATAAAAACAGCAGTTTTGCATAAGTGTGATGTTGTAGGTTCTGTATTTATTCCTTTAGAATATTTGTTTCACAGTCTGAGCATTGTTATTTAGATAGCTAGTTTAACCATGGTGCATTGAGACATGTATTATTACTGCTTAGTTGTTTGAGAGGAGAAATTACGGTATTGGATTGGTATCGGCAGATACTCAATTTGCAGTATTGGTATTGGACATAAAAAAGTGGTATCAAGCCAGCCCTAGTATCTGTCCATCCCAGACAGATCTTACAAACAAACAATTCTGTTAATACATTACATTATAATGCATACCTACCTGTGTTGGTGCCTTTAAAAAAAAGAAACCTTTTTTGGTTTTTACTTTTTAATAATAAAAAGATCCCAGCAGTCTTAACTTAAGTGAACCATTTTTACAGCATAGACCCTTTCATATTCTTTATTAGTCAGCAGAGTAATGTTCATTTTATCTTGCCCTCTTGGCTTGTTTCAGCACTTCTTTTTGTCTCATTTAACTCCTTTTAGGCTTTCCTTCAGTTTCCAACTGTTTTAAAGCTAAAGTGTTTCCAGAGGCTCTTTGTCACTGTAGCAAATCTTATGGCTTTGTACTGGTTTCCAGCAGTGTTCAGACGTTTTAAGTTCTGCTTTGTTCCTTTATTGCAGTAATAATAATAATACGATCATTGTTTAGTAGCGTTCAATGACTGATGATTACTGTGTTTACTAGTGCAGCTGAGGAACAAACACTTTATGACTTATTCATGAGGCATTTGAAGCATGTAGAAATGTTAAACAGATGTAAAACATTTTTACTATTTTTATTAGTATTTTGTTATACACCAATCAGCCATAACATTTAAACCACCTCCTTGTTTCTACACTCACTGACCATTTTATCAGCTCCACTTACCATATAGGAGCACTTTGAAGTTCTACAATAACTGACTGTAGTCCATCTGTTTTTCTGCATGCTTTGTTAGCCCCCTTTCATGCTGTTCTTTAAGGGTCAGGACTCTCCCAGGACCACCACAGAGCAGGTATTATTTAGGTGGTGGATCATTCTGAGCACTGCAGTGACACTGACATGGTGGTGGTGTGTTAGTGTGTGTTGTGCTGGTATGAGTGGATAAGACACAGCAGCGCTGATGGAGTTTTTGAACACCTCACTGTCACTGCTGGACTGAGAATAGTCCACCAACCAAAAATATATCCAGTCAACAGCACCCTGTGGGCAGTGTCCTGTGACCACTGATGAAGGTCTAGAAGATGACCAACTCAAACAGCAGCAATAGATGAGTGATCATCTCTGACTTTACATCTACAAGGTGGACCAACTAGGTAGGAGTGTCTAATAGAGTGGACAGTGAGAGGACACTGTATTTAAAAACCCCAGCAGCACTGCTGTGTCTGATCCACTCATACCAGCACAACACACACTAACACACCAGCACCATGTCATTGTCACTGCAGTGCTGAGAATGATCCACCACCTAAATAATACCTGCTCTGTGGTGGTCTTGTGGGGGTTTTGACCATTGAAGAACAGGGTGAAAGCAGACTTAAAAAGTATGTACAGAAGTAGATGGACTACAGTCAGTAATTGCAGAACTACAAAGTCCTTCTATATGGTAAGTGGAGCTGATAAAATGGACAGTGAGGGTAGAAACAAGGAGGTGGTTTTAATGTACGAAGAAATAACTTACAGTGTTTTACTGACCTACAATTTATTTAAAGTAAATTAATACAAAAACTTGTTGACAAGAACACAACTAATTCAAAAGCTGGGACAGATGCATGTTTTATCCTTGTTATAGCATTTTTGTTATTTGGAAACAGGATACTATTTTGCAAGATACATTTTTAATCCTGGCTTGAGACAATACTTTATCTGCTCAACAGTCTGTGGTTAACGTCTGATTCTCCTGGACTGAGGACAGGCCAGTCAAGCACATGCACTCTGTGTCTAAGATGGTACACTACAATGATAACTCAATGAACCACAATGCTTCAATAATGACAAATTAAAGAACCACTTGTGTCATCAGATCTCAATCCAACAGAACACCTTTAAGATGTGTTAGAAAACAAAATTAGCGATTAGCAGCATTTATGTCATGTTGTGGAACTAAAACTAAGAGCAAAGGGGTGTCCAACCTAGTATTAGTAAGAAGTTCCTCATAAACTGGCCGGTGGGCACCTTACAACTTTTTTCTCCACCAGGAGAACAATAAAATCAGCTGAAAATGTCAACTGGGACAGGCCTAGTCCAACACTTATATACAGCCACAATTATTGTCTTTGCTGTGACCTTGTCTAAACACTCTGATGAAATCAGCATCACTCTAATGCTAATGAAAGTCTAGATAACTCATAAATGCCTGCCAAAGGCATCTTTTATGTGTCTTTTAAACGTCTTTAAAAAAAAGTCTTGTGCTTACTGAAGCTGAGTATAGTTGTGATAGATTCTCACTCCTTTGCTGTGGATTTTCACTTCTTCACATTTACCATTACTCTAATAATATTAGAGTATATTCCAGCAAAGCTACCATATAGAGGTACTCTATAGCAGAGATGGAGCCTGACTCGGACTCGACTTGTGACTCGCATAAAATGACTTGTGGACAACAAAAGTCAGCAACATTAGTTAGGTGTGACAATTATGTATATATTTGATCTGACATCATTCTGATTGTGTCATTTTCTGCTCTCTAATAACGTTCCGGCCGTTTTAAACCACAACGCACGCAATGGGTAAATGTTACAGCCAGCTTCCGGTGTAGTGATGAAGCGTCGCTCCTTACTTAAAATGGTGGAATACCCTACGTAGTGCACTTCACAGTAACAGATAATGTGAATGGAACGCTCTTACAGAATTGGCGCTAATGATTGTAAGAATCGCTTTCTGAACCGATCAGACCTTCTGATTTTAATTTTTAGTAAGAAATGCTGTTATTTGCATGTATTTAGTTTGCAGCGTCACACAGATGATGTTTGTTTGTTTGTTTATTAGGATTTTAACGTCATGTTTTACACTCTTTGGTTACATTCATGACAGACACATGGTAGTTAATCGTTACACAAGTTTCATCACTTCTCAAGGTTATATCGAACACAGTCATGGACAATTTTGTATTGCCAATTCACCTCACTTGCATGTTTTTGGACTGTGGGAGGAAACCGGAGCACCCGGAGTAAACCCACGCAGACACGGGGAGAACATGCAAACTCCACACAGAAAGGACCCGGACCGCCCCACCTGGGGTTCGAACCCAGGACCTTCTTGCTGTGAGGCGACAGTGCTACCCACTTAGCCACCGTGCCGCCCCACAGATGATGTGTCAATGAAACGCTTGATTGGTTTTCTAACGAGTTTGTGTTTTGATTCACAACCGGGAAAAGTTTGGAGGCTTTTAATTATAAGCACATTTACAAAATAACGGATTATATTCCTAATGGGACACAAGGTTATAAATTGAGCTAAGGTAAGCAGTATTATGGATTTTTTTGCTGCGTTTGGGATTTTCAATACATTTCCAATATGTTTTGTGTATATGATATTGACTCGTGACTTGACTCAGACTCTAGTCTAAAGACTCGTGACTCGACTCAGACTCATATTTTGTGACTTGTGAACATCTCTGCTTTATAGTGTTTATATACACTTCACTGATGGTAGTGCTTAACCAAAAGATTGATAATTTCAATTCCTCAAAAACAAGATGAACAAGATGTAAAAATAACCACAGTATGATGGTATGTGGCTTTCGTGATGTGTTTTGTGGTTTGTGTTCATTGTACCAGCTGTGTGATGTTGGTGAGATGTATGATGTGGTACTTAAAAGCAAACACATGTTGAAAATCTGGTGTTGGTTTAGCCAATTGTGTAACAGTGCCTCAGATCAATTCGCATCTTTCGATTAGCATCAAGCCTGTGAGCTGACTGACAGCACAGGAAAAATTTAATTAAGCTAACATTAAAGAACCTGACACACATTAGCATGAAATGAGGAACAATTTATGGAGGGTATTAATTTTGAGCACAACTCAAACTAGGGGACAAAAACATAAGGCATACAGCCAAAACAACACTGAAGTGGCTTCAGGGCGTGTCTTACAATGTCAAGTTGCCCTGCCAAATCTCAGACGTAAACCCCATTAAATGTTTTTGGAGAGACGTGCAAATGTCAGCTCATAAATGCTTGTCATCCAGCATTACAAAGTTCATGATCTGCCATGAGGGGTGAGATAAACTGCCCAAATCCAGATGTGCAAAATTGTAGAGACGTATCCAAAAAGACTTGCAGTTACAGGTATTGCCAAAGGGACCTCTACAACGTACTAAATGAAAGATCTTAATACTATATATATATATATATATATATATATATATATATATATATATATATATATATATACAGATTAGGCATAACATTATGACCACCTCCTTGTTTCTACACTCACTGTCCATTTTATCAGCTCCACTTACCATATAGAATCACTTTGTAGTTCTACAATTACTGACTGTAGTCCATCTGTTTCTCTGCATACTTTTTTTTAGCCCCCTTTCACCCTGTTCTTCAATGGTCAGGACCCCCACAGGACCACTACAGAGCAGGTATTTTTTGGGTGGTGGATCATCCTCAGAACTGCAGTGACACTGACATGGTGGTGGTGTGTTAGTGTGTGTTGTGCTGGTATGAGTGGATCAGACACAGCAATGCTGATGAAGTTTTTAAACACCTCACTGTCACTGCTGGACTGAGAATAGACCACCAACCAAAAATATCCAGCCAACAGCGCCCCATTGGCAGCTTCCTGTGACCACTGATGAAGGACCACTGACGGATTGTCTAATAGAGTGGACAGTGAGTGGACACAGTACTTAAAACCTCCAGCAGTGCTGCTGTGTCTTATCCACTCATACCAGCACAACACACACTAACACACCACCACCATGTCATTGTCACTGCAGTGCTAAGAATGATCCACCACCTAAATAATACCTGCTCTTTGGTGGTCCTTTGGGGGTCCTGACCATTAAAGAACAGGGTAAAAGCAGGCTAAAAAGGTATGTAGAAAAACAGACAGACAGTCAGTAATTGTAGAACTACAAAGTGCTTCTATATGGTAAGTGGAGCTGATAAAATGGACAGTGAGTGTAGAAACAAGGAGATGGTTTAGATTTTGATTTTAGTTCATTTTTTAAAACACTAAAAACATGACTTTGTCCTCATGAAAAGACTGATGGTTAAAAATAGCATTCAGAACCGTGATTCTTCATGACCTTGCAGGTGCAGGGCTTCACCCGGTGAGACGCTCACCGCCCCATTACAACAATGTTTTGATGATGTGAACAGAAATTAATTGAAGAAGACACTGTGCTAATGATATTCTATAAATGCTTATTATCGAGCTTATTGCTCTGCATGCTTTCATTATTTTTTAATGACCTCGTTGGCGCTCTAATTCTGATTTATCTCTTACTCTATTGTTAATAAAAAATAATTTCAGTCTGTTCTTTTCAGCTCTTGGTTCTCTGATATTTAGAAGTGTATTCTCAGGGAAACGATTTCAACATACATTTTTTAGATTAGAAATTATGGCAGCCTTGGTAATGATGGGGAAAAGGGTAATAAAATGTTGTTGGAACTGCTTAGCCATAGTCACAATTTAAATAAGAGTAAACTGTTACTTTAAAATGTATTTTTTTATTTTCACAGTGCGTTTATTTTCCTTTTTAGTACACCCCAAAAAAATATAAAAATAACTAAAAGACCATAATATATTACAATACATGTAGTCAAAATACGCAGTGAGTGCACCGCAAGCGATTTTGGGAATCTGTGTAAAAGATTCAGTAAAGCCGATAATATAATGCACTGCATTTAAGATTACACTCTAACACACACACAAACATATACATATAATTTTAAATATACACACACATATAAATAGATATACACACATACATACACATTTACTCTATTATTATTTTTATATTTTTTATGTGTGCTATAATTAGTCTATAATACTATAATTAACTGTATTAACTGTATAATTACTATATTAACTGTAAAGAGCATAGGAAGACAGTGGCCGGCAATAGTATATTTGTGACTGGTTCTAATACATTTCGAATTGAAAGGCTGAAAAAGCCCAATGCATCTATAAAACACATTACATGCCGCAATAAATGCACTGCCCAAGTGTCCCCTCTCCCCACTGCCTTTCAGCGGCAGGCAGCAGCAAACAGATCATCAGACGAGGCCATGTTGACCAGATTGTTAGTTATATATACTGTAAGTCAATATTGCCTGTATGGACAGTGATTTAAAAAAAAAAAAAGTGAACCTGTAAAACTGCGGTGTTAAATGCGATGCGGTCGAAAATTTGGGTGCACCTAACTTTTGTGCTGGTGCACCTAAGAAAAAAAGTTAGGCGCACCAGTGCAACCAGTGCAAAACGTTAGTCTAGAGCCCTGTTTTAGTCATCAAACCATTTAGGTGTGGGTTTAAATGTATCTATTGGATCATTATCCTGTTGAAAGATTTGTGCATGACCCAGATGCCCCTCTGACCATGATTTCCACTGTGTGTGAAGCACTTGTATGAGCACTTTTTTCTGGGTTTATTACAGTTTTGTTACATACACTGCCTGGCCAAAAAAAAGGTCACACACTAATATTTTGTTGGACCGCCTTTAGCTTTGATTACGACACGCATTCCCTGTGGCATCGTTTCCACAAGCTTCTGCAATGTCACAACATTTATTTCTGTCCAGAGTTGCATTAATTTTTCCCCAAGATCCTGTATTGATGATGGGAGATTTGGACCACTGCGCAAAGTCTTCTCCAGCACATCCCAAAGATTCTCAATAGGGTTCAGGTCTGGACTCTGTGGTGGCCAATTCATGTGTGAAAATGATGTCTCATGCTCCCTGAAGCACTCTTTCACAATTTGAGCCCGATGAATCCTGGCATTGTCATCTTGGAATATGCTCGTGCCATCAGGGAAGAAAAAATCCTTTGATGGAATAACCTGGTGGTTCAGTATATTCAGGTAGTCAGCTGACCTCATTCTTTGGGCACATAACGTTGCTGAACCTAGACCTGACCAACTGCAGCAACCCCAGATCATAGCACTGCCCCCACAGGCTTGTACGGTAGGCACTAGGCATGATGGGTGCATCACTTCAGCCGCCTCTCTTCTTACCCTGATGCGCCCATCACTCTGGAACAGGGTAGATCTGGACTCATCAGACCACATGACCTTCTTCCATTGCTCCAGAGTCCAACCTTTATGCTCCCTAGCAAATTGAAGCCGTTTTGAAACATAATCACCCATGCAGTAATTATCCAATGGGAGGCTCTTACCTATTTGCTTAGTTAAATCCAGGTGGTGACCTTTTTTTTGGCCAGGCAGTGTATTTTAATTACAGCTCTAACAGTACATTCATTGGCATGTTTAGATGTGTAGCCATATGCAGCTGTATTTGTACTTATTGTCTGGTTTAAGTTCAACACACTTACGGCTTAAGTACTTTGTGAATTCTCTAATCTAACCATGTAAATAAATGACTAAGAAATGTTCCCTGCCATAAACATATGGGTAAGTTCTTAAACACTGAAATAAATCTTTCAATAAAATATAAACAGGAACATGCTCCTGATACATGTTCACTGTCTACTCTATTAGACACTCCTACCTAGTTGGTCCACTTTGTAGATGTAAAGTCAGAGACGATCGCTCATCTATTGCTGCTGTTTGAGTTGGTCATCCTCTAGTCTAGACCTTTATCAGTGGTCACAGTTGGCTGGATATTTTTGGTTGGTGGACTATTGTCAGTCCAGCAGTGACAGTGAGGTGTTTAAAAACTCCATCAGCATTGCTGTGTCTTATCCACTCAAACCAGCTTAACACACACTAACACACCACCACCATGTCAGTGTCATGCAGTGCTCAGAATGACCCACCACCCAAATAATACCTGCTCTGTAGTGGTCCTGGGAGAGTCCTGACCATTGAAGAACAGCAGGAAAGGGGGCTAACAAAGCATGCAGAGAAACAGATGGACTACAGTCAGTAATTGTAAAACTACAAAGTGCTTCTATATGGTAAGTGGAGCTTAAAATGGACAGAGAGTGTAGAAACAAGGATGTGGTCATAATGTTATGCCTGATCGGTGTATATCTCCCCACTTCTCTTTTTCTTTTTTTCACTGTCTGTATCATGGATGGGAAATAAATGTCTACAAGACTCTACACACTGGCATTTGTGTGGTCATGTACTGTACATGCAGATTTTGCCACTGAAAGACTTTTGTCAGTCACAAGCTCAAATTGTTGTGTTGATGTGATGGTAGTTCCAGATGGTAGTTTTATGTGTCTCAAGGGAGTAGAAGGTAGAATGTGTCATTTCAAAGCTCCCAAATGGCACCATAAAAAGCATTTGCCATATTGTCGAAAATAAACAACATGCTAATTCCATTCCCAACAATGCCAAATCCACATGTGTATAGCAGTGGTATAGATCTTAACTGGTCCTGCTGTTTGGTGTTTATGTCTACCCAATCATACTGTAGATACTGTTATAAGAGTAGAGATATCCTGAGCTGATACCAAGTTTTAGTATCTAAATGCTGGATTAGTATTGCCCAACCTTTAACATATTTTTAGATCAATGTCTTAAAAGCATTTTAAGCTTTAACAGTATGTGATTGTTACTTAAACTATTCATATCTAACCAAATTAGCCTAAAAGACTTATCTTGGGGATGTAAGAATCAGGACAGTTGTCCAGTACTCAAGAGTTTTGCTATCCAAATTACAGCCATGTCAAAAGAAATGAAAGAAAGGTATGTTGATTTTACTTGTCTTAAAGCAAGCATGTGTTAGCCCTTACCATCCTAAATTTGTATCTGTACTGTATAATGTAATGTAGATCCCTATAAACTGGCTGGTGAGTGCCTGACCTTACACCATTTTTTTACCAAGAAAAAGAATACTTTAGTCTCCAAGACTGTACACTCTGGCATATGTGTGGCACTGTACCTGCAATACATTTGCATACAATGGCAGCAAAAAAGACACTCAAAGACTTTTGTCTCTCACAAGTTCATTTAGAGGTGTTAAGTGAAAATGGTTCTGTGTTGATGTGATGAGAGTTCCAGATGGTAGTTTAAGAAATAAATGGGATAGCAATAAATTATTATTATTATTACTAATTTTACTACTACTACTAAGAATAATACAAATGATAATAATGATAGTAATGTCCTGAATTGAATATTTATTCATATTTTCAACAAATTAAAAGTCTGACCAAAACTGATATCTTGTCAATGTGGAAAGTCAAGTCAAATTTATTTGTATAGTGCTTTTTACAATAGACATTGTCTCAAAGCAACTTTACAGAATCCAGGACCAGCAGACCAAAAACCCCTGTTGAGCAAGCCAAGTTTGACAGTTTCAAGGACAAACTCCCTTAAAATTACAGGAAGAAACCTTGAGAGAACCCATCCTCCTTGGGTGGTCTGGAGAATTATTTGAATGAGTTAGACTTACACAAACCATACATACACAAAATGTTATGTTAATGTAAAAGATATAACTAGCAAATAATAATAATAATTAGAGATGGGACGATCGATCGGCTACGAATCGGTATCGGCCGATTTTTAATCAAAATATGCTATCGGCGATCGGCGATATTTCCTAAAAGTAGCCGATCCGATCGTGTGATATATAAAGACCATGTTAAGTTAACAGCTCAGTGGATTGATCCAGACTTTGAGCTACGAAGCACCAACCATCACATCACCATTCATCAACAATCGTACAGAAACCATCGTGAACGCTCTTACGATGTAATTTTGCTGATTGTAATATTTACTTTATTTACTGTAGATAATTCAACCTGGTCACATCTGAGTCGATTCTATCAGCACGTTATATAAACTCCTGGTTCACTTTGGTAAATCGTAAGCGGTTCTTACTTGTGATGTAGATGAGAACAGAAGACGTTACAGAGCCAATCCGAGGCAAAAGTTTATTCATTACCAAATTCGTTAGTTCAGGATCATCTGCTGAACTTTTAGAAAACTTTTAGCCCCTTAGATGGAACGAGTCTGACTCGGTTACAGATCTGTGGTAATAGCAGTTTAATTAAGCTTTTTAATTAAGCTTTTTAATGTAAGAGAGTCACACAAAATGTTCTGTAGTAGCTGGTGTTTATTTAAAACCACGACATTTAATTAATAACAGTAAACACGGAGAGATAACTGAGAAGAGAAACTTACGCTTCACATAAAAACGAATCAACTCATGAATCAATGAATCACTTATAGCGATACTGTGAACAAAGCGTCTCTTCTAAAGGCACAAACACACACACACACACACACACACACGCGTGCACTGCTCCGGTTTATCTTTACTGTGAGGCTCTTTTTAAGTTTATTTACTGCTAATCCCCCCCTCCCCCTTCCCGATCGGAATCGGCTATCGGCCGATGTCCCTGAAAGGAGATTGGAGATCGGAATCGGTGCCAAAAACCCCGATCGGTCCATCTCTAATAATAATGTAAAAAGTCTTGTATTTTGGTACTGCTAATAAGCAGGGCTTTTAATCATTTTAAAAAATCTTATGCAAATCTTACAGTTGATTATCCAAAGCTTCTTATTGGACCCACAAATGGTGTTTTTAATGGACTGCACAGTGGTTGCAGTTGGTATAGTTGGTGGGTACCGCACATCAACTTGGGTCTCTCAATTTGATCCAAGCCTTTGATCACTTTTTTTTGAGTATTTAGCAGACACTAGATACTATATTACAAATAATATTAATAATTTTATACCTTGTTGCAGTATGTATGGCTAAAATAATGACATCTTGTAATTGTTTGTTCCCATTGAAGTGTGGTACAAATGTATATCTTACTATGCGCTAAAAACATGCACTAGTTTTCTGCACCTGGTTGTGATAGGATATAGTTGCCTACAAAGTTGAAGGCTGTGTTCACATTGTCATTTTTGGTATGTGTCAGTACATTAATGTGCATTGCGTATGGCAGGTAACTGGAGGTAAGGTGTTGAAGTGCAGCACCTACACTGGTTTAAAATTACAACTTTACAACCCCTTACAAAGATTTGAACAGTCTATAATTTTTATAGAAGGTTTATTTTAACAGAGAGAGACAGAATATCAACAAAAAATCCAGAAAAAAAACATTAAATAAAAGTTATAAATTAATTTGTATTTAATTAAGGGAAATAAGTATTTGATCCCCTACCAACCAGCAAGAATTCTGACCCCCACAGACCGGTTATGTGCCTATGAGGCACACAAATTAGTCCTGTCCCTGTATAAAAGACACCTGTCACAGAATCAGTTTCTTCCATTCAAATCACTCGACCACCATGGGCAAGACCAAAGAGCTATCAAAGGACGTCAGGGACAAGATTGTAGACCTGCACAAGGCTGGAATGGGCTACAAGACCATCAGCAAGAAGCTTGGTGAGAAAGAGACCACTGTTGGTGCGATCATTCGAAAATGGAAGAAATACAAGATCACAGTCAATCACCCTCACTCTGGAGCTCCATGCAAGATCTCACCTGGTGGGGTAAGAATGATTCTGAGAAAGGTGAGGTCAGTCCAGAATTACATGGGAGGAGCTTGTCAATGATCTCAAGGGAGCTGGGAGCACAGTCACCAAGAAAATCATTAGTAACACACTTCGCCGTAATGGATTGAGATCCTGCAGTGCCCGCAAAGTCCCTCTGCTCAAGAAGGCTCATGTACAGGCCTGTCTGAGGTTTGCCAATGAACACCTGAATGATTCAGAGAAAGCTTGAGAGAATGTGATATGGTCAGATGAGACCAAAATTGAGCTCTTTGGCATCAACTCCACTCGCCGTGTTTGGAGGCAAAGAAATGCCCGGTGGGGATGGTGTTCTTGGGGTCATATCCAGCATTTCTCTGCTCCCAGCTCCCTCATGGGCACATAACCGGTCTGTGGGGGTCAGAATTCTTGCTGGTTGGTAGGGGATCAAATACTTATTTCCCTTAATTAAATACAAATTAATTTATAACTTTTATTTAATGTTTTTTTTCTGGATTCTTTGTTGATATTCTGTCTCTCTCTGTTAAAATAAACCTTCCATAAAAATTATAGACTGTTCAAGTCTTTGTAAGGGGGTAAACTTACAAAATCAGCAGGGGATCAAATACTTATTTCCCCCACTGTATATATACAGTGTATCACAAAAGTGAGTACACCCCTCACATTTCTGCAAATATTTCATTATATCTTTTCATGGGACAACACTATAGACATGAAACTTGGATATAACTTAGAGTAGTCAGTGTACAACTTGTATAGCAGTGTAGATTTACTGTCTTCTGAAAATAACTCAACACACAGCCATTAATGTCTAAATAGCTGGCAACATAAGTGAGTACACCCCACAGTGAACATGTCCAAATTGTGCCCAAATGTGTCGTTGTCCCTCCCTGGTGTCATGTGTCAAGGTCCCAGGTGTAAATGGGGAGCAGGGCTGTTAAATTTGGTGTTTTGGGTACAATTCTCTCATACTGGCCACTGGATATTCAACATGGCACCTCATGGCAAAGAACTCTCTGAGGATGTGAGAAATAGAATTGTTGCTCTCCACAAAGATGGCCTGGGCTATAAGAAGATTGCTAACACCCTGAAACTGAGCTACAGCATGGTGGCCAAGGTCATACAGCGGTTTTCCAGGACAGGTTCCACTCGGAACAGGCTTCGCCAGGGTCGACCAAAGAAGTTGAGTCCACGTGTTCGGCGTCATATCCAGAGGTTGGCTTTAAAAAATAGACACATGAGTGCTGCCAGCATTGCTGCAGAGGTTGAAGACGTGGGAGGTCAGCCTGTCAGTGCTCAGACCATACGCCGCACACTGCATCAACTCGGTCTGCATGGTCGTCATCCCAGAAGGAAGCTGACGCACAAGAAAACCCACAAACAGTTTGCTGAAGACAAGCAGTCCAAGAACATGGATTACTGGAATGCCCTGTGGTCTGACGAGACCAAGATAAACTTGTTTGGCTCAGATGGTGTCCAGCATGTGTGGCGGTGCCCTGGTGAGAAGTACCAAGACAACTGTATCTTGCCTACAGTCAAGCATGGTGGTGGTAGCATCATGGTCTTGGGCTGCATGAGTGTTGCTGGCACTGGGGAGCTGCAGTTCATTGAGGGAAACATGAATTCCAACATGTACTGTGACATTCTGAAACAGAGCATGATCCCCTCCCTTCGAAAACTGGGCCTCATGGCAGTTTTCCAACAGGATAACGACCCCAAACACAACCTCCAAGATGACAACTGCATTGCTGAGGAAGCTGAAGGTAAAGGTGATGGACTAAACCCAATTGAGCACCTGTGGCGCATCCTCAAGTGGAAGGTGGAGGAGTTCAAGGTGTCTAACATCCACCAGCTCCGTGATGTCATCATGGAGGAGTGGAAGATGATTCCAGTAGCAACCTGTGCAGCTCTGGTGAATTCCATGCCCAGGAGGGTTAAGGCAGTGCTGGATAATAATGGTGGTCACACAAAATATTGACACTTTGGGCACAATTTGGACATGTTCACTGTGGGGTGTACTCACTTATGTTGCCAGCCATTTAGACATTAATGGCTGTGTGTTGAGCTATTTTCAGAAGACAGTAAATCTGCACTGCTATACAAGTTGTACACTGACTACTCTAAGTTATATCCAAGTTTCATGTCTATAGTGTTGTCCCATGAAAAGATATAATGAAATATTTGCAGAAATGTGAGGGGTGTACTCACTTTTGTGATACACTGTATATATCTCTAACTTACTTACTAACAATCTTGTAGCAAGGAGTGTAGCTAAAACACTTCAACGTAATCATGGGGGGGGGCACATACTATTGGCCATATGGCGTATGATGTAACATATGAAAGAAAAATGTTCTTTCAGACATTTCCACCCTTTTTTTATTTATTAAGCCTTGTATTAATTATGTTAAGGCTGCTAACAGTAATAAGTGCAACTGCACGCTGTTTCATCCTTTTTGTCCCCAAAATAAGAACAGTTTCACTAATTAAATCTTAATTATCACTAATTAATAATCCTTTTGGAACAAGGTAACATACAGAATACAGTGGGCTATCCCAGCATTGTGTTACTTAGTAATCCTAGATGCTCCTTTACAATACAAATGTAGGTGTTTTTCTTATTTATTAATGGTCCTTTATTATAGTTGGCACTTTATACAGTCAGGGCATGCTTTTAATGCATTTTCCTAATGCACAGTTTGCTGTGGTATCACACACATGTATTTACACACACATACACGTTTGTTTTGGCAGGTTGAGACTGCTACTAAGCACTGAGCCTAGCTGTCAGCTGGTGAATAAATACCAAGCAGAGCTTTGAGCAACACAGTGAAAAAAGAAATACCTCTCTATTACTCTATTATATTATTTCTACAACACCAAATCATAAAAAGTTGGGACAGCATGGAAAATGCAAATAATAAAAAACACAGAGTTTCTTACATGTACTTTGACTTTTATTTTATTATTTGATTGCAGACAGGATGAACCTGAGATATTTCATGTTCTGTCTGATCAACTTCATTTCATTTAGTAATAAACATCCACTCCTGCATTTCAGGCCTGTAACACATTCCAAAAAAAGTTGGGACAGTAAAGCATTTACCACTTTGTAATTTAGCTATTCCTTTTCACCACACTTGGAAGACGTTTTGGACCAAGGAGGATACCAAGTGATTTAGTGTTTCAGCTTTTATTTTGTCTCATTCTTCCTGCAAACACGTCTTAAGATGTGCAACAGTACGGGGTCGTCGTTGTCGCATTTTTCTTTTTCAAAATTCTCCACACACTCTCTATTGGGGACAGGTCAGGACTGCAGGCAGGCCAGTCCAGTACCCGTACCCGCTTCTTCCACAGCCATGTCTTTGTAATGTGTGCAGCATGTGGTTTTGCATTGTCTTGTTGAAAAATGCATGGACGTCCCTGGAAAAGATGACGTCTTGAAGGCAGCATATGCATTAATGCTGCCATCACAGAAGTGTTAATGACCTTTGTCAAGGGCACTGACACAGCCGCATGTCATGACAGACCCTGGCTTTTGGACTTGTTGCTGATGACAGTCTAAATGGTCCTTTTCGTCTTTGGTCCGGAGCACAAGGCGTCTATTTTTTCCAAAAAAAGACCTGGAATGCTGATTCATCTGACTACAATACATGTTTCCACACACGTTTCCATCCTAGATGCCTCAGAGCCCAGAGAAGTCGACGCCGCTTCTGGACATGGTTAACATAAGGCTTCTTTTTTGCACAGTAAAGTTTGAAGTGGCATTTGTGCATGTAACTCTGTATTGTAGTGCTTGACAAAGGTTTGCCAAAGTAATCCCTCACCCATGTGGTTATATCAGCTATTGTTAAGTGGCGGTTCTTGATGCAGTGCCGTCTGAGGGATCGAAGATCACGGGTGTTCATCCTAAGCTTGCACCCTTTGCCTTTATGTACTGAAAATCCTCCCGATTCCTTGAATGGTTTAATGATATTATGATATTATGCACTGTAGAGGGAGAAATATGCAAATCCCTTCCAATCTTTTTTTGAGGTACATTGTTTTTAAATATTTCAATCATTTTCTCATGCATTTATTGACAAACTGGAGATCCTCTGATCATCTTTGTTCATTAAAGACTCCAGGCTTTTCCTGGATGCTGCTTTTGTACCAAACCATGATTACAATCACCTGTTGACATCACCTGTTTGGAATCACATCATTATTTAGTTTGTTCACCTCATTACTATCCCTAAATTGTCCCTGTCCCAACTTTTTTTGGAATGTGTTGCAGGCCTGAAATGCAGGAATGGAGGTATATAAATGAAGTTGACCAGACAAAACATGAATTATCTTGGGTTTAAACTGTCTGCAATCAAATTAAAGCCAAAGTAAATGTAAGGAACACTGCATTTGTATTTTTTTTTAGCATTTTCCATACTGTCCCAACTTCTTCTGATTTGGGGTTGTATATACATTCTTTTTTTTGACTCTGCTGTTACATGATAACCCTGCTGTAAAGACCTGCATCATGTCATACTGCTAAATTCCAGTATTCTACTGATTGTGTGTCTTTTGCTTAATAGAACCTCGAGGCTTTCTAGGGTCAAGCAGAGAAATAACATTGTCTGTTCAAAGAGCAAGAGCATTAACAACACAAAAGAGAAAGGGAAAGGGCTTATTTTCAAATGAAAGGAGAAAGCATGAGACTTTGCGTGAAAGGAAATGAAAGAGAAAGAGTAAATCCGTTCCTGCTGTGGTGCCCTTTCACAGAGTGCCATTTGGAGACTGTGATTGGGTGCTTAAGTTACAGTCAGTGACAGCTGTCTGTACAGCTGCTAATTTACCTTCAGATTTGCTTTTAACCTAATAGACATTCTTGGATACTGACGGCGGTTACTCATACTTACTCAGCCTACATTTTTCCTCTGTGTCTTTTGTCTTGTGCTCAGGTGCTTTAGATGATTGGGAGGATAAAAGAGCAAAGACTGTAATGAGAATTGCTGGTGGGAAAGTATTACACCTTTGTTCTTTCCTGAGGTTCCTTTTGAAAAATTGTATAATAATGAGCAGAATGAGCTTTGATGTACTGAATGTATTGTATTGTCAGTAAAACAATTATAGAAAGAAATATCATTAGACTTATGCATGCATGATTTATTTTCTCTTTTTGTTTTACTAGCGCCTTCAAACAGAAATGAAACCCCTAAAATTATTTAACTACTTCTGTTTTTACTACACTTTCTGTGCACATATCCACTTTAAACACCTACATAAACTTAATAAATTGGAAAAAGCCACAACAGTACACCATACACCAAGCAGTAATAACATTATGACCACTGACAGGTGAAGGAAGGAACAGTGGTAAACCGGTGACAGGGTCATGGGCGGCCAAGGCTCATTGATGAACGTGGGGAGCGAAGGCTGGCCCATGTGGTCTGATCCAACAGATGAGCTACTGTAGCTCAAATTGCTGAAGAAGTTAATGCTGGTTCTGATAGAAAGGTGTCAGAATACACAGTGCATCACAGTTTGTTGTGTATGAGGCTGCATAGCCGCAGACCAGTTGGTGCCCATGCTGACCCCTGTCCACCCCCGAAAGCGCCAACAATGGGCAAGTGAGCATAGGAACTGGACCACGGAGCAATGGAGGAAGGTGGCCTGGTCTGGTGAATCACGTTTTCTTTTACATCACGTGGATGGCCGGGTGCCTGTTCGTCACTTACCTGGGGAACACATGGCACCAGGATGCACTATGGGAAGAAGGCAAGCCAACGGAGGCAGTGTGAAGCTTTGGGCAATGTTCTGCTGGGAAACCTTGGGTCCTGCCATCCATGTGGATGTTGCTTTGACACGTATCACCTACCTAAGCATTGTTGCAGATCATGTACACCCTTTCATGGAAACGGTATCACCTAATGGCTGTGGCCTCTTTCAGCAGGATAATGCACCCTGCCACAAAGCATAAATGGTTCAGGAATGGTTTGAGGAGCACAACAACCAGTTTGAGGTGTTGACTTGGCCTCCAAATTTCTCAGATCTCAATCCAATCGAGCATCTGTTGGATGTGCTGGACAAACAAGTCTGATCCATTCCACCTCACAACTTACAGGAGTTAAAGGATCTGCTGCTAACATCTTGGTGCCAGATACCACAGCACACCTTTAGGGGTCTAGTGGAGTCCATGCCTCGATGGGTCAGGGCTGTTTTGGCAGCAATAGGGGGACCAACACAATATTAGGAAGGTGGTCAAAATGTTATGCCTGATCGGTGTACTTGTCAGTAAGATTAGAAAAAATTTAAATCAAAACACAAAGTGGACATTTTTTCCATTCTTGCTTGATATAAAGATTCAGCTGCCTAACAGTTCTTATCTCATCCATGATGAAGTGGAGGTTGAAATGTGATGGGGTAGACCTTTAAGGTCACGGGCTTAATTGGCACTCAGTGTCACTGTGCACTATTCCCACACTCTCTCATCACCCTGCAGAGAGTCTAAAGAAAGCATGACCTTTGTCCAATAGAGCAGGTTTATCTGCGTTGTTATAGCCAAAGCATGAACAGTGTCGATTTAGTGGATGGTCAAAATTACAAGCATGAAAACATTTCATGACCTTCAGGCTTATAAAACAAGTGCTACACAAGGAACTGCAATTAATTCCAGTTTGGTAAAGAACATTTTGGCTTCAGGCACTGCTTTAGATACCTATATACAAGAGTGGCCCCTGCATAGTAAATGCTAAAATGCAAATCTGATACATGGTCTGCAAGCTAATGAGCTAATTACAAGCAGGGGTGCATCACGATACTTGCTAAAGAACAAATCAGCCATTGTAAAAGAAAGATGCTTGGACATGCCTAATGCATATGTTGACATTACTGGGTGTGAAAGTTTGTGCTGAGTGAAAGAGAATTTTGCTCAGGGTATTAATGTGTGCAATGAACTACCTGAATAAAACCTAAAAATATTGCAAAAAAAATATTCTCGATTTAAATGTATTAACGATTCTTGATTCCGATTGCGATTTTTTTGTTTGTTCTTGTATAATGCCATTGAAAAAAGACTTTAATTTAAAAGACTGCAGATGTGCAAAAATTGTAACAGCACCACCTATAATTATTAAATTGTGCAAATAATAATTGTAACAAAAATTATAACAATAATTAAAACAAAATAGAAATCTTAATTAGCTATATTTTTAGGAATAGCTTATGTGCAAGCATAACCTCCTTACATTAACATTACCCTGGGTGTGTTCGAAAACCTAGTGAGCTACCTTGCTCTCATACCAGAGATGGGGAGTCACATGTAAGTCGCACACACAGCGACTTCAGACTCGTTTCAAATGACTCAGACTCAACTCGTGCACAACGAGAGTCCTTAGCGTCATCATGTGTTAACATCAGTTACCTGTGACAATTAATTATATATTATATTCTGATCATGTCATTTTCTGCTCTCTAATAAAGCTCCAGTCGTTTTAACCCACAACGCACGCAATGAGTAAATGTTCCAGCGAGCTTCCAGCGTAGCAATGAAGTGTCGCTCCCTACCTTTAAAATCTCACTTAAAATGGTGGAATACCCTACATAGTGCACTTCACTGAAACAGCTGGTGTGAATGAAACGCTCCTACAAAATTGGCTCTAATGGTTTGAAAAGCGCTTTCTGAACCAATCAGACCTTCTGATTTTAATTTTTAGTTAGAAATGCTGTTATTTGCATGTATTTAGTTTGCAGCATCACACAGATGATGTGGTAATGAAACACTTGATTGGTTTTCTAACGAGTTTGTGTTTTACTTCACAACTGGGAAAAGTTTGGAGGCTTTTAATTATAAGCACATTTACTAAATAACGGATTATATTCCTAATGGGACACACGGTTATAAATTTAATAGCATCTGGATGTACAGAAGTTTAAGGTAAGCAGTATTATGGATTTTTTGCTGTGTTTGGGATTGGGGCTGCTGTGCCGTGATTTATCGCGTGCTTTTGTTTTGTAATGAAAACAAAACGTATCAGTTTAAGCTTTTAACTGGTACCTTCTTGTTACGGAAATTACATTCATTTGCACAATGAGTAGGAAAGTAATGGCACGAAGTAAAACGGCAAAATACAGTCGCTAATCTGTTGTTGTTTTTATCTGAACTTACATATTTTTTGGTTTATTTCTACGCTACATTTCCAAGATATGTTTTGTGTATATTATATTGACTCGTGACTTGACTCAGACTCTAGCCTAAAGACTCATGACTTGACTCGGACTCTAGCCTAAAGACTCGTGACTTGACTCGGACTCTAGCCTAAAGACTCGTGACTTGACTCGGACTCTAGCCTAAAGACTCGTGACTTGACTTGGACTCTAGCCTAAAGACTTGTGACTTGACTTGGACTCTAGCCTAAAGACTCATGACTTGACTCAGACTCAGATTTTGTGGCCTGTGAACATCTCTGTCTCTTACTGTCTACATAGGCAGCTGCGAGGATAGAGAGGATTCTAATAAGTCATCGATTTATAAGTCAGATTATTCGAACGCACTACTTAGACAGAGATTACATTGGGTTTCGCTTACTAAACTAACACATTTAGCATCATGCCATTCAAACCAATGGGATGAGGTGGCACAACGCCATGTCAACTAACATCTCCCTCCGTGTACCGAAAACGGTTAAATTGTCACTGACAAGCCCAAACTTGCAAACAATAACACTTGTACACATTTAAACAAATAAAAAATTCTGTAATAATTTATTTACATTTGAATATAACTCCGTTCTTTGCCCCGCACTGTCCGCCATGTTTGTTATTTTTTTGTGATAAAAATCGTGCCACACTGAATGCTGGGATTGCCTTCATCGCTAAGGAACCATTGGATGCTCCGTCGTTATTCACTCAAAATACCGTTCAGATTTAAGATATCTAACTAGTTGCTGTTCAGGTGGCGCAGCGGTAAAAACACGCTGGAACCAGAGCTGGGATCTCGAATACATTGTTCGAGTCTTATCTCTGCCTGCCGGCTGGGCTGAGCAGCCACATGAACAACGATTGGCCTGTTGTTTAGATATGTGCGGGACTAAGCCAGATGGGGTCTCTCTCATGACTGGTGCAATTACGACCTCTGCTGGCTGATTGATGGCGCCTGCACAGAGATGGGATTTTAAGGGATCTAGGATTTCGAACAGCCTACTTGTTGGGAGCGCATGTAGGATGCTGACTATGTAGAGAGCGCACTAGGTTTTCGAACACTACCGTGTGTGTTTTTTCTTCTTCTGCGTGCGACTGAGGTTGGTGCGCAGACCTGTGAAACTTGATTGTAACATTTCTAACATTGTGTGAAAACGTTAATTTGAATTAACCGAATTAACCAAAAATCGTCCAGCACTAAATTGAACAGAATATATGATTCCCCTACTTTAGAATCACTATGTTAGATTTTACAGGCATTTCTTAGTTACCTCGTTACCACAGTGGAAACAGAGTTCGAATCCACACCGATGCTATCAGCAGGTTGGATGTCTACATACAGACATGATTGGCTATGTCTGGGGGTATGGCAGAGGCCTTGCCCTGAATTAGTGTCCTGTAAATGGTGTGTTACTGACTTTCGCCCAGTGATTCCAGTGATAGTCCTATACATGCTGTTTTGCAAATTCTCATGTTTTATTCAACAGTGGCTTCCCACTTGCCTCTCTCTGCCATTAAAACACTCAAAACCGTGTAGCTCTGATCTATGCTGCAATTTGATAATGGAGATTCACATATAGTTCTTTGGACTTCATAGTTACTAATGCAGTGTATATTGTGGCACTTACAGACCCAGGTGTGTGCCCTTCCAAACTATGTTCAGTCTGTTAAAATTGCAACAGGTAAGACACGTTTAAATGATAATTAAAGCAAACAGGATGCACTTGATCGCCAGGTTGACTGCCACACCAATGACTGTTCCCCCAATTTTCTCCCATAATCTAGTCGTATCCAATTACCCTGATTGCGTTACTTTTCACCTTTACCGATACAACCCTACACTGCTGACTAAGAAGCTTTGCAGCTGACACACGTCCCCTGGCTGTTGTTCACGTGACCGTCCAGTCACGATGTATTCGAAATACCAGCTCTGGTGCGCTAGCATGTTTTACCCCACTACTTACTTTTTGAACAACTAATTAAGTTTTACCTTTGTCATTATGGGTGATTGATTCTGTGTCGCATAACGTTTATTAAAACAGTTTCTATGTCCCTTCAAAATCAAATCCACAACACACTTTAGTAAGCAAAAAGTCAAGTGGTCCGAATACTTTCTAAACCCACTGTATATCCTTGTCTCATCTGTATAACTTAGCAGGACTGAAATGTAATGAGGATTTTAGAGAGTAAATGACTGCACAGAGCTCAGCATTAGTTTTTAATTAAACCTTGGCCTTGTGAGAATAGTGATGTGGGAGAACAGGCATTGTGTTTTTGTTTATGGAGCGACTTCATTAGCATATCCATCTGGCCTGAAAAAGCAAAAGCTTTCAGAAAGCCAAAGAGACAGGCAGCTGAGTGAACAAGGAAGAGATGAACAAATGAAAGCAGTCTGTAAGTCAGAGGAAGGAGTGGGCTCGGAAAAAGTCGAGTGTAGAAACAAGTCCCAGAACGAATGTAAAAGAAGTGAAAGCATTTTAATAGAAACCAAATACTTCAGCTGTTATGCACTTTGAATCATGTTTCTAAAGTGCCACGTCTGTATAAACAGGTATTTTTTTCCTAGACTGTTCTAAACCAATTTTTGTTTCATGCAGTGATTTTGCCAATGAGAGGGATAAACATACATCGATTAGGCATAACATTATGACCACCTTCCTAATATTTTGTTGCTGCCACTAGACCCCTGAAGGTGTGCTGTAGTATCTGGCACCAAGATGTTAGCAGCAGATCCTTTAACTCCTATAAGATGTGAGGTGGGGCCTACATGGATCGGACTTGTTTGTCCAGCACATCCCACAGATGCTCGATTGGATTCAGATCTGGTGAATTTGGAGGCCAAGTCAACACCTCAAACTCATTGTTGTGCTTCTCAAACCATTCCTAAACCATTTTTGCTTAGTGGCAGGGCGCATTATCCTGCTGAAAGAGGCCACAGCCATCAGGGAATAGCGTTTCCATGAAAGTATGTACATGGTCTGCAACAATGCTTAGGTAGGTGGTACGTGTCAAAGTAACATCCACATGGATGGCAGGACTCAAGGTTTCCTAGCAGAACATTGCCCAAAGCTTCACACTGCCTTCGCCGGCTTGCCTTCTTCCCATAGTGCATCCTGGTGCCATGTGTTCCCCAGGTAAGTGACGCACACGCACCCGGCCATCCACGTGATGTAAAAGAAAATGTGATTCATCAGACCAGGCCACCTTCCTCCATTGCTCCGTGGTCCAGTTCTGATGCTCACGTGCCCATTTTTGGCGCTTTCGGGGGTGGACAGGGGTAAGCATGGGTGTCCTGACTGGTCTGCGGCTATGCAGCCCCATACACAACAAACTGTGATGAACTGTGTATTCTGACACCTTTCTATCAGAACCAGCATTAACTTCTTCAGCAATTTGAGCTACAGTAGCTCGTCTGTTGGATCGAACCACACGGGTCAGCCTTCGCTCTCCATGTGCATCAATGACCCTGTCGCCGGTTTATCACTGTTCCTTCTTTGGACCACTTTTAATAAATACTAACCACTGCAGACCGGGAACACCCCACAAGAGCTGCAGTTTTGGAGATGCTCAGACCCAGTTGTCTAGTCATCACAATTTGGCCTTTGTCAAACTCGCTCAAATCCTTACGCTTGCCCATTTTTCTTGCTTCTAACACATCAACTTTTGAGGATAAAATGTTTACTTGCTGCCTAATATATCCCACCCACTAACAGTTGCCGTGATGAAGAGATAATCAGTGTTATTCACTTCACCTGTCGGTGCTCATAATGTTATGCCTAGTTGGTGTACATTATTAGTAATTTATTTCACCCAGGAATAGCACAAACATTATTATACCACATTGGGAGGTTAATGACTTTCCATTAGCCACTAGATTTCATAGGTGCCCTTGCTGTTAGGATCTTGTAGGGGGTCTTAATTAAAATAGATTGGAACATTCTGAGTGTTTTTAAATTGTGTACAAATTCTTCAGGTATAGGGGTGTGCTATATCGTATTGTTCACGATAATACCGGTATAATTTTTAAAACGATACAAAAAATCCCATATCGTAATAACAGCGATATTCTGCGTTGTTTACGTAATGACATCACACAGCTACGCAAATGGCGTACGTTCGTTACGTGGGTCATTTGGGCACAGCAACGAGTATGGCAGAATGCGGCTCTGCAGTGGAGGAGCTCGTTCCAAACACTCCGAGTCCAGGCAACTTTTTCTGCACACAGGTTCACACAGGGACACAATTCAACAGCGCACCTCCACCAAACAGTGCAGGAATACTCTTAACATTAATGTCAACCACCAACACAGAAGTACTACTACTGTACTGGTGCGCTACGAGTAAAGGCCCACCGTTCCAGTGTTGCAAGATTGGGCGGTTATCCGCCAAATTGCGCGGATTTTGTTGGAAAACAATTTAATAGCAGTTAAATAACACTTTTATTTGAAAGAAAATATTCCGTTTTAAGAAGCTTCAGCATTGTAGAAGGCTATTAAAAGTAAAGTAAATTTTCAATGCTGATTTGGCTTAATAGTGTTGGTCAGTCTGTGTCATACTGTTGAAAGAAAATTAAAATTAGTTTTCCATGCATTCACGCTGGCATGTTCTGGGGATCAATTGAGTGTCATCATTACACACAAGTTGGCAGCCAAATGATCAAGTATTGCAAAGGAATATCTTTGAAATTCTTCCTCATAATGTTAAGGCTGCTATATTTTGGTTTTTTTTACTTGTCAGTGAAAATTAATTAAAAAAAAGCGTATTATTATTATTATGCGAGTCTTCGTGATGTAATTCTACATGGCACTAACTGCCTGTATAGGTAAATGAGTGAGTGACCACATAAAAAAAGGTGTCAGTTTCTGTACCACCCCTGTGTGAGCAATGGTCTCAGTCTGGCCACCCCTATGAGAATTGTCTGACTCCGCCATTACATTATGTTACATTATTTTTACTGGAAAGACAAAATACAGAAAAGTGTGCGTAATTCTTACATTGTGTTAACTTATATTAATTCTAAATAAAACCTGAACATAATTTTTTTCTCGAAGTAAATAAATTATTTTTCAGTGTTTTGTTATATCGCCAAAAATATCGTTATCGCAAAAATAACCTGAAATATCGTGATATTATTTTCGGGCCATATCGCCCACCCCTATTCAGGTAGATTGTTTACCAGCGATAAAACTGCTATTTTGCAACGATTTGTAACCCTACCATGAAGCTGCTATTGTTTTTATGTTTATAATTTGAACTGCTTTATTATTATTTATTTATCCTTTATTGCCTCTTGGTATTGTTAACACAAAGGGTCAGTTCTAAAAAAACAGTGGTTGTCACTACAAGACACTACAGCATTAGTTTAACACTAACTAATGAACAATATTAATTAGAAGCAGCACTTAAAGTGCTTTTATTGTTACTTAAGAACTAATCATGTTTAATCTAATTTCTGTATCTGTAATCTTACACTCATAATGAGCTTATTTGTTTTTATACCATTAATGAGTTTTCTCTTGCTTTCTCAGGGGCATCCTACTCCATGGTTCAGGGACTGGCGCAGGATGATGACGTTGCAGTGGAAGTGCTCAGGAGGAGACGGTGGCTTTTGTCAGAGCCCCGTCCCATGACCAGTAACAAAGCCAGTCAGGAGAGCTCAGAAGCAGAGTCACCAGATTTAACTGGAGCGTTGTCAGATTTGGATGCAGACAACAGCTCACAAATAATGGTAACGTCACATTAAGTGCATATACACCCCCATGCAAGAAAAAAGTGCTAAGCCAATAATGACAAAACATTATGCTTTTAATAATTCTGACAAAACATTAGCAAATATAAAGTCACTAACATGTATAGGATAGCTTTTTTTTCTTTACACTTAATTGACTTTTTGCAGTGAAGCAGCTCACCAGTACCAGCAGCTGATAAGGCTCCCTTACACCATGACACCTTTACTTCTAAGCTTAACCCTGATAGAGATGCAGTCAATATGTACACCGTCAGTCATAACATTAAAACCACCTCCTTGTTTCTACACACACTGTCCATTTTATCAGCTCCACTTACCATATAGAAGCACTTTGTAGTTCTACAATTACTGACTGTAGTCCATCTGTTTCTCTGCATGCTTTTTTAGCCCCCTTTAATGCTGTTCTTCAATGGTCAGGACTCTCCCAGGACCACTACAGAGTAGGTTTTATTTGGGTGGTGGATCATTCTCAGCACTGCAGTGACACTGACATGGTGATGGTGTGTTAGTGTGTGTTATGCTGGTATGAGTGGATCAGACACAGCAGCGCTGATAGAGTTTTGAAACACCTCACTGTCCCTGCTGGACTGAGAATAGTCCACCAACCAAAAATATATCTAGCCAACAGGGCTCCGTGGGCAGCGTCCATTGACCACTGATGAAGGTCTAGAAGATGACCAACTCAAACAGCTGCAATAGATGAGCGATCAACTTTGACTTCACATCTACAAGGTGAACCAACTAGGTAGGAGTGTCTAATGGAGTGGACAGTTTTTTAAAAAAATAAGAAAGAAGGAACTGGAAAAGATCTTCAGATGTAATGATTTGTCTCTCCAAACAAACAAATCATAATTGTCCAGAAAGTGGTCTTTTCTGTGGTGCTTTACAAATGTTAAAACTGGACAGTAAAAAAGAATATGTAGTAAGAGTGGACAAGAAGAATATCAATCAGCCTTTTAATTTTAGTGCTGGCCAAGACTTTTGAGACTACCTTGATATGGCAGAGAAGACAAACAAATAGATCCTTAGCAAATTAAACCTTACCTATCTCTCAAAGGCTTAGATAACCAAAACTGAAGCGCTCTTATTTTTACTCATTATGAAAAGCACCAATTAAATGAAAAGACTAATAATGCTTACAATAATGAGTGACAATGAATAAGTCATTAAAAAGCCTGAAGATCCAAATAGAAGGCAGGATGTTCTGAAGAAATACTGTCTAGACTGTAATATATGAATCCACCCACAAGGTCGTAATATATGAACACAATATGCAGGATGTAAAAAACAAAATACAGGTGGCCAAAATCATTGAAACTGACAGCAAAAGAAAATCACACCTTAAATCTGCAGCCTGAAGCAGAGAGGCGACAGAACAGATAGATGACTGTGTTAGTCAGAGTAGGGATTTTTTTGCCCAGAAAAAATAAGGAGCACATTTGCCTCACAGAGATAAAAAGATAAAAACTGGTCCACCGGCGTGTGATAACCCACGTCCTCGGAAATAAAGCTAAAAGAGAGAGAGACCCAATAATAACCACTGCAGCCATAAATGAGATGAGCAGCCACATCACCAACTGACACAACCCGTGTCCAGTGTGGATCCATGTGGATCCATCATGACTCCTCTAGAGGCAGTTTGCCTAGACAAAGTGGTGAAATCATGACAGCCAAGGAGCTGATTTCTTTGGAAAGAATATCAAAGAATGGCATGGCAAGTGGGCATGATCCTGTAATCCAGCGCTCCCCAATCTTTTTTGCACCACGGACCGGTTTCATATAAGATATCATTTCACGGACCCGCGGGGTAGGGAGGATTTAAAATAAAGTAACTAT
Organism: Trichomycterus rosablanca; assembly: GCF_030014385.1. Taxonomy (NCBI): domain Eukaryota; kingdom Metazoa; phylum Chordata; class Actinopteri; order Siluriformes; family Trichomycteridae; genus Trichomycterus; species Trichomycterus rosablanca. Next base: position 22,789,077 of record NC_085991.1, on the reverse strand, counting down.
AGAATGGAAAATCAGTGTGAATACTGAGCTTTTTTTGCTGCAACGAGACGCTGCTCCCACCTAGTGGTGATTGGGGACAGTAACACGCGAAGAGCATTGGAAATATAATTTCTCTTGTAGCGATCTCTAATTATTTATTCTTTCTGTGCGGCCCGGCAATAAATGACCCACGGGCCGGTACCAGTCCGCTGTAATCTGTGCCTCCTGCCAGTTTCAGTGGTAGGTGGGCCTGTTACAGTATTAGCTTTTTAGCTTTAGCAAACTACATGGCTGGATTGTCTAAAGACATAGCTTAGGGTACATAGTTAATCTGTAATAATATTAAATATAGATTAATATCATTAGTCTCACTCACATCTGGGAGCAATTCAATCATCAATCACTTACTGAGATGCTTCTGGTAGGTAGAAGGGTCTCTGGAGCATTTACAATGGGTCCTGTATGAAACCACCAACACTTTCACTTAATGTTGGTCAAGTCAAAATAATTTGTATAGCGCTTTTTACAATATACATTGTTCCAAAGCAACTTTACAGACCCCAGGACTGACAGACTAAAAATCCCTGTTGAGCAAACCAAGGGTGACAGTGGCAGGGAAAAACTCCTTTAAAATTACAGGAAGAAACCTTGAGAGGAACCAGACTCATCAGGGATCCATCCTTCTTGGGTGGCCTGGAGAATAATTTGAATGAATAGGATTTACACAAATCATACATACACAAGATTAATGTAAAAGTTATAACTAGCAAAAAGAATAAACAAGCAAGTTCTTCATTATTCTGTCCAGTCTGTCATACAACAATCAACCATAACATTAAAACCACCTCCTTGTTCCTACACTCACTGTCCATTTTATCAGCTCCTTTTGCCAAATAGAAGCACTTTGTAGTTCTACAATTACTCACTGTAGTCCATCTGTTTCTCTACATACTTTTTTAGCCTGCTTTCACCCTGTTTCTTAATGGTCAGGACAGATAGATGGATTATTCCCAGCACTGCAGTAAAACTGACATGGTGGTGGTGTGTTAATGTGTGTTGTGCTGGTATGAGTGAATCAGACACAGCAGCGCTGAAATAGATTATTTAAACATAATCTAACAAAATCTAAAGATGAATAAAATTTAAGCACATTAAATGTCTGACAAACTAAAACTCTATATAAAAAGAAATATATACAGCATCAATAATTAAAATTGTGAGGTATGAGAAACAGCAGACCTAATGTAACTACTGTCTGCATTTAAATTCCACTTTATCCATGTATATAGGATATATAGGAGACTGGCTGACACAGTGGTACCAATATTACAGTAGACAACAACCTGTTTTTAATCTGACTAATTTGTCTAATGATGGTTCACATTCTGCATCTCTTTGGGTGAAAGTAACATTCTGATAGGGCTGCAGGATTGTGTACTTGAAGGTAATGGTGTTTAAAGGATTTTTAAATGACAATGTTCTTGCATATTTCTTACAGTGGATTATTTAAGATCTTTTAAACATATTACACAAAGAGAACTTAGGTTATAGGAACAAAGAAGCATCAAAAACAGTCTGGCTCGCAATTTATACCAAAGGTGTTTGATGGAGCTGAGGTCAGGGTTCTGTAAAGGCCACTGGAGTTCCTCCACACTAAACCAAATTATGTCTTTATGGACCTCGCTTTGTCCACAGGGGTAGAGACTGCTGCCACAAAGTTGGATGCATATAATGTATTTTATTGTTATACATGTTAGCAATGTGTGTTGCTGAAACACCTTAAAAATAATAATAATAATAATAATAAACTAAATAATTAGGAGCAAAATGCAGCTTTTTAAAAACGCTATACACATGCTTTATCTATCAGGGTTATTAGGTGAACTACAAAAATATTGAAAAGATTTATAGAGTCCACAACACTGGTCATGTTGCATGTGAATCTGCTTTTGGGTGGGGGTTCATAATATAAATAATCAAAGTTGTGTAAGCTTAACTAGTAGTCCAGCCAAGACCTCAGGTGCCACTTTCTTAGACATAAAGTTGTAGTCAAAAGTTCACATTCATTGAGGTACCAGGTGGCGCAGCGGGATATTCCGCTAGCACACCAGCACCGAGATTCTAAACTCAGCAGTTCAAAACCGGTCGGCTGGGAGCCATCTAGCAGGCATAATTGGCAGTGCCTGCAGCAGATATTGGCCACCGTATCTGCATGGTGGGGGCCGGACTATGTGTGGTGGGTGGGTCTTCATACACTGTGTAAGGACCCTGATTGGCGGAAGAGATGCCTGTGAGAATGCAGGGGTGAGAAGAGGAGGGCTGTGCATGTGTCGGAGTGACATGCTCTCCTCTGATGCAATCGGGTATCCCTCAGCAGCGGAAGACAAATTGAGTGCGCTTAAGTACATGTCTTGGTGGTCTTGGGATCTTTTGTGTCTAAATGATTGGAACACACTTCCCTGTCCAATTCCCATTATTTGTTTACTGTTTGCTTGCTTTGTCTGAATGTTCAGATGTTATCTAAAAAACACCAAAAACAGATCTGCCATAAACCTAAAGCTGATGGCACTGGAGTGACAATGTCTACAGCCAAGCAAGCTTTACAGTGCCAATGGCTTATTGGCTGTTGTGCAAAAAGAAGCCCCTGCACCAAAAACTGACAACTAAAAGTTTGAATGAACATACGGACAAGGAACAAAAGCAAGAGCTTATCAAAAGCAAGAGCTTAGTATGTAAACTTGCATGTAAACGTTGTCTCAAAGCAACTTTACAGAATCCAGGACCAGTTGACAAAAAACCCCTATTGAGCAAGCCAAGGGTGACAGTGGCAAGGAAAAACTCCCTTAAAATTACAGGAAAAAAACCTTGAGAGGAACCAGACTCAGCAGGGACCCATCCTTCTTGGATGGCCTGGAGGATACTTTAAATAAATAGGATTTACACAAATCATACAAACACAGAATTAACATGAACTGAAATTTATAACTAGCAAAAAAAATTATTACATTATTCAGTCTAGTCGGTGATAAAGTCTGTTGTAAGTTCTGGACAATTTTGGTGCAAACACATTAGGCTCCCATCCCATCTAGTAGGAGCAGCATTGTTGACATACTAATACATCTATTTGTTTTAGCAATTCTGTTTTAATTTAATCTCAGTATATTTCCACATTTCAAAATAATAAGAAAGGAAAAACTATTGACCTGTATGTAAGAGCCAACTTGTTATTCAACAATATTGGCATTAAGTGCAGAACATTAAATATTATAATAAGTTATTTTCAGAGTGAAATTTTACATTACTCCTGATCAACCATTACAAACTAGATTTAAGTACATCAACATTACACAACTTTTTGTAGCGTGTGTCTGATAAATTGTTTACTCCCCGTTTCATCTCTCCTCTTAAGCTCTTAGCAGTAATAGGTAATAGGTAATAGAGTAATAGGACACATGAGACATGCTGGAATGCAAGACAGCACAGCCCAAAAACAGGATTCAAAACATGTCTGGTAAACAAAAATTTGAAAAAATGTTACAGGACATGACAGAAAAGCAGCAGTAAAATAAGACTGACACCAAGAACACAGAGAATATATGAAACCAAGAAAACAGCAAAATAGAAGCCTGGAAGATCTCTTGAACGTTCCTGTCACTGCAGTAAAGGAGGAAATTTGGAAAGATCCTTGAGTTTGTCGTGATAAAAAGCAGCATCAAGCTGTCTATCCTGGGGAAAGGAAAGCAATAATCCTGTCTAAAACATGTCGAAACATGTCAAAAACAGATTACAAAAGCATCACAACACAGACAGACATTGTGTGAAGCCAGTGAACTTTAGCATAGAGATGGTAAACAGGCTCAACACTATTGCACATACATTGAAAACAGACATAAAATACACGTTTAGTAAAATAAAAAGTATATACACACTAAGTAAGAGATATTGCACATAATTTGCAGTGGTGAGGTACCAGTGTAATAAATAAATAAAATGCCTAGTGTTAAACACTTAAATTATTGCACAGAATATAACAGATGCGTAGCAGCATGATGTAGGTATTTAAGTCTTAATAAATAAATGTGTTTAGAAAGTCCGTAAGTGTGAGCAGGTATGTTGTGTGTGCTGTTATAGGGAGTTGAGTAATCTGGTGGCTTGTGGAAAAAAGCTCTTGCTGAGTCTGGCATCGCATGCTGCGGTAGCGTTTGCCAGAGGGCAAGAGGCTGAACAGTCCATAGGCCGGGTGTGTGGGGTCACCAACTATCTTGGTGGCTCTTCTGAGGCAGCGTGACTGGTATAGTAGGTATACTAATGTTGCAAGTAAAAACAAATATCAGAAGTTCACCACCCACTGAGGTACACCTTCCTGGTACATACATTCATTGATACACCCAACATATAGACAAATGGTTTTATGGGTATACAGTTACCCAATTGTAGCCCATCTGTTGCTCTGTACACTTTGTCATCAGTATGTCATTAAATATTTAAATGGGACCTCCATAGGACCCCCACTGACCAGATGATGTTGGGATGGTGGATCATTCTCAGCCCTGCAATTACACTAACATGGTAATAACATGCTAGTGTGTATATTCGTTTTTGTAAAGTGCTTTACATTAAGACATACTTCTTCAAAATGCCTAAATATTTTTTGTATGAGATACCTACAGTATATATCATTGAGCAACGTTGGGACTAGGTTAGATGATGCTGGTGTTTAAGTCTCATTATTTAAACATAATCTAACAAAATCTGAAGTGTTATTATGTGTTATTATTTATTATTTAAAAATTCCAACAACACTGCACCTGATGCACTTTTATCAAAACACATACACTGATCAGCCAAAACATTAAAACCACCTCCTTGTTTTTACACACATTGTCCATTATATCAGCTCCACTTACCATATAGAAGCACTTTGTGACCACTGTAACAAACATGCAACTCAAACAGCTCAATAGATGAGCGATCGTGTCTGACTTTACATCTACAAGGTGGACCAACTAGGTAGGAGTGTCTTATAGAGTGGACAGTGAGTGGACATGGTATTTAAAAACTCCAGCAGCGCTGCTGTGTCTGATCCACTCATACCAGCACAACACACACTAACACACCACCACCATGTCAGTGTCACTGCAGTGCTGAGAATGATCCACCACCCAAATAATACCTGCTCTGTAGTGGTCCTGTGGGGGTTCTTACCATTGAAGAACAGGTGAAAGCAGGCTAAAAAAAAGTATGTAGAGAATCAGATGGACTACAGTCAGTAATTGTAGTACTTCAAAGTGCTTCTATATGGTAAGTGGAGCTGATAAAATGGACAGTGAGTGTAGAAACAAGGAGGTGATTTTAATGTTATGGCAGATTGGTGTATTTTCATGCCATTACCATACACATTGCGTGACATTGCGTTAATGAGAATTTGAAGTGTACAGTGCAACAGATGGGCTACAGGCAATAAATGTAAACACACAAAGTTTACCTGTATGGTAGGTTCAGATAGATGGACCTAATAGTGCTTGGTGAGTGTATAGCCCTGTATAGGATTTATAATTTCTGAGAAAATTTGTTTATATATGTACATATCAAATGATGAAAAAAATTCATTTCTTCATTACAAATTGTTGTCAAAGCATAATTTTATCAGCATCCCTGTTATATCCTGCAGCTGAACATGGTTCTGTAAACAGGAGAAGGTAACAAATAAAGGTTCATGTGCAGTTGAGTGTGGTGTGTGTCTATAAAGCAAACAAGAAAGAAACACCTTTCCACCCTCCCTATATCTTTATTGGTCTGTTCTTTTTTTTACTCTGTCCTTTCTCCTGATGTTGAATGTCCATATCTCGTCTTCTCCCTTTTGCTCTATCATTCACTTTCTCTCTGAATGTCAGTCTGTCTCAGAAGGAGTAGCAGAGTTAGGATGAGCCGGCTGGCCTCCTGTCGGCACACTTGAAGTTGCCAAGCATTTACACAGGGTCCAGAGGAACCAGCTGCTGCTGATCAAAGCCAGCGTTGTTCAGCATTACCCAAAGTCCCAGCTACACATATGGGAAACATCCCAAGTACCCAAACAACAAACAGAGACAGACTGAGCAAGTCAGTGTTTGTGTCAGATTAAAGGAAAACATGTTTACAGTTTAAGCTGTCGACCGCAGTGATAAGAACAGATTACAAACAGGGCATCATCACCTCATATTTAAACACACAGCAAATGGAGATGAAGTAGTGTCTGACATTTTGTTATAACAGGCTTTGACTAGAGTTTTGATCTCTTTGCAGGAGGACACAGACCACAATTATTACACATCAAAGATGTATGGTCCCAACGATCCCATGAGCAAAGAATTATGGGTGAACATTGACCAAATGGACAAGGAAAAAGTGAAGATTCATGGAATCCTGTCCAACACACATAGACAAGCTGCGGTAAGCCCATAAACCAGATAAAAAGCTAAGCAATAAAGAACATAGAGATATAAATAGAGATAGAACATGTAAAAACAAGGACTGCACACTTCTTTTTCTATAAAATATAAACTATACAGCATCATTTTCTGGAACGTCCAAAACATTTGTCATTTGAAAGTCATTTTCCTTCCTCCTTGTTTTCAGACTGTGTAAATATGAGAGGAGACTTTGTGTACTGAAAGCATAATGCTTGTGTCCAGATGTCCTATTTCATTTTAATAGGAACTGATTCTACAGCACATTATTCTTCCTGAACAAGACAAACCACAACATAGAGACTCACCTCAGCTACAGAATTAAGTTTAATATGATTAAGGGTGAATGTGGTTTGTTTGACTGTAAATTCAGTCCTTAAACGCAGGTTCCACATTTCCAGTTAACTGCTCATCCATTTTTTATTACCTTTTTAAAAAAAATGTAGAAAGTGTATATACCATCGATGTTTACACACACCTGTAGGGGATGTGTGATTTAGCCACAGAAATTGCTAACAGGTCTTTAAAAACAAGTACATAACCCCAGATATTTATTGACGGTACAAAGGATCATACTGTCATGTTAGATCTGCCCTGATCATCTGTTCTACTATTCTACAGTACTATTCTACTATTGTAAAAAGCAACAAAAGCTCAGCCACAATGCAGTAGACCAGACCAAATACTATACAGTACATTCATTCATTCATTGTCTGTTTTACTACGGCTTTATACTGTTTTATACTATTCAGGATCGTGGTTGGTTTGATTCACTGGGTGAAATGCAGGAAACACCCCAGACAGGTCACCAGTCCATCACAGGGCATACACACATACACACATTTACACACACTCATACCTAGGCAGACTTTAGTATCTCCAATTAATCTGACTGCATGTGTCTGGACTGTGAAAGGAAACCAGAGTTCCCGGAGAAACCCACGCAGACACAGAGAACACATGTAAACTCTTTATAAAAAGGACCCAGACCGTTCCAACTGGGAATCAAACCCAGGACTTTCTTGCTGTGAGGCGACAGTGGTACCCATCGAGCCACTGTGCCTCCCCAAATGTTAAACGTACAAATTAAATGTTCTCTGGTGCATTACTCACTAAAGAGTTCCAAACTGTCTCTGGAAGCAACATCAGCACAATAACTGCATTGGGAGATTCATCAAATGGGTATTTATGGTCAAGATTCTAAGATCACAATGCGCATTGTGTGAAGTTTCGGCTTGATCTGAGTCCTTTCTGTGTGGAGTTTGCATGTTCTGCATGGGTTTCCTCTGGGAGCTGTGGTTTCCTTCCACAGTCCAAACACAAGTTAGGTGAATAGGAAAAAAAAGAATTGCCTGTGATGGTGTTTGACATTGAACCTAAACTTAACCTACCTGTCCTTTCATTAACGTAGCCAAAGTGTAAAATATGACATTACATTCTAATAAACAATAAATGTCAAAAATCTTAGTTTAAAAAAATTAACTTATCAGCTTATTGTTTTGTAAAATATGACCCAGGTTATAATGTGGATACTTTATTTGTAATGCCTGTAATGTTTTTGCTCACACAGAGGGTCAACCTGTCTTTTGATTTCCCATTTTATGGCCATTTTCTGAGGGAGATCACCGTGGCAACAGGCGGTAAGTATAGCACCCCACTAAGTTTTCATGATTTTTTTTACAGCCCCACTGAGGAAATGCAGAATCATTAGTTTGAAGCTAATTAAAGTAGTCACGGCTCTTCTCGGTCAGGAGTGGAAGTCAAGAGAGGAAGCAAAATGTGATCAGGCAGCTAGATATGACTAGATTGGGAGAAACATTGGGAAAAAATGCAGTCATGACAACGTGGACCAAAATCTCAAAAGAATTGTTTAAATAATTGGTGGAATCCATACTATGGAGAATTTAGAGTGTTCTGAAATGAAATACAGTAATACCTTAAAACTCAACGTAAGTTGGTTCTGGGAGTATCGTCGAGTTTAAAAGGCGAGTTTTAAGGTATTTTTTCTTATAAGGATGTATTGGAAACCTGTTAATGTGTTCCGAAATACAATTGAAAAACAAAAAAATACAATAAAACCTGCACTACCTTTACTTCTTTACTGTTTTCTTATGCTTCTTAATCATGGAGATGCTTGATCTTGGAATACCGTATTCCTTAGTGAGTTGAGTAAGTGGAGAGAACTTATGAGCAGTACTAATTAAGATAAATTTCATGTTCGTCGTTCTTTTAATACATTAAATCACATTAAGCTTTTTTTTTTTTTTTTTTTTTTACGATAAGTTTTTTAAACTCTCTCGGAAAAGCCGAATCTCACAATTTCTCAGAACCTTAAAAAAGTGAAAGAGAAGGAAAATCCAGCTGAACACAGATATATGTGGACGCATCCAAAGTCGATTTGACGGTTATTCCACACAATTTAGATTCGTCTCATATTCGCACTTTGATGACGTTTTACTGCACCGCTCAAGCCGAGTGTCAAGCCAAAGCGGCAGTCGCACACACATCAAGTTTACTGATAGAAATTTCTCGACTAGTTCCAAAGATTTCGAGTTTAGGGGACATCGAGTTACGAGGTACCACTGTATTGTGTTCTACCTTTTATTAATATAGTGTTCCTGAGAATAAGATAAAATAGGACAAAATAAGATTCCTTTATTGATCCCCATGGGGGAAATTCGAATGCTACAACAGCTCCAACACAGAAACTGGAAATACACTGTACACTGTAAATACAGTTAAAAACTCCATAATGGAAATTACAATTATACAGCAGTATTACAAATTACAACTATACAGGAAAACACTGTATATACTATATATACACATTGGATGTGTGTTGTATGTAGTTTAAAGTCAAGTGCAAAAAAAGTGGGGTGGGGGAGGTCAGTTTGAAGACAGTCTGTGCATTCTGCTATTGTTATGCAATAATAATTGTACTGTTTTTTCACTTTCTTCTTTACTTTGAAAAGACAAGAGAAATACAAAGACTTTTTAGTTTCAGTGTCTTTAATAAGACTAGATTTTTTTGGATTCTGGATTACTGGTGCTGTTTGTTTTAATGTTTGTATATTTATGACCTTGTGCATCAGTCAACATTAAAACTTCTTTCTATTGACCTATCCAGGCATTATTTTAGAACTGCAGTTAAGGTTTGATTGATGTATATTGTAGTGCTACTGAATTCACTCAAGCTTGGGATGCCAGAGCTACAGCAGCAGCTCTACACTTCTGCTTGGTGGAGGTGTAGGAATTTGCTAAAAAAATTGCTTCATGCCTGCTGTAACTCCTTCCAGCTTCAGATAGAGTTTAAAACAATAGCTCGTTTTTAGCCAGTACTTAAAATCAACTGCCAAGATAATCCACCGTTCATCATTTCTACACCATCCCAGCTTCTCTGACAGCTGCTGTTAGCTCTTTATCTCGGTTGCCCTCTTCTCAGGTTTGGCATCTCTTTTTCTCATTTTTTTGCTCCTTTTTTCTCCCTGTCTTTCTCTCTCGTATCTGTGCCAGCCAGTTCTGTGTGAGAGAAGTTAATACAGTCCAGCTTACAGCTAGGAAAATACAGCTAAGAAATGTTTGCTATTAATAATGTACTATGGCCATGTGGCACATGTGGGATTCTACACAGAGTATACACTACAGTATTAGCTTCTTTTACATTCTATGTAATAATCAATTAATAATTCAACCTACATGTAGAATGGTGTGGAAAAACGATTGCCCCCAAACCTTTGTGGAATGATGGAATCATGGAATGAACTTGTACACGTACACCCCAATGTGGAGGCTTTACGTTACATCTTGTAAACCACAGTGGGACCATATCGCCACAATTTTCATTAATTATGAGGGTTCTTTAAAAAGTTTCCACTCTATTTATTAAGAATTTCAAAAAACGAATTATATCACTTTTCTATATAGTCACCTTCAGATGCATTTTTCCCAGCATCATACCAACTTTTTATGCCATCAGCAAAAAATGTTTTTGGTTGAGTGCGTATCCACTGATGCACCGCTGCTTTCACATCATCATCACATTAAAATCTTCTTCCCCTTAAAGCTTCTTTGATCGGTCCCAAAAAGTGAAAATCAGATGGTGCTAAATCTGGACTATAAGCTCTCTCTCAGTCTCTCAGAAACCAATTACTACTCCTCCCACCCTCACTGTTTCCAACCAAAATATAAAAGCATTAGTGGGGTGGCTGGACTTATAATAATCCATGTTAGGTGAAGGGCTTCTTCTCCAATACTAAATCTTTACATGTAAAAGCAACGCCTTCACTGAGGTCTAAATGAAACTGATCGTGCACAGAGCTTCATTTCCAACTGTAGCACATTGCCTTCACTGTCTATGATTAAGATGTCTCCCTGAAAAAAACATCATGGGACGGAATGTTAAATAGCCTGTCCACACTCATAACAGCATTATTATTAACTTTTTTTAAAACTGCACTGTTATCGTTCTTTCAGCAGTTTCCTGCACCTGTTTGGCAGACAATGCTGGTTTGTTTCCCTGTTAAATACTTTTAATATGTGTATGCTGCTTGCTCTAGTGTGACCACAAATGCATTGTCTTTTCAGTTTTAATGTTTCTAATGTTAATTTGTGAACCCAGGGCTTACCAATGTATTGTGAGATATAATTAATGTATTTTTAAAAATAATTTATCAGCAGCATTGGATGATTCTATAATTTTACTATCAGACATTTACATACACTTGTTAGGAACATGTACACCGATCAGGCATAACATTATGACCGCCTTGTTTCTACATTCACTGTCCATTTGATCAGCTCCACTTACCATACAGAAGCACTTTGTAGTTATACAATTACTGACTGTAGTCCATATGTTTCTCTACATACTTTGTTAGCCCCCTTTCATGCTGTTCTTCAATGATCAGGACCCCCACAGAGCAGGTATTATTTGGGTGGTGGATCATTCTCAGCACTGCAGTGACACTGACATGGTGGTGGTGTGTTAGTGTGTGTTAAGCTGGTATGAGTGGATAAGACACAGCAGCGCTGCTGGAGTTTTTAAACACCTCACTGTCACTGCTGGACTGAGAATAGTCCACCAACCAAAAATATCCAGCCATCAGCTCCCAGTGGGCAGCGTCCTGTGACCACTGATAAAGGTCTAGAAGATGACCAACTCGAACAGCAGCAATAGATGAGCAATCGTCTCTGAACATCTACAAGATGGACCAACTAGGTAGGAGTGTCTAATACAGTGGACAGTGAGTGGACACGGTATTTAAAAACTCCAGCAGCGCTGCTGTGTCTGATCCACTCATACCAGCACAACACACACTAACACACCACCACCATGTCAGTATTACTGCAGTGCTGAGAATGATCCACCACCTAAATAATACCTGCTCTGTGGTGGTCCTGTGGGGGTCCTGACCATTGAAGAACAGTGTGAAAGCAGGCTAAAAAGGTATGTAGAGAAACAGATGGACCGCAGTCAGTAACTGTAGAACTACAAAGTGCTTCTATATGGTAAGTGGAGCTGATAAAATAATGTTTTTAATGGTATGGCTGATCGGTGTATATCATGCCAGTATTGAGTTTTTGATGGGGGTTCACTGAATTATTAGAACACACTCTTTAGTAAAATTTTAGTTTTCTGAGTTAAAATACATACATCAAGCTAGATTTTTCATTTGTTGTTTAAAAAGTTCTATAATGTTATTACACTTCTTGGCAAAGACATAATTCCTCTTAAGTGATTATGATTGATTTAGCTAGTAAATTCACTGTGCCCATATAAACAGGCCATTCTGGCTGCATCGATTAAAATAATATGGCACAGTGGTATTTTGCTATAGTTAGCAAAAAAACTAAACTTTCCCTGTTATGTTGACAGGACATTTTATGGTTAACTCTAGTCCTGTGTGCAGTACATATGCAACAGTTGCAGATATCATTACAATTCCATAAAATACATGTGATTTACAGGTGTAGGTGTGAAAGAATCTGTATGTTTGGCTAGCAAGTTATTGTTAGCTGGATATCCACCTTCATGGTGTCATGAGCGCTTTTAGGCCGTGACCTTTTGCCATTTCTTTTAGAAGAAGAAGATAGAAAAAGATCAACTTTATTTGTCATATATACATATACAGGTGTACAGTACAATGGAATTCTTTCTTTGCATATCCCAGCTTGTTTGGAAGCTGGGGTCAGAGCGCAGGGTCAGCCATCGTACGGCGTAACAGACAGGGTTAAGGGCCTTGCTCAAGGACCCAACAGTGGCTGCATAGCAGAGCCTGGATTTGAACCGCCAATCTTCCGGTTGATAGTCCAAAGCTCTACCCACTAGGCTATCACTGTCTCTTTTTAATCTTTAGAATAGAAATATTACATAGATTGGACCTAGTAAATTGTAATGTAAATTAACGTATCAACATGGCATGTGTCTCATTTCATTATTATTATAGGGATATTAAATTACTTCTCTATCTTAGGCATGGTACTAGACAGGAATTCCCAGCATCATCACTCATTCGCACTGGCTGTTGAGGCTTTTAAGTGTAGCCATCAGTCAGGCTACTGCTACTTAGACTTGAATTGAAGCACATAAAATCCTGCAGCAGAGGATGCTGAGGTGACTCAACAAAAAAAATCTGTCACACTTGATAATTATTATCTGGCTTTAATACGCTATAATAAGCGTTCTCAAAACAAGCCAACAGCTTAATCTCAGATGGAAGTCTTGCAACATTTATGAATTAAAGGGTTTCGTTTGTTTGAATGGTGCGACATGGTTGTCGCACAGTGGGTAGTATTGTCGCCTCACAGCAAGAAGGTTCAGGGTTCGCTTCCCTGCTTGGGTGGGTCCTTTCTGTGTGGAGTTTGCATGTTCTTCTCTTGTCCGTGTGGTGCTCAAGTTTTCTCCCACAAGTCCAAATGAATGAAGTCACACCAACTGGAGCTTCTAAAAATTGCCCAACATGTGAGTGTGTGTATGTGAATGTGTGTGTGTGCCCTGTGATGGACTGGCAACCTGTCCGGGATGTTTCCTGCCTTTCGCCCAGTGAATCAAACCCACCACGACCCTGACCAGAATAAAGCTGTGAGAGAGTTTTAGTGCTGGTGTAGAACGCTATATGTTTAATTTAACTTCGTAGCATGGCCTCTTAATGATAATACTTTACTACAGTTGGTGACGTCTCTGTGTCCATAAAACTTGTTTAACTGCACCTTTTACAATATACATGAAATGTGCCAAGCTTGGAAAGAAAAAACATTTTGGGTTTTTCTGAATTATTATACATAGATTATGTCAAGCTATGCATTTGATGCAGCAATATACACTATATTGCCAAAAGTATTCAATCACCTATCCGAATCAATGAATTGCCTAGTAGCTAGAGCTTTGGGCTACCATTTGAAAGAGAGTAGAAAGTTCGAGTCCCAGCTCTACCATGCAGCCACTTTTGGACCCTTGAGCAAGGCCCTTAACCCTGTGCTCCATGGGCACCGTACAATGGCTGACCCTGTGCTTTGACTCCAGCTTCCAAACAATTTCATTGTACTGAAGATGTACAGTATATATGACCAATAAAGCTATTCCTTTCTATGAGGGTGCGTAAATCAAATGAGGGGGTGTTTTGGGATGCACCCTTAATGTGTAAGTGAGTCAAATGTGTAAAGTGCTGCGATAAATTGGCACCCTCTCCAGGGTGTGTAACTACCTTATGCTTGGTGTTTCCAGATAGTGAAAATTTATCAAAAAAATAAATAGAATTAATAGTCATGAGTGACACTGTCCACAGGCTGCTGTGCAAGAAATAAGCAACTGCTTTAGTTTTTTGTTCACTTCAGTCCAATTTTAAAAAGATTTTAAGATTTTAAAGCAGGGATTGCTTAAACCCACCCATCCCCCTGCCCTAATTTATCTGTTATTTCAGCTATCTTCTCCCATGCTTGTAATATCAATTTTAGATGGTACCAAATCTAGTTCCAAAACCTGAGTAATCTGCACAGCACAGCTAATTTTATCTGACAGAAAAAGAAGACTTGGCTGAGATACAGCTACTTACTACCTCCAACCAGCCATGACAGAATTGCTGCTTCATGCTTTAATAGCAGTGAACTGGGCACTTAAATTAGTTAATAGATGAATGAACAAGTGGACAACATCTATAAACCAGTGGTTTAGAGATAATCCTGAGGCTATGTGGCTTGGCCCCAATTCTGCATCAATGGACCTAGTTTATCTGATTCCTGTTTTAATTCCATCACAGCCCATGACATGACAAGTTTTTTTATGGGATCTGTCTGACAGATTTGACATTTCTTGATTAATTGGCTTGAAATAAATTTTACATGTTACTGTATTTCGATACAGTATGGTGAGTGGGAAGAATGACACTGGTATAAAATCACCAAAAGCAGTAAAACACACTAGCACACCAGAGCTGACATCTCAAACTTGTTGGTTTGAAACTCAGCTCTGCCATTTGGAAGGCTGGGCATCTACATGAACAACGATTGGCTGTTTTTGATACAGGGTGGGACCCGGAGCCGGGACCTCATAACTGATGCAATTACGACCTCTGCTGGCTGAATGATGGCGCCTGCACAGAGTCGAGGAATAATGCGTTGATCAGGGTGTGGTTCTCCGTACACAAAGCTGATGCGCAAATGAACTCGCCCTGTGCAGGTGAAAAGATGCAGTCGGCTACTACACACGTGTCAGAGGTGGCATGTGTCAGTCTTGCTCTCCTCAATCAAGAGTGGAGATCAGCATCAGTAGAGAGGAAGCGTAATGCAATCGGGTAATTGGATATGGCCAGATTGGGGGGGAAAATGCAAAAAGCATAAACACATTGGCTCATTAACACACACCTTGTCTGACATACAAACATACACTCTTGGGCTCTTGTAACATCAACAGTCATGTGACCAAGAGCAAACTTTAGAAGAGCTGTAGAGTTCGCATTTTCTTTCTTTCATGGCCCAACTTTCGGCACACTTAATGCCCCCATTACCCAATCCTCTACTGGTTGCGTATAGTGCTAATTTACAGAATAATTTTAGGAAACAATTTTTTGAATTATATTTACCATTTGTATTTAAATGATGGATACAATAAGGTAGACAGAATAGCATTAAATATATTTTGTATATATTAAACATTTCTACAGTGCTCTAACATCTGGAAGAGATTAGGAGCATAAACATTCACACCTCAATATTGTTAACAGCAGCAGAAAATAGGCTAAATAAATCATAATAAAATTTGTGATTTTTAATTAAATTATACTGTCAAAGGAGCCCAGATTTAATCAAATCATTTAATCAAATCACAATAAAATTGTGGTCTGACCATGTCTATTATCTTGCCTTAGGAATTTAAAGGTTGTAAAATTTGGTTTAATCTTCATCCATCATAATGTCAGGCAACCTAAACAATAAATCACCAAAATTGTACATTTTGGTTTAGTTAAACAGTGATAATTCAGAATTTATAATCGGGTGAGCCGTGCCATGCTGCTGAAGTGTGAAGTGAAGCCAAGCACCTGCAAGAACTATACTATAAGGTATAAGGTAAACAGTACTGTGGCGAATAATCCGCTGACAAAAAGACGACAATTGCAAATTCATCAGGTAGCTAAAAAAAACGGAAACACAAAAATATGATATCTGTCTGACAGGTGAAAAATGAAAATAATGACAAGATGAAAAGTGCCACAACACTTGCTGAGTTGCCAGGAAACATTGGACTAGATTGAGCCCAAAATTATAGCTTCCAGAGAAAAAGAAACCGATAGAAAAAGAAGTGCCTCCATGTAAAGTGAATACAATAACAAACAGCGAGCAGAGATTGCCAGTTAATGGAACCAATACAGTGAATCATCTGCACCTCAATGCCCCCTACTGACCATAATGGCATTGCAAATTGGCATGATTCTGTAACTCGTGCCACTTGATGATTTCTACGACAGGCAACCCTGTTACAATAACTGTTAAAACCTTTTTAACAGCAGTAACAGTCTATATGTTTGCTTATTATACCTGCACAGTGCTTAGGAGAAATTTAAGACTAGTCTTGGATTTCTTGCATGAACAGTTCCCCTCAGGAAAAGCGTAGCATCCGAAACCTGAATCTCAGAGGTATTTGTTTACACACTTTGGTTACAGAACAGGTAGTTACTGGTTACACAAGATTCATCAGTTTAAGTCTTTAATGTCAAACACAGTCATGGACAATTTTGTATCTCCAATTCACCTCACTTGCATGTCTTTGTACTGTGGGAGGAAATCAGATATCCTGGAGGAAGCCCACTCAGAGACGGGGAGAACATGCAAAAGGACCTGGACCGCTCCACCTGAAAATCGAACCCAGGACTTTGAGGAGACAGAGCTTCCCACCAAGCCACTGTGCTGCCCCTGTTACATGTAAAGCCACATTTATACTTATTATTCATGAAGTCCACCAGTCCATCGCAGGGCAGACACACATACACACACCCATTCACTTATAGGGCAATTCAGTGTCTGCAATTAACCTGACTGCATGTTTTTGTACTGTGGGAGGGAACCGGAGCAGCAAGGGGAAACCCATGCAGACACGGGGAGAACATGCAAACTCCACACAGAAAGGACCCAGACAATACCCCCCACCCCGCCTGGGGATCGAACCCAGGAACTTCTTGCTGTGAGGCGACAGTGCTACCCACCAAGCCACCGTGCTAACAGTAAAGAAGTGTAACTGTTAGAAACTGAAGCGCATGGTGTTAAACAGCATAATTATATCCAGTTTTACAGCATTTCCTTTATAATGAGGCCATTCACCTTCACACATCCAAAGTTGTTTTTATTTTTCATTCTATTGCTGTGCATCTGTGCATTCAAACTTGTTTCATAGCTTTTTGTTTGGTCTATATGACTCTTCTCACAATTTTTCTAAAGCTGCAGGCTATCTCAGCATGAAAATGTGTACTCATGCTGCTATCTGTGAATAAGAAATTTCCTTTGCTCTACACATGATCTGTGTAAAAAAAAAAAAGAAATCACAAGCAGAAATAAGATGAAATAAGAGAAGAACAGGAACACCAGCTCTCTCATGTTCTTAAAATGCTAGTGTAGTTTTATTCTAAAATTTAAACACAGCCTTTTATTTTTACAGCCTTTATTTTCACATTCATCAATCTCGATTCCTTTTTGTATGTACTTGTTCTTTATTGTCACTGTTAGATGTTACAGGTAACCATCTAGGTGTACGACTTACTGTAATATTGTAACTGTAATATTAAGGTGCATTAACTAAAAGAAAATGCTGAAATAATAGCAATGTTGATATGGCACCACAGTGCCACCAGTTATAATTTCTGCCAGCTAGATAACAGGCATGAATTTTCAATGCAGAGGTATACCATTCGGATTGCTGGACGCACCTTATCCTGGTAGCTTGTGTAACATACCTTAGCAGTTTAAATTTCCTTTTTTATTTTTTATCATCACAGGTCAAATAAAACCAGAACTGTAAACTCAAATATACAAGGTCGATCAGTTTTTAAAATGAGGTTTAAACCTGATTTGTCTCGGCTGCTTTAAAGCAACATGTATCCTAGGGTCCTGGGTTTGAATGCCTCTAGTCACTGTCTTTGAGGAGTTTGAATTGTCTGTATTAAGATTCCCTCCATATATGTGAGAGAGTGAGTAAACAAGTCTCACTCACTCACTCACTTTTCACCATTGTTTTTGGGTTGCTCCAGCCAGATTTTTGGAACTTATTACCCTAGCCATAGTTTTACCATTAAGTATAAAGATTCCCATTAAGGTTTATTTGAGGCCACACTTCTACAAAGTAAACAGATCGTAAATGCACCACATAGCCAACCTGGCACAGATACCCCTTTTCCACCGCTGTGGATCCGGCTCCGTTCCGGTTCGCAAACTTGATTTTGAACCGGTTCCCCGTGTTTTTACCAAAAAAAAAGGTTCAACACTTGGTTTTTCAGCGCGAACCGTGATGTCATCTGTGGGCGTGTCACAGTGTAGAGGTTTGGGTACTTTTATATGAGAAGCTGCCAAACCGTGTTTGCACTGAACTTTTATCTTTTAAAGTTCACCTGATTAAATTTTGAGCCAGCTTGCCGCTGAAATTTTCTGATATTTGTAATGATATTTGTAAAGTGATGAACTGTGTGCTATAACGCTGTACCAAAACAATGACCGATGAATTTGGGCAGTACAGAGCACATATAACCAGTAATAACAGAGAGAAATGGAGTATTTCTGTGTCGTACTTTTAGACCAATCAGCCACGTTATGCTTTTTCGACTTTCCCGAGATGCGGATTCAGAACCCTGAGCTGCAAAACCTCCACACATTAAGTTAATCCAGTTAAACACAGATATATATATATGGAGCTTTTAGAGTGGATTTGATGGTTATTTAACACAAATGGATGTTCGTGTCATAGAAGTTTAGTGATGTTTTATTGCTCAAGCTGAGCGCTGAGCAAAGGGTTATTTTGGGGGGAAATCGCTATTAGTGAGTCTCCTCACAGGAGGTTTCTATAGGAATATACAGTTCATTCAGTATATCCTGTTCTCATGTGTTTTACAGAAGTTTCAGGTTTAGAAACTATGTCCTCCATCATCTAGTTCTCATGCATAAATAGACATTTGAGTGCAGTAGTTATAATAAATAAAAATAGTCACATCTAGAATGGTATCTGTAAAAATAGATGTATGTTAAAAATGGTACTGAGAAAAGACAAAAACTAGTATGCATTTAAAATCTTTAAAAATATATACTATATCAAAATAGAATGTAATCCTAAAACAAACTTCCATAATAACAAAATGATAGGACAGATTGTTTTCTACTGAAAGCTGTATTTTAAATAAAGAATCATTGCTCTGAAAAGACATTCTTGCTTATGAGGGACAGAAACAGTGTGTTTTACAGTTTTGAATATGTCTGTATGAATCTTTACTTGGTTTACAGCTTTCATGCACAAACATGTTTTGTGTGTATTATTTAAAACAACTGCTGTCTTTGTCTCTTGGTTATTCATAGAACATGACTTCATAGTGCTGTATCTGTGTCACAATGGGGTGCAGGATCACACTATCATAGTTTAGCTCAGGGGTCACCAACACGCCTGCAGGGACCATGTGAGTCGCCCGAAGGGCATGTTCTAAAAATAGCATTAGTGACCTTAGAGCTCCGTCCAAAAATCATATTTTTGTTGCTGTTGTTTTTGAATGAATAACACTTGCATTGATGTAGATTTGAAAATGACAATACTGAATATAAAATTTTAACAAAAATTTTAACAAAAATGTTTGATGTATATATGAGCTCTGATCTTGTCTGTTCAATATCGTGCACAAAACAACTGCCTATGAGACAAGCAAGTGTGTGCAGCTACTTCAAGAATAAGAAAGCCTTTTTGGGGGAGGTCCTACAAGAAGCAATGATGTTAATAGCAAACACTGTTTTTACAAACATATCATGTGATAACTCTGACTTTCAAATACTGAAACAGATTGAGATTACCAAATATAAATAATGTTATATATTTAAATTTATCTGTTTATATCTGTGTTTCCTACCATGATAAATCATTGCTAATAATATATTTTTTTAAGCATTTTTTCCCTTTTTTCTCCCCTTTTAGCGCGTCCAATTGCCCAATTTGCGTCAAGCTTCCTCTCCACCAATGCCAATCCCTGCTCTGATTGAGGAGAACGAAGCTAACCCACGCCCTCTCCGACACGTGGGCAGCATGCCGTATGCATCTTATCACCTACACTTTGATGAGTGCAGTGCAGCTCAGCATTGTGTATGGAGAGACACACCCTGAGAGCACTCTTTTCTCATCTCTGTGCAGGTGCCATCAATCAGCCAGCAGAGCTGGTTGTAATTGCACCAGTCATGAGAGAGACCCCATCCGGCGTAGTCCCGCCCATATCTGAACAACAGGCCAATCGTTGTTCATGTGGCCGCTCAGCCTAGTCGGCAGGCAGAGCTGAGATTCGATACGATGCATTCGAGATCCCATCTCTGGTTCCAGCATGTGTTTTTACCGCTGCGCCACCTAAGCGGCTCTAATAATATATTTTAAGGAATCATTAACAATAACATGTGATCAGACAGTCTCTTCACATATATGAATATGTATTCTTCTCATTAAGAATAATAATATCATTAAAGGTGAACCATGCAACCTTGTTAATTAGGAAGTTTGTATCACAAAAGTAGCCCTTCATATCTTCATATTACTCAGTAGCCCTGAAACTTTCAGTTTCAAAAAGGTTGGTGACATCAGGGTCTAGATCAGGGGTGTCAAACTCATTTTCACCGAGGGCCACATCAGCATTATTGTGGCCCTCAAAGGGCCAATTGTAACGTATCCTGCTGTGATTGCAGTCTGTTGTTTTTCTTGAAGGCTGAATTCTGCATTTATACTGTCCTCCTTTACCACAGACACAGCCTCATAACACAAGAGACACACCGGTTTCTCTTCCTGAAGCACAAACTTGTTTTCACTTTCATTAAATTTCCTCCTTCTGCTTAATTTTCTTACTTATCTTCTTGTACATTTTGGGATTATGTGTAAATATTTCTTAACATCATCTACTGGCAGGATGTGTCACTTTGCAGGTCACAAAATCAGCATGCATTTTGGGAGATGCAGTTAATGTTTACAGAGTTTACAGTGTATTTTAAGACAATTGTTCTGCCCTCACTAAGAGTTTATCCCCCTTGCTCAGCTAGACAGACAGACAGACAGACAGACAGATCTCTTCAGAATACAGTCGGTTTTATTTGCTTCCCAGCTGTGTGATACACTGTGTGCATCAAAATGAAGTAAAAATACAAACAATAAAAACAATAAAGAACTTAATACAGTAAAAGCACACAGCTGTAGTCAAGTGTTACATCTGGTACAATATGAGATTTAACCAAACGTAAAATAGCCCTAACGAGTTAAAATTTTGTGTAAAGATACTAATTGCTATAGTAACAGTAACAATTGTATTTAATTACGATAAATTTGTAACTAAAGCGCTGTGATATACTCACTAAACATTTACAAACAACTGAGAATATAAACGCCACTACTTACAGACGATGCTTTGGTAATATATTACAAGATAATTATTTATATTTATTATTATTGTTTACATTACTACCCGCGTTCTTTTGCCGTAAAAGTCACATGGCTTCTCAGCGAAGGTCAAAGTTATTTGCCATGACTACGATGTCAACAGTTAAAGGCTTAAAGGCGCAGGAGTCCTATTAAATTATAAGTGTGTCTCTGTAACGACTCGAACCATCACAACAATCATACAGTCGTTTAAGCTCTCGCGGGCCGGATCAAATGACGCGGCGGGCCGGATCTGGCCCACGGGCCGTGAGTTTGACACCCCTGGTCTAGATGTTTGTAAATTATTTGCGCTTCCAGTTTATTTTGTATATAGACTGATGAAAATATTGTTTGTAGAAGCAGTAAGAATGCCAAAAACTTTGATTTAAATATGTGTATGGCTAGGCACAGATGAATTAGATTGTTAAATATGAACCAAGAGGTTTTGTTCTGCTGTGGTTAGCATTCTAACCTCTATTTATTTTAATGGGGGTTGCGTACTGGCACATTATCCCCTAGAAAGTATATGTTCTGGGTGCTGACATCTTTAACTCATAGAGGCATTACCTCTTGTACCACAAATCTAATGTGACTCACAGCGGTTCAGTTCGTTTTTCATGTGTCATACCCACTGTGTGTAATGTGTACATAGCAAGAATTATTTGGGAACTGGCGCTAATCCATCACAGGGAGAAACACATTCACTTACTCCCACCTAGAAGCAATTAAGTGCAGCCAGTTCAACACTGTGTTTTTGTGAAGAGGGAGGAAACCAAAGAACCTGGAGAAAATCTACAAAAACATGGGAACACATCCAAAACTTTACAGACAGCTCCTGAATTTAGGAAGAGTTTACTCAGTAGTAGTGATTACAGTAAAAAGTTTGAAAAGAAATCCGGATCTACTAAGCTTTACCCTATAGCCAACTTTTGAACAGCAAGGGTAAATAAAAAACTACTTTCAGTCCATATATTTTTGCACATTTCATATGCAAATAATGCTCTTCAAATGTGTACTTTAAAATAAACACAAAATGTCTATAAACAATGACATTTTTAAATTTAATTACAGCTTTGAGATGTCTATAGCAGGAAAAGGAATAGCCTTTTGCATCTTTGTGGTTGTGTTTTGTTGCATTCCTTTTGGAAATCATTACAGTACCTCAAGGTTACAAGAGTCCTGATTGACATGCAATTTCAAAACCCTTTATGAATCTTCATTGAGATTGAAGTCAGAAGAGCTAGCCTACACAAGCATCTTTTCCTCCATTTTTAGATTCCAGGCATTATTTTTGTTTTATTTATTTTTGTATCATTTGTTTGATTGTTGGGCGGCACGGTGGCTCGGTGGGTCGCACTGTCGCCTCACAGGTTTGATCCCCAGGCAGGGCGGTCAGAGTCCTTTCTGTGCGGAGTTTGCATGTTCTCCCTGTGTCTGCATGGGTTTCCTCTGAGAGCTCGGGTTTCCTCCCACAGTACAAAAACATGCAGTCAGGTTAATTGGAGACACTGAATTGCACTATAGGTGAATGTGTGTGTGTGTGTGTGTGTCTGCCTTGCAATGGACTGGCGCCCTGTCCAGGGTGTTACTGTGTGCCTTGCACCCATTGAAAATTGGATAAGCGGTTATGAAAGTGAGTGAGTGTTTGATTGTTGGAAAACAATTGTGCTGACAACTGTAGTAAAGTGTTTGTTATGGCTCTAAACAAAACACATATACACACATACAAAAAGTAACTTTTAAGGTAAATCACATTATGGATATATGAGCAAAATATGCAATGAAAGGGTATTTAATACCAAAGGTGGTAAAATACAAACCTCATTTCTAAATAGTTGGGACAGCTTGTAAAATGCAGTAAAAGGAATCTGTGATTTGTTGATTCTCTTGAATCTTTATTTAACCCAAAAAGAAAAGAGTTCCAATGTTTTCACTGATTATTGTATTTTGTAAATATAAACACATTTAGAATTTGATTCCTGCAACAAACAAGAGTAAAAAGTTTATAGAAAATGAAAGTTGCAGAGTTTCACAATAAGAAGCTGAATTGGTAACATGTGAGGGAATCATGATTGGGTATAAAAGGAGGATCCACCAAAGGATCAGTCTGTACAAGCAATGATGGGTCGTGGCTCACCACTTTGTGCCAAACTTTAGGAGAGAATTATCAATCAGTACAAAGAGGACTTTTCTCAATGCAAGATTGCAAATAATGTAGTCTTTCACCATCTACTGTACATAATATTGGAAAAAGATTAAGGAAATCTGGGGAAATATCAATATCATGTAGGTCAAACCTGGAAACCACTTTTAAAAGTATTCATTATGCATACATTATGCATGGAAGGGGGGGTGGTGGTGCTGGAGCCTATCCCAGCTTTTAAATGGGCGCAAGGCACACAGTAACACCCTGGATGGGACGCCAGCCCATCGCAGGGCAGACACACCTACACACACACACACACACACACACACATACACACATCCATTCTCCTATAGGGCAATTCAGTGTCTCCAATTAACCTGACTGCATGTTTTTGGACTGTGGGAGGAAACCGGTGCTCTAGGAGAAAACCCACACAGACACGGGGAGAACATGCAAACTCTGCACAAAAAGGACTCGGACCGCCCCGTCTGGGGATTGAACCCAGGACCTTCTTGCTGTGAGGCGACAGTGCCACCCCAGTATTCATTAAGCTGTTGTAATTAATATAGCCACATGGGCTCTGGTGTAATTCAGAAAACCGTTGTCACTTAACACAGTTCACCGCTGCATCAAAAAATGCAACCTGAATCTATATTACACAAAAAAAGCGCCATAATCAATTACTATACAACATTTTTTTCTCTGGGCCCGAGTTCATCTCAGATGATCCAAAAAACAGTGGAAACTTGTGCTGTGGTCAGATGAGCCCACACTTGTTTTCAGGAAAAACGGACATTAAGTTCTCTGTGCCA
Source organism: Trichomycterus rosablanca (assembly GCF_030014385.1). Taxonomy (NCBI): domain Eukaryota; kingdom Metazoa; phylum Chordata; class Actinopteri; order Siluriformes; family Trichomycteridae; genus Trichomycterus; species Trichomycterus rosablanca. The sequence goes on along the minus strand of NC_085991.1, from coordinate 22,764,573 downwards.
AAGATGAATAGACCACCCAGACCTTTAAAACTGAAAGGTGCAAATCCAAAATATGTCATGGTGTGGGGGTGCATCAGTGCCCATGGCCTGGGTTACTTGCGTATGTGTGAAGGTACTATTAACATGATAGTGTATAATGGAATTTTAGAGAGACATGCTGCCATCCAGGTGACGGCTTTTCCCAGGAGGACTATGACTATTTCAGCAAGACGATGCCATGCCTTATTCTGTACACTGTACAATAGTGTGGATTTGTAGACAGAGAATGCATGTGCTCGACAGGCTTGCCGGAAATTTATGGTGCATCATGAGGAGGAGAATCACATGACTGCAAGCGAAGAGTCTTTTCTAAAAATGTGATTTGTACTTTTACCCTCACTGTAAAGAGAACTGGCCAAATCTAGCTTTGTATGCGGTAGAGATATAAGATAAAAAAATGTAATATATTTTTTTTGTTCTATGTGACCTGACTTGAAATCCATGACTATAGCAGAAGTGCTTTGTATGCCTGTCTGTAGAAACATATATAGAGGGTGTAAGAGTGGGTGGGATCAAAGAATTATCATGGGGACCAACTCTTGTGCAGACTTTATGTACAAACTTACCTAACTGCATATGCATGAGGAGGACAGGACCAGTTTTGTCTTACCATGTCCTCTGTAAACTGTTCAGTTAGGCTTGTATGCTGGTTTAATTTACAGTTACTGGCATATTTATGTAATGTGATGTGTAATGTATTGTGTAATGTGGCAGCTGCTGAAGTGGTTTGGCAGTAAGCCATTTTAGAAGTCGTGTCCTTCCGCATTTTCATTTTGGCAAACAGAGGGGGCACGGAGGCACAGATAATTAATGTGTCAGTTTTTTATGATCAGTTGACAATCACCTCTGCTCTATAAGCACTGATTCAGTTCAGGTGGAATGTTTTCTATATACACCGATTAGCCATAACATTAAAACCACCTCCTTGTTTCTACACTCACTGTCCATTTTATCAGCTCCACTTACCATATAGAAGCACTTTGTAGTTCTACAATTACTGACTGTGGTCTATCTGTTTTTCTGCATGCTTTGTTAGCCCCCTTTCACCCTGTTCTTTAATGTCAGGACTCTCCCAGGACCACTACAGAGCAGGTATTATTTGGGTGGTACATCATTCTCAGCACTGCAGTGACATTGAAATGGTGGTGGTGTGTTAGTGTGTGTTGTGCGGGTATGAGTGGATCAGACACAGCAGCGCTGCTGGAGTTTTTATACACCTCACTGTCACTGCTGGACTAAGAATAGTCCACTAACCAAAAATATATCCAGCCAACAGTGCCCTGTGGGCAGGAGTCCTGTGACCACTGATGAAGGTCTAGTCTTTCCTGTTTTTGAAAGCTGGATTGTCCCAGATGACAGTAGAAGCTTATTTAATTGCGACAACCAGTTCTCAGTTGTGCACTATCCCTGTTGTATCCTTCTCTCCGTTGCAGGCTGCAAATGTATTTGTATCGTCTATTTGTTACTTTGTTTCTGTTATTTTGGCCGCCTTATTTAATTGTGACTGTTTAACTTTTTTTGTTAGTGGCATTTTAGCCACAGTATTGTTTTTTTTTTTAGCCACAGCATTTTTTATTTACCTTTTCCATAACTTTTGAGAGGTTTAAAAAGAGAGTGTGCAGTGTTATCACACTGTGAAGTGAAAAATTTTATAACTTTAGTTAAATCTTGAATAATTATTTGTTTATATAAGTTTTACATTAATACACTTTTCCCTTTTTTTAATGCAGGGTTTATCTACACCGGAGACGTGGTACACAGAATGCTGACAGCCACGCAGTACATCGCCCCACTCATGGCGAACTTTGACCCTAGTGTGTCACGGAATTCAACTGTAATTTACTTCGACAATGGTATGTAATACAGACTGTAGGTTCTATAGCCTCAGTGCTCATGTTTGATTGTGTGTAAGTGTGACTGAGACTGAGTAACACAGAGAGTAAGTAAATGTTTAGAGCTTTCAGGTTGCTTACTTAACACGCATGCAAATTACTCAGTTTCACTCTCTTTGGCGGACAGGTAATCAATAAATCTCCTCTCGCTGGCCCAAAAGAAATCCATCATCCTACAGATCAAGTTCTATTATTAATTACAGTCCTGCAATTCACCTTCACCATTTACTAATTTCTGTCTAATTAAACAGATCGTTAAACTTCATTCCATAATGTAATTAGACATGCTTAACATAACTTAGACATAACAGCCCTACTATAATGCTGTAGTTATTTGGTTATTTGTCACAGGGTGTAGCAGTATGAGGGAGACATGCTTTAGTTGATAAACTACAGTGCCTCTGTGAACAGTAGTGTATCTAACATACACCGATCAGCCATAACATTAAAACCACCTCCTTGTTTCTTCACTCACTGTTTTTTTTTTTTTTTATCAGCTCCACTTACCATATAGAAGCACTTTGTAGTTCTACAATTACTAACTGTAGTCCATCTGTTTCTCTGCATGCTTTGTTAGCCCCCTTTCACCCTGTTCTTCAATGGTCAGGACCCCCACAGGACCACTACAGAGCAGGTATTATTTAGGTGGTGGATCATTCTCAGCACTGCAGTGACACTGACATGGTGGTGGTGTGTTAGTGTGTGTTGTGCTGGTATGAGTGGATAAGACACAGCAATGCTGCTGGAGTTTTTAAACACCTCACTGTCACTGCTGGACTGAGAATAGTCCACCAACCAAAAATATATCCAGCCAACAGCGCCCCATGGGCAGCGTTCTGTGACCACTGATGAAGGTCTAGAACAGGGGTGTCAAACTAATTTTCACCGAGGGCCACCATAATGCTGATGTGGCCCTCGGTGAAAATGAGTCACAGAACGCTGCCCATGGGGCGCTGTTGGCTGGATATATTTTTGGTTGGTGGACTATTCTCAGAAGGGCCGATTGTAACGTATCCTGCTGTGATTGCCAGTGGTTAAGGTACTGGACTAGTAAACAGAAGGTTGCCGGTTCGAGCCCCACCACCACCAAGTTGCCACTGTTGGGTCCCTGAGCAAGGCCCTTAACCCTCAATTGCTCATCGTGTTCCACTCATTGTGTAAGTCGCTTTGGATAAAAGCATCTGCTAAATGCTGAAAATGTAAATGTAAATGATTGCAGTCACTTTGCTGTTTTTCTTGGAGGCTGAATTCTGCATTTATATTGTTCTACTTTACCACAGACACGGCCTCATAACACAAGAGACGCACCGTTTTTTCTTCCTTAAGCACAAACTTGTTTTCACTTTCATTAAATTTCCTCCTTCTGCTTAATTTTCTTACTTATCTTCTTGTACATTTTAGGATCATGTGTAAATATGTGTAACATCATCTACTGGCGGGATGTGTCACTTTGCAGGTCACAAAATCAGCCTGCATTTTGAAAGATGCAGTTTATTTAGGATTTTACAGTGTATTTTTAAGACAATCATTCTGCCCTCACTAATAGTTTATCCCCCTTTCTCAGCTAGACAGACAGACAGACAGACAGACAGACATACAGCTCTCTTCAGAATACAGTCGGTTTATTTGCTTCCCAGCTGTGTGATACACTGTGTGCATCAAAATGAAGTAAAAATACAAACAATAAAAACAATAAAGAATCTAATACAGTAAAAAGCACACAGCTGTAGTCAAGTGTTACATCTGGTACAATATGAGATTTAACCAAACGTAAAATAACGAGTTAAAATTTTGTGTAAAGTTACTAATTGCTATAGTAACGTAATAACAGTATTTAATTACGGTAAACTTGTAACTAAAACGCTGTGATATACTCTTACTATATATACTCTTTACTAACAACTGAGAATATAAACGCCACTACTTACAGACAATGCTTGGGTATTATATTGCAATATAATTATTTGTATTTATTTATTATTGTTTACATTACTGACTACGCTACCCCGCGTTCTTTTGCCGTAAAAGTCACATGGCTTCTTAGCGAAGGTTAAAGTTAGTTGCCATGACTATGATGTCACGTTGTCTCTTAAAGGCGCAGGAGCGCATTAAATTAAAAGCGCGTCTCTGTAACGACTCGAACCATCACAACTATCATACAGTCGTTTAAGCTCTCGCGGGCCGGATCTGGCCCGCGGGCCTTGAGTTTGACACCTGTGGTCTAGAAGATGACCAACCCGATCGTCTCTGACTTTACATCTACAAGGTGGACCAACTAGGTAGGAGTGTCTAATAGAGTGGACAGTGAGTGGACACAGCGTTTAAAAACTCCAGCAGCACTGCTGTGTCTGATCCACTCATACCAGCACAACACACACTAACACACCACCACCATGTCAGTGTCACTGCAATACTGGGAATGATCCACCACCTAAATAATTCCTGCTCTGTGGGGGTCCTGACCATTAAAGAACAGGGTGAAAGCAGGCTAAAAAGATATGTAGAGAAATAGATGGACTACAGTCAGTAATTGTAGAACTACACAGTGCTTCTATATGGTAAGTGGAGCTGATAAAATGGACAGTGGGTGTAGAAACAATGAGGTGGTTTTAATGTTATGGCTGATCAGTGTATATATACAAAGTGGATCTTGAAACCTGCAGATAATCAATTTAAACTTTTTTTGATCTTACCTCTGCTTAAGCAACAGTTCAAAGATCTTTCTGTAATTACAACCTTTTTGAAAGAGAATAACTGGGCTACATTAAAAAAAACATAATAAATGTTAGTGTTTTTAGAAATAGAAGATTTCAAGATTCACGTAAATGTATTTATTTCCTATAATATTCCCTATTCTGCCTAATTGCTGCATTATTTCTAATTAAAAGTCTAAGTTGACCGAAATTACTGTAATTTTGCAGCCATTGCAAAATCAAACATTTTAGTTCATAACAATCCCGAAAAAGGCTATGAGATACACGTGAGCCCAAAATAATGGCAGACTTCCAAAGAAAAATCTCTACAGTTTCATTACAACACACAATCTCAAATGTTCGTGTAAATATTGTTACAATCTTCACAATATTGTGGTGTAAATGCGATTTATACAGAGATAGATAACACCATAGGCACCATATGCACCACCACTGGGACAGTGGCCTAGTGGGTAGAGCTTTGAGCTATCGGCTCCAGGGGTGCCGTACAATGACTGACCCTGCGCTCCGACCGCAGCTTCTAAAACAAGCTGGGATATTTGAATTTCGTTGTACTGTACACCTGTATGTGTATGCAAAAATGACAAATTAAGGCATTCTATTCTTCTTTGGGGGGACATTGGCCCTCCCAGCAGTAAAGTTGCCTCGCAATTCAAATGCAGATTAAGAGAGCTTTAAAAAAGCATGGAGTCGTGTAAATACTGCTTACAACTGCAGGTGATTGTTATCGGTGACAAGCTGTAAAGCGTGTCAGCTCAAGGAACAGTTGGGGAATATGTGAAATATTTCCTCCATCCTTTAAAACTGTATAAACCAGGAGAGGTAATGTAATGCTCAGCTCTGTAATAAAATCTGTTTAAGCGTTCCTTGCAATGCTGTCAGTTTGTTTTAGTGATACAGTACAGTACAGTACAGACCCTTGACTTACGAATATAATTGGTTCCGAGAGGCTGTTCTTAAGTCAAAATGTTCGTTAGTTAAACCTATTTTTCCCATAATAAGTAATGTAAATAGAATTAATCCTGCCAGACCTCCCAAATCACCCCCTTACCTAACCTTTCTAATGTCTTAAATGGTCTTTTTTGTTATAAATACAATAGTGTTGTATTTTGTAGGTGTAATTACGAAAGAAAGAATACTTTACTCAGCAATTTCCTTCTTCTCTCTCACTCACTGTCCCCTCTGTTTGATACACAGTGACAGCTACTCACAGGAGTAATTATACAACAACGAATAATATTAGATTTGTTCATTTTCTCAGCTATACGCTTCCTCTGCACTTCTGTTTGGGGACATTTTAATATTGAATTTTACAAAATATAATGTCCGAATGTTCGCTTACTGTATATACAGTATATATATAGAGAGAGACGGGTGGAGTCAACTTGTTCGTGACGTCACGTGTTTCGTAATCCGAAATTTGTTTGTACGTAAACTTGAAAAAGATCGCTCGTAACCCAAAATGTTCGTATGGTAAACGGTTCGTAACACAAGGGTCTACTGTACCAAGCTTTTATCTGTTTCAGTAGGAATAGTGTTTAATGCAGAACAAATGTGAGCAATCCATTGGCTTTAACATTTTATTTTGTTACCATTAATATTTTTTTTCATCTGTTATTGTTGAGAAAAGGGACCAGAAAAGTGTTTTCTGTCACAGATCTTAACAAAAATGATGAATATTCAATGTTTGGATATTTAAATAAACACTGGAATGTTAACTGGACTGCTGTTCTTCTTGCATGTGTTTCCTATTTAAGTTTTATATCATGTGTTCAGCCCAAATCGTTACACTTCAGCCAATCATTTAAAGATAATGTGATGGTGTTTCCTCTCTCAAGGCCATTATCATGCCAAATCATGTTATATGTGACCACTTTGCTGTAGTTTTTTGCTCTTTAAATAAAGCTTTGTATGTGTGTGTGTGCCTGTACAGGTACTGCACTCGTGGTTCAGTGGGATCATGTTCACCTCCAGGACTCGTATAATCTGGGTAGCTTCACATTCCAGGCTACACTGCACAGTGACGGCAGGATCGTCTTTGCCTACAAAGAGGTTTTTAGATTTTTAGTTATCTACGTCTTGTTTTTATACCCGTCTTATGTCTCTTTACTCTGTAATGTCTTTATAATGACTGCTCCTTCTTCCCTCATCTCCCGTGGCAGTGTTGGCATGTGTATGACTTTATAGTTTAGGCTCATATTTATTCCACTGACTGTTCTGCTTGCGTGCTGATGTATTTCCTCAGGAACAGTGAGTAGAGCAAAAATGTCACTCGTCCTGCCTCCATAACAATGACACACTTTGATTAAAAATTATTTTCTCTTGATTAAAAATGAACCATCTGGCTTTTCTGTGTTCGTCCCCATAAGACTGGAGGATTACTCTCCAGATTAGACAAAAGCATGCATGGACTAGATCAGCCAAAAAGGAAAAAACCTCAACAATGAGTTGCAGCTGTTTCGGCCGAGCAAATGTTGGCCTGTAGAAAGGAATCACATTCATTCATTCATTCACTGTCTGTTTTACCACCGCTTTATCCTGGTCAGGGTGAAGGATATGAAACACTTCGGACAGTTTGCCAGTCCATCACAGGGCAGACACACAAACACACTCAGACTCAGGACGGAAACTGGACCACCCAAAGGAAATCCATGTAAACACTGGGAGAACATTCAAACTTCGCACAGTAAGGACCCTGGGCGTCTGACCAGGGAATCAATCCCAGGTCCTTCTTTCTGTGAGACAACAGCACTACCCAGTGCACAAATAATAATATTAACATTATTAAATATTAAATAAAAAAATTAACTCAGAATTAGGGCTGAAACGATTCCTCGAGTAAATCGAGTAAATCGATTACTAAAAATCATCGATTCAAATTTTTTGCATCGAGGAATCGTTTAATCCGCACAACCATATACAGCTCACGGTGTTAAGTGGGGTTTGGAATTGGAACCACGATGCGAACACAACCACAGAGACAGGAGCAGGGTTTAAGTAGTTTATTAAGAATAATAGTCCAGAAAGAGAACCAGGGAGCAAGGGTGAAGGCGAGGGTACTAGTGTCTATGCTTGGGGTAGGAGGCTGACAGGGACCGTAGGTGGCAGGTGGATGAGAAATCCAGGGACCAGGCGGAGAAGGCAGGAACACAGGAACAGAGAGCCGGCGAGGGATCCAGGAACCAGGCAGAGAAGTCAGGAACACAGGAACAGAGAGCCGGCGAGGGATCCAGGAACCTATGCAGAGAAGTCAGGAACACAGGAACAGAGAGCCGGCGAGGGATCCAGGAACCAGGCAGAGAAGTCAGGAACACAGGAACAGAGAGCCGGCGAGGGATCCAGGAACCAGGCAGAGAAGTCAGGAACACAGGAACAGAGAGCCGGCGAGGGATCCAGGAACCAGGCAGAGAAGTCAGGAACACAGGAACAGAGAGCCGGCGAGGGATCCAGGAACCAGGCAGAGAAGTCAGGAACACAGGAACAGAGAGCAGGTGCAAGGGAAACCAGGCAGTGTGCATAGCAAACAGCAACTGACAATCTGGTCCTGACTGAGAGGAAGGCATGGGCTTATAACAAGGAGGCTGATGAGAAGGTAATTAGGGCCAGGTGAGTCAAATTAGGCAGGGGAGAGATCTATTGGCTGGAATGGGAGGAGAAGTACCTTCAGCCACCGCTAGATGTCACCAAAACCACCAGAGGAGAGGCCACAGAGAACAGCAGCTCAGGAGGAGCTCCTAACAGTACCCTCCCCTTTAACGGCGCCTCTAGGCGACCTACCAGGCTTGTCGGGGTTGTCCCGGTGAAATTCCCGAATAAGGTGAGGGTCCAAAATGGCAGAGTGGGGAATCCAGGAGCGTTCCTCTGGACCATAGCCTTCCCAGTCCACCAGATATTGGAGGCCCCGGCCGCGGCGTCTGGAATCCAGGAGGCGGCGGACTGTGTAGGCCGGGTGCCCATCAATAAGTCGGGCGGGTGGAGGGGGTTTGGACGGAGGGCACAGATTGGACTGTTTGACCGGTTTCAACTGCGAGACGTGGAAAGTAGGATGAATCCGCATATGTTTGGGCAACTTGAGCTGGACAGCAGTGGGGTTAATGATCCTTTGGACGGTATAAGGTCCAATAAAACGAGGCGCCAGCTTCCTGGACTCAGAGTGTAGGGGTATGTTTCTGGAGGACAACCAAACAGACTGGCCCGGGAGATACTGCGGACTGGGTCTTCTGTGGCGGTTGGCCGAACGCTGGGTGACGGTCTGGGACTTAAGCAGGGTAGCTCGTACGGACCTCCAGATCTTCCTGCAGCGCCGTAAGTGGTGCTCAACTGAGGGAACTGCCACCTCTGCCTCTTGTTCAGAAAATAGTGGTGGCTGGTAGCCAAGGGAGGCCTCAAACGGGGATCGGCCGGTGGCAGAGCAGGTGAGGGTATTATGGGCATATTCGGCCCAGGCGAGGTGGGTGCTCCAGAGAGAGGGGCTGTTGGCCGACATACAACGCAGGGCGGCTTCCACCTCCTGGTTAGCTCTTTCCGCTTGCCCGTTGGATTGGGGGTGGAAACCGGACGAGAGGCTGACTGTGGCTCCCAGGGCTTTACAAAAACCGCGCCAGACCTGGGACACGAATTGAGGACCCCGGTCGGATACAATGTCCAGGGGAATACCGTGGATCTTGAAGACCTGGTCAAACAAGAGCTGAGCCGTTTCAAGGGCTGAAGGGAGCTTGGGTAAGGCTACCAGCCGAACCGCCTTGGAGAAACGGTCCACTACCGTCAAAATGGTCGTCATTCCCTGAGACTCCGGAAGGCCAGTGACGAAATCCAGGGCGATGTGAGACCAAGGACGTCCAGGGACAGAAAGAGGCTGGAGCAAACCCGCGGGGGGTGTGTGGGAGGACTTACTGCGGGCGCAGGTGGCGCAGGCAGCCACAAACTGCCTGGTGTCTGCTTCCAGGGAAGGCCACCAGAAATGGCGCTTAAGGAGGGACTCAGTGCGATTAGCTCCAGGATGGCTGGCGAAATTGGAGCAGTGGCCCCATCTGAGGACAGCCGGTCGTACAGCAGTCGGGACAAACAGGCGGCTGGAAGGCCCATCTCCAGGGTCGGGTTCCTGTTCTAGGGCTTCTTCAATAGCTTCCTGGATATCCCAGGTGACACCGGCTAGGACACAATTGGGAGGCAAGATGGAGTCGTCGGAGGGTGGAGTGTCCTCGGAAATGAACTGGCGCGAGAGCGCGTCAGGCTTGGTGTTGCGGGAGCCTGGGCGGTAAGTCAGGGTAAAGTCGAAACGACTAAAGAATAGAGCCCATCTGGCTTGGCGGGAGTTCAGCCGTTTTGCTGTCTGGACATAAGAAAGATTTTTATGATCCGTGCAGACCACAAAAGGCTGTCTTGCTCCCTCCAGCAAGTGCCTCCACTCTTCCAGGGCGAGTTTGACTGCCAGGAGCTCGCGATTTCCTACATCATAATTGACCTCCGAGGGGGTGAGCCGTTTGGAGAAGAATGCACAGGGATGAAACTTGTTGTCTGGGTTAGAGCGTTGGGAAAGGACCGCTCCAACTCCACAAGAAGATGCGTCAACTTCCACAAGGAATTGCTTCGAGGGATCTGGTTGAGAAAGAACGGGAGCAGAGGTGAACAGAACCTTGAGACGGTCAAAAGCGGCCTGAGCTTCCAGGGGCCAGGAGAAGGGAACCTTGGTGGAGGTCAAGCGAGTTAGGGGGGCCGCTACCCTGCTGTAGTCGCGGATGAACCTCCTATAAAAGTTTGCAAATCCTAGGAAGCGTTGCAAGGCCTTACGGCAGGAAGGAACAGGCCACTCAGTAACGGCACAGATCTTTTCGGGGTCGGCCCTAATTCGTCCTGGCTGGATGACAAAGCCGAGGAAGGCGATGGAATTCGTGTGGAACTCGCATTTCTCAGCCTTGATGAATAACCTGTTCTCCAACAGGCGAGACAGGACCCGCCGGACGTGAATGACGTGCTCCTCAGGGGACCGGGAAAAAATCAATATGTCGTCCAAATAAACAAACACGAACCGGTACAGGAAATCGCGTAGGACGTCATTTACCAGGGCCTGGAAGACCGCGGGGGCGTTGGTCAGCCCAAAGGGCATCACCAAGTATTCGAAATGGCCGAGGGGGGTGTTAAAGGCCGTCTTCCACTCATCACCTTCCCGAATACGCACCAGGTGGTAGGCGTTTCGGAGGTCAAGTTTACTAAAAATGACAGCACCCTGCAGAGACTCGAAAACAGAGGACGAAAGTGGAAGGGGATACTTGTTCCTGACCGTGATCTGGTTCAGCGCCCGATAGTCTATGCAAGGCCTCAATGACTTATCCTTTTTCTCCACAAAGAAGAACCCTGCACCGAGGGGAGAGGAGGAAGGACGGATGAGACCAGTTTCGAGACACTCAGAGATGTAATTCTCCATGGCTTCACGCTCCGGACGAGACAGGTGGTAAAGACGGCTGGTGGGAAGTGCGGCTCCGGGGAGGAGATCGATTGCGCAGTCGTAGGGCCGGTGGGGAGGAAGAGATCGAGCTCGGTCCTTACTAAATACTTCCCGAAGTTCATGATACTTGGAGGGGACCTGGGAGAGGTCAACATCATCGATGAAAGGAGGGGGGTCGGTACGAGGGCTAGAAGGATGGACTGCTGACTGTAAACACCGGGAGTGGCAGAGATCGCTCCAAGCAGTGATCTTACCCTGCTGCCAATCAAGTTGAGGATTATGTGTTGAGAGCCATTTGAATCCCAAAACCAGAGGGGACTTGGGAGTCTTGACTACCGAGAAACGGATGGACTCGCGATGATTGCCCGAAAGGACTAGGGTTACCGGGGCCGTACGGTGAGTAATATGAGCGAGCATGCGCCCATCCAGAGCAAAAGCAGTTACAGGGGTGTCGAGAACCTCCAAGACGCACCCTTCTTGGGTAACAAGACTTTCATCGATAAGATTGTCCTCCGATCCGGAGTCGACGAGTGCAAGGAGGGACACTGGATTCCCGGGGAAGCATAGGGTAGCAGGGACCTGGAAGTGAGGACGAAGAGGTGGGGTGGTGGTTCTTGAGCTCGTCAGAATCCCCACTCCTACTGGCGAGCTCCCCCTTTTGGGCGTATGGGGCACGAAGCTAGAAAGTGCCCGGTTTGGCCACAATAGAGGCATTCGCCCGAACGCAATCTTCTCAGACGTTCCTCTGGGGCGAGCCGGGCTCGTCCAAGCTGCATGGGTTCGGCACCCTCAGCAGTGGGGGAAGCTGGAAACGGAACAGGCATTTCATGAAGAGAGGATCTAGGAAGAACTGGTCTCGAGGTCAGAGCAGGACGTGACGACCGCTCCCGGCGGCGCTCCCGGAGCCGGCCGTCCAAACGAATAGCCAGGTCAATGAGACCCTGAAGACTAGAAGGCTCATCCCGGGCTGCCAACTCATCTTTAAGACGCTCTTCTAGGCCACGGCGGAAAGCTCCCCGGAGGGCGGCGTCATTCCAGCCGGCATCAGCCGCAAGCGTCCAGAACTCAACGGCATAATCAGCGACAGACCGGGGGCCCTGGTGTAGCCCCAAAAGACGACTGGCCGCATCTCCGGCATGATTCGGGTGATCGAACACCGCCTGGAACCGGCAGAGGAAGTCTTCATACGAACCAGACTGTGGACCCACAGAAGACTGGGCGGCCTCGGCCCAAGTTAGGGCTCTTCCCCTGAGGAGTCCAATCACATAGGCTATCTTGCTGCCGTCGGTGGCGAAGGTGATTGGTCGCTGACTAAAGACCAGGCCGCACTGGTATAGGAAACCCCGGCACTTGTCCAACTCACCAAGGTAAGGTTCCGGATGGGTGGTGAGTCCCTCAGCCAGGGACGGAGCAGAGGGACCGAACTCAGAAACAGGAACGTGTGTTGTGGCGCGGGGGTTCGAGGACGAGATAGGTTGGGCGGAGGTAAGGGCTTCAACCTGCCGGGAGACCTGTCCTAACTGCTGCACAAGCTGGCGGTTGCTCTCGATGAGAGACCTGAGCAATTGGTCGTGCTGAACCAGCTGAGTGGCTTGGTGGCACAGCAGGGACTCCATGGACCCCTGCCCATCTGTGGAAGGGTTCGCGGGTTCCATAGTGATGACCAGATTGTACTGTTAAGTGGGGTTTGGAATTGGAACCACGATGCGAACACAACCACAGAGACAGGAGCAGGGTTTAAGTAGTTTATTAAGAATAATAGTCCAGAAAGAGAACCAGGGAGCGAGGGTGAAGGCGAGGGTACTAGTGTCTATGCTTGGGGTAGGAGGCTGACAGGGACCGTAGGTGGCAGGTGGATGAGAAATCCAGGGACCAGGCGGAGAAGGCAGGAACACAGGAACAGAGAGCCGGCGAGGGATCCAGGAACCAGGCAGAGAAGTCAGGAACACAGGAACAGAGAGCCGGCGAGGGATCCAGGAACCTATGCAGAGAAGTCAGGAACACAGGAACAGAGAGCCGGCGAGGGATCCAGGAACCAGGCAGAGAAGTCAGGAACACAGGAACAGAGAGCCGGCGAGGGATCCAGGAACCAGGCAGAGAAGTCAGGAACACAGGAACAGAGAGCCGGCGAGGGATCCAGGAACCAGGCAGAGAAGTCAGGAACATAGGAACAGAGAGCCGGCGAGGGATCCAGGAACCAGGCAGAGAAGTCAGGAACACAGGAACAGAGAGCAGGTGCAAGGGAAACCAGGCAGTGTGCATAGCAAACAGCAACTGACAATCTGGTCCTGACTGAGAGGAAGGCATGGGCTTATAACAAGGAGGCTGATGAGAAGGTAATTAGGGCCAGGTGAGTCAAATTAGGCAGGGGAGAGATCTATTGGCTGGAATGGGAGGAGAAGTACCTTCAGCCACCGCTAGATGTCACCAAAACCACCAGAGGAGAGGCCACAGAGAACAGCAGCTCAGGAGGAGCTCCTAACACACGGTGTTTTACACGGACGACTTTCACTTTTGCGCAGCGTGTTTAACGCTGTGTGCAGGTGACGTGACGAATCTGAGGGCTGCGTCCCAAATATCTTAAACATAAACAGAACTTAACAGGACTTAATCCGGGTTCTTTTTGCGGACAGTTTAATGAACACTACGTATTTGGACACGTTCGCCGCTCCTGCGAACTGAACGTATCAGTTTAGGACGCAACCGAGATTTGATAGCGCGGACTGCAAAATATAGAGAGAAAATAGCGAACAGGAGGAGACTGGACAGAGAAAACCACAGAAAGTTTGAGATCATTTTAAGCTGATCAAACTAAAACTCAGTATAACATCCACACCATCAGAGCGTCGTGTTTACTTTACTCATGTTTACTGACTTTACTTCGTTTCAACCACCACAGGCTTTTATGAAGATGTAGGCAAACACACACATACATACATACACACACACACACACACACACACACACACACACACACACACACCAGATCTACCTCATCTAGAGACACAATCCTGACAGATTTTTATCCCCCTACAAACACCACAAAACCTCCCAACAAAATATTAAAGCTTTATGTTCTGCGTGAGCTGTAGCTGAAACTTTGAGTTTTGAAAGTTGCACAAATTACAGGCTTATGTTCATGTATTTTTGTTTATTATTATTTATGACTTGATGACCTGATGTTTCAGGTTGCCTGTTTACATTTTAAAAGTAAATTGATTTATTTTTGATTTATTTATTTTTGCATTTAAAAAATGTTAAACTGTCCTGTATGCAAGGAATACAAATGTACAGTTTGGTTTAAGAAACATGTCTTATTTAATCTAATATGTATTTGTTTTTGCTCTTTGTTAAAGCAAAAGCATTTCTTATCCGATTACTCGATTAATCGCTGGAATAATCGATAGAATACTCGATTACAAAAATAATCGATAGTTGCAGCCCTACTCAGAATTATATTCTCCCCCTTTTCTCCTGATTTTTAGCATAGCCAATTTGTCTTCCACTGCAGGGGATCTCTGATTGCATTAGAGGAGGGTATACTTGCTCCCCACGCCTCCTCCGACCCGTGTGCAGTCCTAGTGGACCACTTCTTTTCACCCATTCTTTCTGCACAAGCGCCTCTATCTGCTAACCAGGGTCCTTACACAGCGTTTGAAGACCCCACCCACTTAGACCGGCATCCCACCCAGCAGACACAGTGGCCAATTGTCTGCTGCAGGCACTGAGATTCGAACTGGGGTGTTCAGATTGAAGTAATTTTTAACGGTTCATTTTTGTGATTGAACCACAATGATTTTTAATATTGTTAAAATCTGATGATTGGACCATGTACTGATTTTTTTTTTTAAAAGAAAGAAAGAAAGAAAAAAAGAAAGAAATATACATGCTGTCCACTTAATATTTGCTTCTGGCACAGCTCTGGTGTGGTCAGTCACATGATTACATCTGAATGTCCTCTTAGCATAAGATAAAAGTTTAGGTTTTTTTTTTTTTACCACTGTTTCATATACTTACGGACAATTGTTTGTACAGATGATTTTGAGACTGGACGTTTCTTAGAAATGGCTCCAAGTGACATTCCTGACATGTAAAATTCTATAATCAGTTTTCCTGACCTGTGCAGAGATTTTTATACTTTACATTGTAATGTTAATTGATTAAAATGTTTTGAAGAACATGATTTTAAGTATTACGTTGTTTTGTTCCCAGGTTCCTATTCAGATTGCTAAGATCAGCTCTGTTAACCACCCGGTGAAGGTGGGCCTTTCTGACGCCTTTGTGGTGGTACACAGGATCCAGCAGATTCCTAGTAAGTACTACATTTCAGCACCTCAGCAATCCCCCCTCACTGTCAGCTTGTATAATGTTATACTGTGAGAGCAGAAACTGCTTACAGCTTGTACATTCGGTCAGTGATGAAACATTTAGCTCCTACTGTTGTATGAACGGTGGCTTTGTGGGTAGCACTGTCGCCTCACAGCAAGAAGGTCCTAGGTTCGATCCCCAGGTGGGACGGTCCGGGTCCTTTCTGTGCGGAGTTTGCATGTTCTCCCTGTGTCTGCACGGGAGCTCCGGTTTCCTCCCACAGTCCAAAAACATGCAGTCAGGTTAATTGGAGACACTGAATTGCCCTATAGGTGAATGGGTGTGTGTGTGTGTATGTGTTTCTGCCCTGCAATGGACTGGCGCTCCATCCGGAGTGTTACTGTGTGCCTTGCGCCCATTGAAAAGCTGGGATAGGCCCGCGACCCTCATTGGATAAGCAAGTGAGTGAGTGTTGTATGGAAATGTTATTGTGACCTGGTTATTATTAGATATACAGTACTGTGCAAGTCTTAAGCCACTATTATACACTGTGTTCCAAATTATTATGCAAATAATATTTTCTCAGATTTTCCAAAATTACCTATATGAATTGCAGTCATTGTAATTTTCCAGTCATCAACTATTAGAGTACAATTGAAAGGTTTATGAACAAACTGCCAATGATAACAGTATATTTTAAAAAAAATAAAACACTCAAAATGCACTCAAAATGCATGTTCCAAATTATTATGCACAGCAGAGTTTTCAACCTTTTCATTTTTATAAAGAACAAAAAAATGGTCATTTGTGATATTATAAGCATTAGCAGGTTATTACAAACTGAAATCAAACAGTTTTCAAGTCAAAACTTTATTCTAGGTGATGTTACATTTGCACATAGGACCCCTTGTTCGAAAGGAGCTTCTGAACTCTCTCGTCCATTGAATTTGTCAGGTTTTGGATGGTATCTGCTTCAATTGTTTTGCATGAGGACAGAATACCCTCCCAGAGCTGTTGCTTAGATGTGAACTGCCTCCCGCCATCATAGACACTCCTTTTGATGATGCTCCAGAGGTTCTCAATGGGGTTGAGGTCAGGGGAGCATGGGGGCCACACCATAAGTTTGTCCCCTTTTATGCCCATAGCAGCCAGAGATGCAGATGTGTTCTTTGCAGCATGAGACGGTGCATTATCATGCATGAAAATGATCTTGCTGCGTAATGCACGGTTCTTCTTCTTGAACCATGGCAGGAAGTGCTGTTTGAGAAACTCCACATACATTATGGAGGTCATCTTTACCCCTTCAGGGATCCTAAAGGGGCCGACAATCTCTCTCCCCATGATTCCAGCCCAAAACATTACTCCACCTCCTCCTTGTTGGTGCCGTAGCCTTGTTTGCATGGGGTGTCCATCAACCAGCCATCCTCCACTCCATCCATCTGGACCATCGAGCGTTGCACGGCACTCATCGGTGAACAAAACAGTTTTGAAGTCAGTCTTCATGTATTGTTTGGCCCACTGGAGCCGTTTCTGCTTGTGTGCAGTGGATAGAGGAGGTCGACAGGATGGCTTATGCACAGCTGCAAACCTCTGAAGGACCCTGCATCTTGTTGTTCGGGGGACGTTGGAGGCACCAGCAGTTTCAAAAACTTGTCTGCTGCTATGACAAGGCATTTTTGCAGCTGCTCTTTTAACCTGACGTAATTGCCTGTTGGAAAGAGTCCTCAATTTTCCCTTATCAGCACGCACACGTGTGTGCTCTGAATCAGCTACATACTTCTTGATTGTGCGATGATCACGATGAAGTGTCTTGGCAATGTTGATTGTAGTAGTCATGCCTTGACCTAAACACTCCACAATTTGTTGCTTCTCAGCAGCCGACACATCCTTTTTCTTTCCCATTTTGGCTGAAAATGTAGGCTGCTTAATAATGTGGGACAGCCTTCTTAAGTAGTCTTGCCTTTAATTGGACACACCTGCCAAACTAATTAGCACAGGTGTCTGCAATTGCTTTCAGTGATATAAAGAGCCCTGACACACATCACCATCAATGAGTTTAACTGACAAACAAAAAAATTCTTACCTTATCACTCCTAAACACTTTTTGCATAATAATTTGGAACACAGTGTATTTATTGTTTTAGCAGTCACATAATGAGAATATATAATCATTTCTCAGTTCCTCTATTAGAATACAACCAGAACTTACAGGACATTTGTATTCAAAACAAACAAACAAGACAATTCAGAAACAAAACTTATTCTAAAAAGCTGTTATAGGCTAAAGTAATTATGTTTTAAATATTTGGGTCCAGTCGTCAACATTATATGAGAAGAACATTTGAAAAGAGATGAAGGAATGAGTGCTGGTGGACTTTAGTCAAACATGGTGGGGGGGCTTGTCCTGGTTTGGGGCTGCATTCCTGCCAGTGGTGTTAATGAGATTTTCCGAGTTGATGGGATCATGCATGCTGAAATGTACAGACAGGTTTTAATTCATAATGCCATTCCTTCTGGAAGGCACTTGATTGGGAATGGTTTTATTTTTTACCATGACAGCGATCCCAAGCATAAGTCATGAAGTCATATTTGGATAGAAAAACAACTTACAAAACACTGACAGTCATAGACTGACCTCCACAGAATCCAGATCTGAATATTACAGAGCCAGTATGGGATCACCTGGACAAAAACATAAATAAAAGACAGCCTAAATCTAAAGAAGAACTCTGGGAAGTGTAAAAGACGTTTGGTATAATATATTAGAAGATTACTTCTGAAAACCTCAGATAATTCCCTCAAAAGAGTTCAAGACGAGCTTAGTGCCAAGGGAGGTCACACTAAATACTGACTTTTGCCTGTAGAAATCTTGTTCTGAAAATTCTAGATTTTTTTGCACACATATTACCTATATATATATATATATATATATATATATACACTGGGGGAAATAAGTATTTGATCCCCTGCTGATTTTGTAAGTTTACCCCCTTACAAAGACTTGAACAGTCTATAATTTTTATGGAAGGTTTATTTTAACAGAGAGAGACAGAATATCAACAAAGAATCCAGAAAAAAAACATTAAATAAAAGTTATAAATTAATTTGTATTTAATTAAGGGAAATAAGTATTTGATCCCCTACCAACCAGCAAGAATTCCCATGAGGCACACAAATTAGTCCTGTCCCTGTATAAAAGACTCCTGTCACAGAATCAGTTTCTTTCGTTCAAATCTCTCGACCACCATGGGCAAGACCAAAGAGCTATCAAAGGACGTTGGGGACAAGATTGTAGACCTGCACAAGGCTGGAATGGGCTACAAGACCATCAGCAAGAAGCTTGGTGAGAAAGAGACCACTGTTGGTGTGATAATTCGAAAATGGAAGAAATACAAGATCACAGTCAATCACCCTCACTCTGGAGCTCCATGCAAGATCTCACCTGGTGGGGTAAGAATGATTCTGAGAAAGGTGAGGTCAGTCCAGAATTACACGGGAGGAGCTTGTCAATGATCTCAAGGGAGCTGGGAGCAGAGAAATGCTGGATATGACCCCAAGAACACCATCCCCACTGGGCATTTCTCTGCCTCCAAACACGGCGAGTGGAGTTGATGCCAAAGAGCTCAATTTTGGTCTCATCTGACCATATCACATTCTCCCAAGCTTTCTCTGAATCATTCAGGTGTTCATTGGCAAACTTCAGACGGGCCTGTACATGAGCCTTCTTGAGCAAAGGGACTTTGCGGGCACTGCAGGATCTCAATCCATTACGGCGAAGTGTGTTACTAATGGTTTTCTTGGTGACTGTGCTCCCAGCTCCCTTGAGATCATTGACAAGCTCCTCCCGTGTAATTCTGGACTGACCTCACCTTTCTCAGAATCATTCTTACTTCACGAGGTGAGATCTTGCATGGAGCTCCAGAGTGAGGGTGATTGACTGTGATCTTGTATTTCTTCCATTTTCGAATGATCGCGCCAACAGTGGTCTCTTTCTCACCAAGCTTCTTGCTGATGGTCTTGTAGCCCATTCCAGCCTTGTGCAGGTCTACAATCTTGTCCCTGACGTCCTTTGATAGCTCTTTGGTCTTGCCCATGGTGGTTGAGAGATTTGAATGGAAGAAACTGATTCTGTGACAGGAGTCTTTTATACAGGGACAGGACTAATTTGTGTGCCTCATGGGCACATAACCGGTCTGTGGGGGTCAGAATTCTTGCTGGTTGGTAGGGGATCAAATACTTATTTCCCTTTATTAAATACAAATTAATTTATAACTTTTATTTAATGTTTTTTTCTGGATTTTTTGTTGATATTCTGTCTCTCTCTGTTAAAATAAACCTTCCATAAAAATTATAGACTGTTCAAGTCTTTGTAAGGGGGTAAACTTACAAAATCAGCAGGGGATCAAATACTTATTTCCCCCACTGTATTTCCCCCACTGTATTTCCCCCACTGTATACACTATATTCCTAAAGGTGTTCTATCGGGTTGAGTTCAGGACTCTGTGCAAGCCAGTCATGTTCTTCCACACCAAACTTGCCCATCCATGTCTTTATTGACCTTGCTTTGTGCACTGGTGTGCAGTCATGTTGGATCAGAAAGGTACCATCCCCAAACTGTTCCCACAAGGTTCGGAGCATGAAATTGTCCAAAATCTGTTGGTATGCTGAAGCATTAAGAGTTCCTTTCACTGGAACTAACTCCTGAAAAACAACCCCACACCATAATCCCCCCTCCACCAAACTTTACACTTGGCACAATGCAGTCAGACAAGTACCGTTCTCCTGGCAACCACCAAACCCAGACTCGTCCATCGGATTGCCAGACGGAGAAGCGTGATTCGTCACTCCAGAGAACATGTCTTCACTGCTCTAGAGTCCAGTGGTGGCGTGCACTGCATCCGCTGCTTTGCATTGCGCTTGGTGATGTAAGGCTTGGATGCAGCTGCTCGACCGTGGAAACCCATTCCATGAAGCTCTCTACACACTGTTCTTGAGCAAATCTGAAGGCCACATGAAGTTTGGAGGTCTGTAGCGATTGACTGCAGAAATTTTGCAACCTCTGGGCACTAGGCGCCTCAGCATCCGCTGACCCCGCTCTGTCATTTTACGTGACCTACCACTTCGTGGCTGAGTTGCTGTCGTTCCCAATCGCTTCCACTTTGTTATAATACCACTGACAGTTGACTGAAATATTTAGTAGCGAGGAAATTTCACGACTGGACTTGTTGCACAGGTGGCATCCTATCACGGTAACACGCTGGAATTCACTGAGCTCCTGAGAGCGACCCATTCTTTCACTAATGTTTGTAGAAGCAGTCTGCATGCCGAGGTGCTTGGTTTTATACACCTGTGGTCATGGAAGTGATTGGAACACCTGAATTCAATGATTTGGATGAGTGAGTGAATACATTTGGCAATATAGTGCACATACCTATATAGTTTGTATCTTAATAAAGACAACAAAAAAATGTATGAATGGTCATCAAAACTTTACTAACACAACAAAGCTAGTGGTGACTCATGACTTTTGCACAGTACTGTATTTCTTTAACTTTTTTACATTGGCTGAGAAACTGTTATGACTGTAACTGATTTAGTAGCTGATTCAGTTTTGGACTACACAATGTATTAAATTATCAAGATATTGCTGCCAGCACTAAGGCACAGCTGATTGTTTTGGTGCCACACAGCTCTAGATTCTTCGGGACCAGGATTCAGTCCCACCCTCTGAATATTGTCTGCGTGAAGTAGGCTTAAGGCGTGTTCTTACTATGACTCAGACTATGTGGGTTTCTTCCAAGTACTCCAGATTCCCTCCCATCTCTCAAAACATGACATTAGGTGGAGAGCTACTATTGTGTGATGTCCTGTAATGGATTGGCACATTGCCAGGCTGTACGCTTTGAACCCAGAGTTTCTGTGGTGGACTCCATGGCTGAACTAAAAGTGTTAGGCATTCTTATGTTTATACACAAGCTTTAAATTAATTTTATCTAGGGTTTTTGATACATTTACAAAGAAAACTAAATTATTAATTTATTTGATGCAAGGTACACCAATCAGCCATGACATTAAAACCACCTCCTTGTTTTTACACTCACTGTCCATTTTATCAGCTCCACTTACCATATAGAAGCACTTTGTAGTTCTACAATTACTGACTGTAGTCCATCTGTTTCTCTGCATGCTTTGTTAGCCCTCTTTGCATGCTGTTTTTTAATGGTCAGGACTCTCCCAGGACCACCACAGAGTAGGTATTATTTGGGTGGTGGATCATTCTCAGCACTGCAGTGACACTGACATGGTGGTGGTGAGTTAGTGTGTGTTGTGCTGGTATGAGTGGATAAGACACAGCAGCGCTGGTGAAGTTTTTTAACACCTCACTGTCACTGCTGGACTGAGAATAGTCCACCAACCAAAAATATATCCAGCCAACAGCGCTCGGTGGGCAGCGTCCTGTGACCTGATGAAGGTCTAGAAGATGACCAACTCAAACAGCAGCAATAGATGAGCGATCGTCTCTGACTTTGGACCAACTAGGTAGGAGTGTCTAATACAGTGGACAGTGAATAGACACAATATTTAAAAACTCCATCGGCATTGCTGTGTCTGATCCACTCATACCAGTACAACACACACTAACACACCACCACCATGTCAGTGTCACTGCAGTGCTGAGAATGATCCACCACCTAAATAATACCTGCTCTGTGGTGGTCCTGTGGGGGTCCTGACCATTGAAGAACAGGGTGAAAGGGGGCTAACAAAGTATGTAGAGAAATAGATGGACTACAGTCAGTAATTGTAGAACTACAAAGTGCTTCTATATGGTAAGTGGAGCTGATAAAATGGACAGTGAGTGTAGAAACAAGGAGGTGGTTTTTATGTTATGGCTGATCGGTGTATATAATTATACTTGCAAAAAAATAATTGGTTAAATTTGCAGTTTAATTTTATATAAGCCTGATCTTTCAGTGTCATTAAATATGATCATACATTTTCACAAAATAACTTGAGCTAATCAATTACAAATTAAGGTTGATATTTATTGGTCAGTTAGTGGACAGAATCTGAAATTCTAATCAAGAACTGAAAGAACACTGACCTACCAGCAAGTTTTTCAGTGTCATAGCAGTGTCAATTAAGGTAAAGAATAACTGTTTTGAATTACAAATAAATTGGCATGGACCTTATCATGTAGAAATTTTATTTCATAGCTAAACGAATACTTTACAGTCAGCCTTACCCAAATCTTCCCTCTTTAAAAGAAACATCCAGATGTTCCCCTGTGTATTATGCATTCAGACATGGTCTTAAGTCCAGACACTCCACCCTGCTGTTATATTACTGTTATTATAACCTTTACAGTGACGTACCAAATTATACCAAACTGTGTTCATGGCATGTCAGCTTACTCTAAATTTCTATAAGGTAGGCTGTAAGACTCAAAACAGTTATTTAGAGCAATATCACAGAAGAAACACTTTTGGTTTCTTCAAAAACCTTTTAATTGGTAGTTCTTCAAAGAATTATTTTTGTTTATGCCACAAAAACATTTTCTTTTTGATTAACTTGTGAATTCATAACTTCCCTGAAGTATGACCAAAAGGTTCATACAACTTTGTTATGAAATTAAACATAAAACGTGTATAGGAAATACACTGATCAGCCATAACATTAAAACCACCTCCTTGTTTCTACACTCACTGTCCATTTTATCAGCTCCACTTACCATATAGAAGCACTTTGTAGTTCTACAATTACTGACTGTAGTCCATCTGTTTCATTGCATGCTTTGTTAGCCCTCTTTCACCCTGTTTTTCAATGGTCAGAACCCCCACAGGACCACTACAGAACAGGTTCTATATTGCACAGTAGAATAACTGCACCTTATAACCCATAATGTTAATTGTGCATGCTAATGTTTGTGAATGTGTGTGAGAGAGCGTGAGAGAGTTGTGTGTGCTGAGACTGTTTTTGTTGTGTTTTCGTGCACTGCAGGCTTCTGTGTAACCAAAGACAAATTGTTTGCATGTGTGATCATACTTGGCCTGATTCTGATTCAAAGGAAAAATTTGTTATAATTCACAAAACTTTACCAGGCTTTTTGTTTACCCAAGATGCAACAGAGTGCAACACAACTGGCCAGTGTGAACAACCTCCTTTACTAGAACATTTACATTCTCTGCATTTAGCAGACACTTTTATCCAAAGCGATTTACAATTATGACCGAACACAATTTTAAGCAATTGATGGTTAAGGTCCTTGCTCAGGGGCCCAACAGTGGCAACTTGGCGTGGTGGGGCTTGAACAGGCAAAAATCCAAATACTTAAAAGATTCCACATTACCCCTTTTCCACTGACGCGGATCCGGCTCTGTTCCGGTTCACAAACTTGATTTTGAACCGGATCGGAGTGTTTCCACTGAAAAAAAGAGGTTCCAGACAGCGAACTTACGTTCTAATCTGGCACCACAGAATACTTGGTTTTTCAGCACGAACCATGACGTGGGCGTGTCACAGTGTAGAGGTTTGGGTGCTTTCATATGAGAAGCTGCTAAACCGCTTTGGCTCTAAACTTATTTATATATTTTCAAAGCGATGAACTGTGTGATATAATGTGGTAAAAGTGACTCGGACAGAACAAACAACGTTTAACGTGAAAAATAAAGCTTAACATGGCTTGTTATACTAAAACAATGACAGATGAATTTCGGCAGTACAGAGTGCTTATAACCAGTAATAACCAGAGACAAGTTTAGTGTTTCCGTGTCGTACTTTTGGTACATTAAGCCACGTTCCGCTTTATGTAGGTGAAGCTTTTTGCGGATTCAGAACCCCGAGCTGCATAAACACCACACGTGAAGTTAATACAGCTAAACACAGATACATGTGGAGCTTTTAGGGTGGACTTGATGGTTATTTTACACAAATGGATGTTCGTGACAAGGAACTTTAGTGATGTTTTATCGCTAAAGCCGAGCGCTGAGCACATCGGCTATTTGCCACTGCAACAAACACGTCTACGTCTTCTTATCACCAATGGTTGATCGATGCTTTTTACATAAAAACGAATCTGTAACAACAGCACAAATGCTCGCAGATAATCTACATGCTCCGCCATCATGTTACTACTCTTTACTTTCGTTGTGTAACGCCCACTGTTGATGACGCATGCTTGGTTCGCAAAAAACGTGGTGGAAACGCAGGTCGGCTCTCTACAAAACACCAAGGTTAGAAGAAACCTGAACAGAACCGGTTCAACAACCAGGGTTCTTTTGGTGGAAAAGCGCTAACAGTTGCGTTAGCATGATAAACTATTCTGTTGGTATAGGGATTATAGGTGTAGGATTTTTTGGTGAATCTACAGTCTGTGTGTTATGCTTTGGTAAAGCTAGTCCTAATGTGTGTGTGAGAGAGAGAGTGAGAGAGAGAGAGCGTGAGGGCTAATGTGTCGAATGTGATTTATTTTGCTTTGCTAAGAGAGCATCTTTTCTTGCCAATCTCTTGCCCTGTTCTGCACAATAAAGCTTCAGTGTGAGTGTTCCACAGCTTGACTCCTTTTTTCTGACATAAATTATGACATACATTTTATTATAAATTAAAGGTTTTTTCTACTTAAAATGTATGCTTATTTACAGGACTACAGTCTGGTTTACATTGAACATTCATGTTTATTAAAACCAGTTAATAATTTTCCACACTTAAAGCTTTCCTGATTAAATGTAAGTATTAAAAAGTAAGAAATACATCAGTGATTTTAATCTGCTTGTAATGTCGGAACATCCTGATGAGATATGTTATTCAGCCACGCAGTGCCAGAAATAGTGTTTAAAAAATAGCAAAGCTGAATAGGGCTGATCTAGGCTGCCATCTGTAAATACCCCAACTCAGTGTAAGTGTTAAATACATAGTAGGTGATCCATCAGTTGCACAAGAGTCGTATACAAAGTCATTTCCATTGCTATCAACTCACAGCACGTTAGGGGGATATTTGGACACATTTGTGTGAAATGCTTGCTTGAGCTTCACCAATGTAGATTAGCAGAATGTGTTTGCATAACGTTATGACTGGCACAGATGCAACAATGTTTGGCATCAGCATGGTGTCATATAGCCAGCCATGAACAGTTCATTGTTTCCCATTAAAATGTAATCTGGCTGTTATGGCTAACCATAACGATGTAGCTAAGAAAGAGAGAGAGAAACAGAGAGAGAGAGAGGTAGTGGAGAGTGTGCAGGTCCAACAATAGTTCCAGCCAGAGAGCAGGAATGAAAGTGACAAGGCTCACATTAACACATCACACAAGTCTTTTGAGGTTTGAGCACTGTGTCTTCAGAGTTATGTATTTTGCTTTTTCCCATATTGATTACACCATAGTCTTTCTTCAAAAAAGAAGCATCTGTACTCTCCAGACTCGGCCTGGGTAGTAAAGATTTGTGATCAGGGTGCTGCTGTGATGACTGGAACACATTTGAGCCTGATATACAGTCCAAAATTACAAGTCGTACGAAACAGCTTGTTCAGTTACTACACCACCAACAGTGTTTTTAGTGTTTTATTAGGTTGTTGTAGTAGGTGGTTTTACTCTGCAGCTTCTGGTTCAAGGTTGAGTAGACTGAAATACAAAGTTACAGAGTACTAAAGTTTAACTAGGTTTTACAGTGGTGAGGTTGCAATATACACCAATCAGCCATAACATTAAAACCACCTCCTTGTTTCTACACTCACTGTCCATTTTATCAGCTCCACTTACCATATAGAAGCACTTTGTAGTTCTACAATTACTGACTGTAGTCCATTTGCTTCTCTACATATCTTTTTAGCCGGCTTTCATCCTGTACTTCAATGGTCAGGACCACCACAGAGCGGGTATTATTTAGGTGGTGCAGTGACAATGTCATAGTTGTGGTGTGTTAGTGTGTGTTGTGCTGGTATGAGTGGATCAGTGCTGGAGTTTTTAAATACCATGTCCACTCACTGTCCACTCTATTAAACACTCCTCCCTAGTTGATCCACCTTGTAGATGTAAAGTCAGAGACGATCACTCATCTATTGCTGCTGTTTGAGTTGGTCATCTTCTAAATCTTCATCAGTGGTCACAGGGCGCTGCCCACTGGGCGCTGTTGGCTGGATGTTTTTGGTTGGTGGACTATTCTTAGTCCAGCAGTGACAGTGAGGTGTTTAAAAACTCCAGCAACGCTGCTGTGTCTTATCCACTCATACCAGCACAACACACACTAACACACCACCACCATGTCAGTGTCACTGCAGTGCTGAGAATGATCCACCACCTAAATAATACCTGCTCTGTAGTGGTCCTGGGAGAGTCCCGACCATTGAAGAACAGCATAAAAGGGGGCTAACAAAGATGGACTACAGTCAGTAATTGTAGAACTACAAAGTGCTTCTATATGGTAAGTAGAGCTGATAAAATGGACAGTGAGTATAGAAACAAGAAGGTGGTTTTAATGTTAAGGCTGATCGGTGTATGTGTACACATACTGATTAATCTATCAAGTTAGATATTTCAGGTCAGAGGCTTTTAGGTAAATTTCACTTCACGTGTCAAAACTGCTTTGTGTTGGCTGTGACACTGAATGATAAGCCTGAAAACTGTACACGGTATTGACTGACAGTATTGACAATTTATTCACATGCAGTATTTTAGATTAAAACAAGAGAGCTCTGGTGCAGCAGTCTGTTACACTAGCCCACAGTTGTCAGAGCTTCATTTTCCGTTTAATTTAATTTTATTTTTGTATACTGCTTTACCCTGGTTATGGTCACTGTGATCTGGTTCCACTGTAAAACACTAGGTGCAAGGCAGGAACACCCTGAACAGGTCTTCAATCTATCGCAGTGCTTTAGCCATCCCCCATCCCCCCTTAGAAATACCAATCATGTCTATGAATCATGGCCGATAGCACTAAGATTCTAGCACAGATCCATGCACCCAGTGTTTGATGGTGGAACCAGACATGCCACAACCCTGACCAGGTTAAAGATGATTCATGAACATAAAATGGAATGAGAAATGATGCTCTGGCTACAGTCGTCGTTTGAAGACATGAGGAGATAAAAAAGGGAAATAGGCTAATGAAACTTTATTGCTTTAATCTAAGGGCACGTTAAATCTTATTAAAGAGCCATGATGCTACAAAAAGCATTTCAGTCAGAGTCAGAGAGGTTTTATTGTCATTTCAGCTACATACAAGTACATATTGAAACGAAACAGCGTTCCTCTAGGATCACGGTGTAACATGGTACAAAAAGTGCAAGACAATACAAAACAGTGTAAATACAACAATAAATACAAAAAATCCTATAATAAATAACTACAAAAGATATTCCTAATTATCCCTAATCTAAACAAGTAATTAGAAGACAGGACTAAAGACAAGTGTTAGTACATGATGGTGAATAGATGGTACAATGGTTCATGAGGTAAATTCCAGTTCCAGTTCATTTCCAGGATAAGTAAAGGTGGGACTGCTGTCTAAAATGCAAACCCCGTCTCCATATTATTTCTTAGTTTACAAGTCGCCATGCCATCACGTGGTACACAGTAGGTAGAGAAATCAGTTTCTCTCCGAAGTGTCCATGCTTTGCTTTTGACTGCGTCTATAACACAAATTTTCTCATTGGCGGGGCTTTTAAAAGGTTGGCAGCAGACTGGGTCTGAGTTCAATCAGATTGAGCTCTGAGCTCAGCAGCAAGAAGTAAAAACCAAGCATCAAAGTGGCATATCTGCAAGGTAAGCAGACGATGTCTAGCTTTCTCTTTAAGGATTGCTTTTGTGTAATTTTGGAGTAATTTTAGTTTAGTCTATATTTGAAGTATACCTGTCCAGGCACCCAGGTGGTGCAGTGGGATATTCCGCTAACACACCAGCACCGAGTTTCTGAACTCCTCGGTTCGAAACTCGGTGTTGCCACCGGTCAGCTAAGCGCCATCTGGCGGGCATAATTGGCAGTGCCTGCAGCAGATACTAATTGGCCACCGTATCTGCAGGGTGGGGGCCGGACTATGTGTGGGTGAGTGGGTCTTCATACGCTGTGCAAGGACCCTGATTGGCAGAAGAGACGCCTGTGCAGAATGCAGGGGCGAGAAGAGGAGGGCTGTACATGTGTTGGAAGAGAAGTGTACAGCGACGTGCTCTCCTTGGATGCAATCTGGTATCTCTCAGCAGCGGAAGACAAAATTGAGTGCGCTAAATCGGGAAGAAAATGGGAAGACAATGCATATAAAAAAAAAGTATGCCTGTCCAGCACTTCCACTGTCAAATGTCAAAACCATAACCAAGCAAGATCAAATATAAAAAAAAAAACTGCCAAAACTTTGACCGTCACTGTATTTCTGTCAAACATTACTAAATAAAACTATTATTAACTATTATATGTCTTATTCCTATAATCTAAATGTACCGTGGATAAAACTAATTCAAACTCCTTGACTTTTTACACTTTCAGATTAGATCACAAGTATCTCTGAACTACATCCATCAGGTCTCTCCACGGGTGTTCGATAGGATGTCTGGACTTTAGATGGCTCACTTAGACACATTCAAAGATTTGACCCAAAACCACTCCAGTGTGGTTTTGGCTGTATGATTTAGGTCATTGTTTTATTGAAACATGAACTGTTACCCTACTCTGATGTTCCTGTTTTTGGCTGCATTCATTTGTCCCTCTATTCTTACCAGTCTACCTGTCCCCACAATTGAGAAGTACCCCCACAGCATGATGCTGCCACCACCATCTTTCACTGTAGAAACTGTATTAGCCAGGTGCTGTACAATGTCTGTTTTTTGCCAGAAATTGTGCGTGTTTTTTCCCCCAAAAGAGTTACAATTTCTTATTAGATTCGAACATATTTTTGTTATGTTGCCAGAGTCCTTTACATGCCATTAAGCAAACTTCAGGTCATATGCCCTTTACGCAACAGTGGCTAAAGTCTTGCCATAAAGGCCTGGTTTATGGAGTGCTGCAGAGATGGTTGTCTGTCCAACAGGTTCTTAAATCTCTGCACAGAGATCTCTGCTTATTTAGTGATCATTGGGAAGGATCTTCTTGTCTGAATGCGTAACTTGGCCAGGCAGCCATATTTAAAGCTTAAGGTTGTGCCTTTCCTGGCTTCATAAATAGTAAAAATACACAATTTGTGAGACTAGCACAAATGTTTAAGGCTTTTTAAAGTTCATTCTAAAGTACATGTCATGCATACATGCAGGCTGTAGTTTTTTAACAGAGACTTTTCTGACAAATGGTTGTAACTGACGGACTGAGGGATGTTTACATCTGTCTAGCCACCAAGCTGACTTGACAAAAAAAGCAAATACTTTGATGATGCCGTTTACCTCAGCAGGAATGAGACTAAGCTTCACTGGAGATAAAAAGTACATGATACTGTAATCTGTGAGAGTTAAAGTTTGATTTTTACCCCAGTGCCTTTTGTTTGGGCATGTATTTATCAAAACCTAATGCATCTGCAATTATAGAAATGTATGATTATTTTATGGGCGTATATTAGGGTAGGTTGTGTTTTTGTTTGTTTATTTGACAACTAAAAGCCAAAAACTAAATTTTTTGGCATGAACTGAGACTAAGGCCACCAAACAAAATGATGGAACCTAATCAAGAAGGTCTTAGCTTAGGTTCTTAGTGTCGAACATGTAGTGAAAATTTAACAAAGATGCCAGCATGCTTTAGAGGTGACAACATTGTTATACTGATCAAGTTAGATAGGCTATCTCAGCAGTTGTGGGATAACTGCTTGAAGAATACAGGTATTGGAAGTTCTGTGAGAATCAGTCTGTAAACCCTGACTCCATTATGAAAAGCTATAATATGAGCTAGAACAGGGCCCATTTGTATGTGTTGATTAATAAGATGATTTAGCATGTATTAACAATAACATAACTAACAGTAAAGTTTTAAGTGGCATTTGTGCATGTAACTCTGTATTGTAGTGCTTGACAAAGGTTTGCCAAAGTAATCCCTCACCCATGTGGTTATATCAGCTATTGTTGAGTGGTGGTTCTTGATGCAGTGTCGTCTGAGGGATCGAAGATCACAGACATTCAGCTTAAGCTTGCGCCCTTGGCCTTTACATGCTGAAATTCCTCCTGATTCCTTGAATCGTTTAATGATATTATGCACTGTAGAGGGAGAAATATGCCAATTTCTTTCCAATCTTTCTTTGAGGTACATTGTTTTTAAATATTTCAATAATCTTCTCACATGTTTGTTGACAAACTGTTGTTTGTTGATCCTCTGATCATCTTTCCTCATCAAAGACTCAGCTTTTCCCGGATGCTGCTTTTGTACCAAACCATTACAATCACCTGTTTGGAATCACATCATTATTTAGTTTTTTTCACTTTGTTACTAGCCCTAAATTGCCCTCGTCCCAACTTTTTTTGGAATGTGTTGCAGGCCTGAAATGCAGAAATGGAGGTACATTAAGACATTAAATGAAGTTGAGCAGACAAAACATTAAATATCTCAGGTTAATCCTGTCTGCAATCAAATAAAAGTAAATGTAAGGAAGACTGCATTTTTATTTTATTTGCATTTTCCATACTGTCCCAACTTTTTCTGATTTGGGGTTGTACATACAGATTTTTCCACACTGGAAGTAGTGTTTGAATTCTTATTTTTATGGGTGTTTTTGTTGGCTGTTAAAGGGCAGTATTTGCATCTTCTGGCCTTACCTGTCTGTTTACTGACTAGTTAGAATATCAATAAGAGAAAGATTGATATAGTACATAAAGCTGAAAGATAGAGAGAGGGCTGAGCAGCGTGGAAACTGAAAAGTAAGATGTCATATGGCTTGTATAATCTGGCCTGCTGTTCTCAATTAGAGCATAGAAACTCATTAAACCACAGACTACTGTGTCAGGATTAAACAAACACACACACCTACACACACACCACATACACATCTGCAAGCTAAATGCCAGCAGGCTACAGAGACGGCCGGTGACGCCCCACAGACTGGCCAGGTAATTACCTACAGGAAAAAAGCTTTTAACCTACAGAACATCCTCCACTGAACAGGCCACAGTTTCCTGCCCTAAAGCTATCAGTGTGAGACATATGCACACACACCCACACTCACATTCACTGCTCACATACTTGGCCTTGAGCGAGGTCTTGATGAGGTGTTTTTCATTAACTTTACAATAGACGCGGCCTAAATAACTTTGTTTATTTCCTTTACTTAAATACTTATTGTCCCCAGCACTCATATCTGGACATGCAGCAGATTTAAAATGTACTGACCTCTTGACTGTTTGCACCTTTATTGTGTTGTGGATATAATTGTCATTTTATCAGTCAGTCTTCAGTTAATCACACATTATAATGAAAGGAAAACAACAAGTCATTTAAAAAGAGAGAGAAAAGGTGTGATTAAGTGTAGACTGATCAGTATATCAATTATACATTGATCAGCCATAACATTAAAACCACCTCCTTGTTTCTACACTCACTGTCCATTTTATCAGCTCCACTTACCATATAGAAGCACTTTGTAGTTCTACAATTACTGACTGTAGTCCGTCTGTTACTCTGCATGCTTTGATAGCCCCCTTTCATGCTGTTCTTCAATGGTCAGAACCACCACAGAGCAGGTATTATTTAGGTGGTGGATAATTCTCAGAATTGCAGTGACACTGACATGGTGGTGGTGTGTTAGTGTGTGTTGTGCTGGTATGAGTGGATCAGACACAGCAACTCTGAGTTTTTAAACACCTCACTGTCCCTGCTGGACTGAGAATAGTCCACCAACCAAAAATATCCAGCCAACAGCGCCCTGTGGGCAGCGTCCTGTGACCGCTGATGAAGGTCTAGAAGATGACCAACTCAAACAGCAGCAATAGATGAGCGATCGTCTCTGACTTTACATCTACATCTAGAAGGTGGACCATCTAGATAGGAGTGTCTAATAGAGTGGGCAGTGAGTGGACACGGTATTTAAAAACTCCAGCAGCGCTGCTGTGTCTGATCCACTCATACCAGCACAACACACACTAACACACCACCACCATGTCATTGTCACTGCAGTGCTGAGAATCATCTACCACCTAAATAATACCTACTCTGTGGTGGTCCTGTGGGGGTGGTGTCCTGACCATTAAAGAACAGGGTGAAAGCAGGCTAAAAAGGTATGTAGAACTACAAAGTGGTTCTATATGGTAAGTGGAGCTGATAAAATGGACAGTGAGTGTAGAAACAAGGAGGTGGTTTTAATGTTATGGCTGATCATTGTATAAACAACACAAAAACTGTGCAAATGGTCAAAGGGTCACTTAGGGTCAGTTAATTTTATAATGTTATACTGTGTGTTTCAGAGTGTTACAGCATAATACATACATAATCACATTTTAGTCTTGCACACGCTATAGAACAGTTTGATTGAATTCACATCCACACAAAACTTTAAGCTGAGATCAAGATGATAATATATTATTGGTACTTTCATTCACATTTTAAGAAGAATTCGGAAAAGGAAGTCATTTTTTTCCAATTACTGTTATTTTGTCATGTTAGTCATAAGTGCTGAAGCAAGTCATGTCAAATGATGCATTTTAAAAGGAGAACAGCACATGGGAACTGTAAAGGAAAAGTATTTGCAGCCCCTAATAGAATATCGGTCCCAAAAAGCTTCTGCTTGTCCTAGTTTATCTGTACTAGATGTGCAAACTTGGTAAGATCAAGAACAATGTGTTAGCTGATTTACTGACAGGCTTCTGTCGAATATTTGCAGTAATTTAGCAACGGCAGTGTGACTAACAAAAATGGAAACTGCATTTGCAAATTATTTAAATGAGAGTACAGTGGTACCTTAAAACTCAACGTCAGCTGGTTCTGGGAGTGGCGTTGATTTTAAAAGGTTTTAAGTTTTAAGGTATTTTTTCAATAAGGATGTATGAGAAACCTGTTAATGTATTCCATGGTCCCGTGGAACTGCATATATTTTAGGCTAATGTAATATAATAAGGTTGGTGTTGACACTTACACACTGAAAATAATACAAATATAATTTAAAAACACTGAAATACAATTAAAACACAGTTAAAAATCAATCAAAAATACAATATAACCTGCTCTTTACCTTTACTTCTTCATTGTTTTCTTATGCTTCTTAATTAGTGAAGAGAACAAATAAGCAGTAATAATTAGAAGTTTAGTGTTTCTATGTCATTCTTTTAATATATAAAGTTACTAGTTCTGTCGAAGTTAACGCGATAATAACGCATTAACGCGATCTCAATTTAACGCGATTTTTAAAAATAGTGCCGTTAACGCAAATTCTATACAGGAAAAATGTACCTATACAGGCAGTGAGTGCCATGTAGAATTACATCACGAAGACCCGCATTGTTATGTTTTGTACTTAACCACGAAATACAAATGACACTAGTTATGTGGAGAACGAGTTGTCTTTATTGCTTAATCCACAACTTGGAGCGTCACACTTAAACATAACACGCCGTTACCCGCTGCTCACCTGATACACATATCAGCTCAGTGACGTACAGTGGTAACGTGATATGCAGATCACGTAAATTATATATGACACGCATGATAATAATAAGCTTTTTTCTCTCTTAATTTTCCCTGACAAGTGAAAAACCAAAATATAGCAACCTTAACATTATGAGGAAGAATTTCAAAGATATTCCTTTGCAATACTTTATCATTTCAAGAATATGATACAGACTGACCAACACTATTAAGCCAAATCAGCATTGAAAATTGACTTTACTTTTAATAGCCTTCTACAATGCTGGTGCTTCTTAAAACTGAATATTTTCTTTTAAACAGAAGTGTTATTTAAATGCTATTAAATTGGTTTCCAACAAAATCCGCCCAATTTGGCGGATAACCGCCCAATCTGGCAACACTGGAACGCATTATTATTATTATTATCGCGTTAACTTCGACAGCCCTAATAAAAACGGATTCTGATATCCAGTTAGCAGCGTAGGGTTTATATAGCAGCAGGTAGAATAAGGTGAGAATAAGTTGCAAAAACAATGCAATATTGTGCAAAGATGCAAGTAATATAGTCACTAGTATGTGTTGTCAGAACCCAGGGAACAAGACTGTGTTGATTGTGAATGAGTTTTGGTGTATGTTAGTGTATGTACACCGATCAGCCATAACATTAAAACCACCTCCTTAAAAAAAAAAAAAAAAAAAAAAAAAAAAAAAAAAAATGCGCTTAATCGCGATTAACTATATGAAATTCTGAGATTAATCGCGATTAAAAATTTTAATCGTTTGACAGCCCTAAAAGTTACATTATTTTTTTTTTATGATAAGCGTTTAAGACTCTCAGAAAAGCTGATTCTTATAAATTCTCAGAGTCCCAACTGTAACACAAGTTTAAAAGTGAAACAGGAGAAAAATCCAACTGAACACAGATACATGTGGAGCTTTCAGAGTTGAGTTTAAGGGTACAAATAATTTTTTTTTTTAATGATGAGCGTTTAAGACTCTCAGAAAAGCTGATTCTTATAAATTCTCAGAGTCCCAACTGTAACACAAGTTTAAAAGTGAAACAGGAGAAAAATCCAGCTGAACACAGATACATGTGGAGCTTTCAGAGTTGAGTTTAAGGGTACAAATTTCTCAGTGAAGGGTGTTGAGTTTCAAAGATTTTGAGTTTAGGGGACATTGAGTTACAAGCTACTACTGTACAAATATGATTCACATTTTGCACATTACTATGGTGAACATGGGACTATGAGAAAGAATGCGTAGAAATAAATAACTGACTAATATAAACGGCATCAACATTTTAGAAATATAAAAAAAGAAAACCTCCAAAGTAATTAAGATGTATTATTTATCTAGTAATGTTATTCCAGAGGTCTACACATGACTGATGTCCAAAGTCTCAGTGAAATGTTAATGCTTATATGCTTTTTAATATGTTTTTTTTAAACACTGACGAATTTAACTTTGAATTTTAACTTTTGGGCAAGTATGTGCTTAGTGTAACAGTAAAGGTTTATGTAATGAGGCTGGATGCCCCTCACACACTTGCTAGATAGAAAATAGAATACAACTGCAGATATTTAATCAAAGTAAAATGATACTGTGGCTAAAAAGCCACTAACTAAAAATGGAGGACAATTGCAAAAAATATAAGTTAGAAACAAAATAACAAATGCATAGAAATGTCCAGAACCCACAACAGAGAAAGTGAACAGAAAAGGGATAGTGCAGAAATGAAAACTGGATGTCGTAATTGGACAGGCAAATCTAGCCCTCGGAACCAGAACAAACAGAGAACTACCAGAGCCTGCCAGCTTGTCTTAAAACCCCTTACCAGTCCTTTGGCGCCTCCTGCGCATAAAGTGATTTACAGGTGGTTCTACTCCAGGGATGTTGCGCTCCTGGGGTAATCTGCTTTCCCAGTGCATCTCGCTTGCTAGTCCCAAAAACACAGCAAGACTGGGCGGCAGTTCCCAGAAACCAAAAGAATAGAGAGAAGCTGGGATATACAGAAAGCCTCCCACCTAGAATGGATTAACATTCATGAGGCGCAGGTGATTATCGATCAAGAGGGATTAACAAATAACGCACTACACCTCTGTGCCCCATCTTCCAGCCAAACTAGACAGCGCAGAGAGACACGACTTCTAATGTGGTTGAGCTGCTGAACCTCATTCCGCAGCCACCTTGTTACAATTCATCTATATGCACATATTTTACATATTCTTAATAATTACATATTACACAAGCACATACTGTGTAGTTCATGCAAGTTCAGTCCTAGCTGTGCCATTACTGGTTGCTAGCATAACAGTTATTCATGTATTGTTATTTATCATTTATTGCTAGGATTTTTACAGAAAAGTGCCATTTTTACGGCGGTCATTAAATTACACTCATAAATTAAATGATAGAGTGAATGGAAGGTACAATACACAGCACAGCCTACCTTACTAGCTGAATGTAAACCTAAAACATCCAGCAACAGCCTCAAAGACTCAACCACTTCGACATCTTGGACATTTTGACTAAGCGATTGCTAACTGAATTGCTGTAGGATTGCTAGAACCACCTCATATTGCAAACGAACCAGTAAACATGACGCATTTGAATGCTACGCGAATTAAAAATGTTAAATCGCTAAACACAAACCTTATGGGAAAAGGCTCATTTCAAGGTCTATGATGCGATTTTCACGGTTGTGAATTAGGTAGGGCCTTATTCATTGCATATAAACATTAAAAAGGCAAAAAAGATGGCAGGTGGTATGGTGGCCTAACTGGTAGAGTGTAGACTACAATCCACATGGTTCAGAAGGACCCGAACTGGATACACACAATGTCTAAATTGCCCCCTGGTGTGAATGAGTATGTGAATGGGAAGTGTGTGTTGCCTGGAGACTGGCACTTGTCCAAGTTGTATTCCTGCATAGCACCCAGTGTTTCTGGGCAAGCCTGGATCCACCACAACCCATTTCAGGCTGAAGTGGATCTTAATGATGACTGAATGATTGTGTTCCAACCGTCAAGCTTGCTCAGGTTATTGAACAATTAACAGATGCAAACTCTATTTCCACATAAATGCTTCACATTGTGTTATCATTTGCCCAGTAATTCTTAAAATCTAAGTAATAAGTAAATCAACACACTCACTAACAAAGTTTGCAGTTGATTAAGTAGCACATGCGAACCACTCCTCTTCATTTGTTTTGATTAGAGCCTCTGTGTTTTACTGGTTCTCATGGAATTTGTGACGCATTTGTGTGTCTCCAGATGTTCGAAGAAAGACAATCTATGAGTATCATCGTGTGGAGTTGCTCAAGACCAAAATCACAAACAGCACAGCTGTGGAGATGATGCCACTGCCTAGTAAGTCAACACCAAATACTCTCACAATCTTATACCATAATATACACACAAAAACAGCTTGTCCAAATAATAATGGATAATGGATAATAATGGACACAAATATATCATTTGATCTTAGCAAACAATACAGTGGTTTAAAGTCTTACACTTGCAGAAGACATGTATGACATGTCAATCTCTGTATTTCTTTTTTTGGTGGTTAAATAGTTGGAACACATACTTCTTTGTTCAACATTATTTTTTTCAATAAGAATTTGAAGCAAAACATAGATTATTTGGTAAGTTAGTAGACATTTACGGCCATTAGCAGACACTTTTGTCCAAAGTTACAGTTGGAATTGATTCCAGTGCAAGCAATTAAGGGTTTAGAGCCTTACCCAAGCCAAACAATGGCAACTTGGCAATAGTGGTCTTTGAACCAGCAACCTTTTGATCTCTAGCCTCGAACAAATTGGGTTGGGAAAGTCTAGTGAGCTCTGTACTAATCTTGGATTAAGTCAAAAATGTAACTTAAGGCCGCTCAAGTGGCGCAGCGTAAAAAAACACACACTGGAACACCAGAGCTGGGATCTCGAATACATCGTGCCGGCTGGGCTGAGCGGTCACATTAACAACAATTGGCCTGTTGTTCAGACAGGAGTGGGATAATAAAAAACTGGATAGGGTCTCTCTCATAACTAATGCAATTACGACCTCTGCTGGCTGATTGATGGCGCCTGCACAGAGACGGGAAAAGAGTGCTGTTAGGGTGTGTCTCTCCGTACACAGTGCTGATCCGCATTGCACTCGTCAAAGCGTAGGTGACAAAATGCATATGGCTGCTGCCCACGTGTTGGAGGGGGCGTGGGTTAGCATCATTCTCCTCAATCAGACCGGGGATCGGCATTGGTAGAGAGGAAGCATGACGCAATCTGGCATTGCTTTTTTTAACAGTAAATTAAGCGATTTTCAAGCAACTTAAGAGCCAAAAATCGCCTATAAAAACAAACATCTGTAAGTAGAAACTACATGGAACAGAAAGTTTATTTTCCAAAGTTGGAAAGAATCCCCAAACCTTGCCTTATGCTGAAAGGAAATTTGTTCTGCTCTATGACATTAATTAGAAGCTGCTAAAATGCAAACATCATAGTCTCCAGTGAAGTGAGCTTACATTCCCATGGTCCTCAGGGATTCCTGTGCAATAAATATGCCCCTATTTTAAAGCTTGACTGAAAATTGTTAGTGATTACATGGATAAAAACAAATAAAGCGGGGCTTTCTTTCTGGCATATCAGTCTCTTAGCTCATTGTGATTTAAAGCTTTATTTATTGCTTTTTTATGGGTTTTGCACTGCATTTAACACATTTTCTTAAAGTGCTTAAAGTGAAAGTTTGAGTTTGCCAAACCACACTTCCATCTACATTGTACTTTGGGACCATTGTTTGTACAGATGAACACCAGATGCATTCAAGCAACATTGCAGGCTTAAGATCTATGATCCCCTCTGAGATCTGTACAGAGCTCCTTAGAATTTCAGATACAATGCTTGTGGCTATTGATATGGGCACAGAGATATGGGATAGTCAATCCCATTAGTGCATCTTTACGCTCTTGTACACTGATCAGCCATAACATTAAACCCACCTCCTTGTTTCTACACTCACTGTCCATTTTATCATCTTTACTTAGCATGTAGAAGCACTTTGTAGTTCTACAATTACTGACTGTGGTCCATCTGTTTCTCTGCATTCTTTTTAGCCTGCTTTCACCATGTTCTTCAATGGTCAGGACCCCACAGGACCACCACAGAGCAGGTATTATTTAGGTGGTGGATGATTCTCAGCACTGCAGTGACACTGACATGGTGGTGGTGTGTTAGTGTGTGTTGTGCTGGTATGAGTGGATCAGACACAGCAGTGCTGCTGGAGTTTTTAAATACCGTGTCCACTCACTGTCCACTCTATTAGACACTCCTACCTAGTCGGTCCACCTTGCAGATGTAAAGTCTGAGACGATCACTCATCTATTGCTGCTGTTTGAGTTGGTCATCTTCTAGACCTTCATCAGTGGTCATAGGACGCTGGCTAGGGGCGCTGTTGGCTGGATGTTTTTTGTTTGGTGGACTTTTCTCAGTCCAGCAGTGACAGTGAGGTGTTTAAAAACTCCAGCAGCACTGATGTCTTATCCACTCAAACCAGCACAACACACACTAACACACCATGTCAGTGTCCTGGGAGAGTCCTGACCATTGAAGAACAGCATGAAAGGGGGCTAACAAAGCATGCAGAGAAACAGATGGACTACAGTCAGTAATTGTAGAACTACAAAGTGATTATATATGGTAAGTGGAGCTGATAAAATAGACAGTGAGTGTAGAAACAAGAATTGGTTTTAATGTTATGGCTGATTGGTGTATATAGAACTGAATAACTTTAAAGTGTTCTCTGCCAAGCATACTTTGCCCCTCAGATTGTTTGCTGTTGTGTAATTGAGCAAGTAGCTAACAGGTGGAACTAAACTGTTAAAAAAAGAATAATTTAATCTTTTTTTGTATCTCACTAGTATCCATTTCTGTTCTCTTACCTTCTCACATCAGCCTGTCTCCAGTTTGGAAGCTGTTCCTCCTGCCTAGCTGCCGAGATCAACTTCAATTGCAGCTGGTGTCACAGACTCAACAGGTGAGTTTAGCTGGCGATTTCTTGGCGGGTTTCCTTCTAAAAGAAAACAACAAAAGTGCTGGAAAATCAGTGGAATTTCTTTTTACTCAGTTTCACTTCAGTTTTAATGTTTTTCTTTCTCAGTATATCAGTGTGATATGTGGGTTAAAGTATCATTCTTCTTCCTAGCTGTTTCTTTTCCTTTCAGCTGGGTCAAGGGAGGTCGAGCTTGGGCCTCTTTCCAGTTGACTTGTGTGCTCCTTTACCTCGCCGCCCCAGGCCTTTTCACACTCACTACATCACACGTCTGACATGAGAGCGAGAGCCAGAGAATCTATCAATCAGACCAAGAGTCTCTTCTTTTATTCACTTATCCTCTCTCTTTTTTCTTGCTTTGACACTCGTTTTATCTCTCTCTAGGTTTCCCACATTTATTCTGAAACCAAATGATCTAATTCATGTTCTCTTTTTAATGCCTCATACTAATGTTTTGCGTTGTCTTAACTTGTTTTTTTTATTAACTACTTATTTATATTATAAGCATTGTAGTATGAAGTAAATTTAGCTATCACATTATTCTATTACACTGATGAGATAATGCATTAGGAACACAAACCTAATATGCATTTAAAACAGCTCTGATTAGAGACACATGGACTTCACAAGACATCTGATGGGGACCTTTGGTAACTCGTACTAAGATATTACTAGGGCTGGCACCAATTCAATACTCAGTATCGGTATCGGGATCAGTATCGGTCCGATATTGGCCCAAATCCCTGGATCGGAAATCGGAAGGAAAAAAAACGTGTAATCCGATCCAATACTCTTGCTTAATGTAAATAACACTTAATGTAAATAAGGACATTGTTTGTGTATAAAGCAAATAACACACGAAGATACGTTCCAACAGAGTGTTCAGTGTTCAAACATTCAAGTGGGGTTTCACGAGAACGCTACTTTAATGTCACACACACTCAGTGCAAACACAGAACAACATAGCACAGCCGGAGACTATCATTTTCT
This sequence comes from Trichomycterus rosablanca, assembly GCF_030014385.1. Taxonomy (NCBI): domain Eukaryota; kingdom Metazoa; phylum Chordata; class Actinopteri; order Siluriformes; family Trichomycteridae; genus Trichomycterus; species Trichomycterus rosablanca. Next base: position 22,723,631 of record NC_085991.1, on the reverse strand, counting down.
AATCTCTTCCCTACACACTCGCTCCCTATACCCTAGCATTGTACACTTAACATTCTTAAAGGGCCAGACAATATATATGTAATTCACATTACATGACAAGTGTTGTTTATTGCCACTCACGCTTGATGACATCATTAACATGTTCCCTTTGATCTACAACTCATCCGCAACAGCCATTCAGAAATGAAAACACACTGATCTACTTAAACTTTTAGCATTTTAATTAAAATTTTTCCCACTTTTTCCCCCCAATTTTCTCCCCTAATCTAGTTGTGTCCAATTACCATGAACGCATCCTCTATACTGATTCGACCCTTCACCGCTGACTGAGGACGCCTCTTAACTGACATACGCCCCCTCCGGCACGTACAGTCAGTACAGACTGCATATTTCACCTGCACGAGTCGAGTTCATACACCGATGGGCACTGTGTACGGAGGGCCACACCCCCATCAGCATTATTCCTCAACCCTGTGCAGGCACCATCAGTTAGCCAGCAGGGGCCGCAGTTGCACCAGTTATGAGGACCTATGATCCGACTTTATACCCTCTAACCCTGAACAACAGCCAATCATTGTTCATGTAGCCGCCCAACCCAGTTGAAAGGCAGAGCTGAGATTCAATACGATGTATTCAAAACCCCAACTCTGGTGCGGTAGCGTACTTTTAGCATTTTAAAAAATCATCTTCTACTGCCACATCTGAAAACACTGTTTAAACACAATAAAAATTGCTGTAAAAATCGCTTTATAAATGATAAATCAGACTTGGATAAATCGGTCTTGCCCCGGCTTGGAGATTTCTCACATCCCCGACGATTTATCCATCAGTGTTATGAAATAAAACAAACTACACTCTTTTCGTTTAGCCACAGACGTCCTCTTCAAAATCCAGCAGGGTTTAATAATAAGCGCACTTTGGTTTTTAATAAACTAAAAACGTGACAGAACTGTAATGGAAAATCTCAACTCAGTTAGAATTGGTCCATCGCATTTGATTGACATCCACATCTTCCAACTGTAGACACTTTTGTTAAACAAGCCAAAAATGCTGCTAAATGTTCTGTGTGTAAAAGAGAAAATAAAAACAGCAGTTTTGCATAAGTGTGATGTTGTAGGTTCTGTATTTATTCCTTTAGAATATTTGTTTCACAGTCTGAGCATTGTTATTTAGATAGCTAGTTTAACCATGGTGCATTGAGACGTGTATTATTACTGCTTAGTTGTTTGAGAGGAGAAATGACGGTATCGGATTGGTATTGGTATCGGCAGATACTCAATTTGCAGTATCGGTATCGGCAGATACTCAATTTGCAGTATCGGTATTGGTATCGGACATAAAAAAAGTGGTATCGAGCCAGTCCTAGATATTACCAGCAGGTCCATCAAATGTGTGCCTATTCTAGGTGCTTTCAATAGGGGACAGGAGTAAGCATGGGCACTTTGACTGGCCTGTGACTATGCAGCCCCATACACAGAATAGTTTAATGCATTCACTTCATCAACAGTATTAAAATTATCTGCAATTTGAGCCGAAGATCTTTAGATATGATAGCCTTCATGTCCTCTATCATCAATGAGTTCTGGCTGCGTAACAACCTGTCAACATTTTTTGGCTTGTCCTTCTTCACACCATTGTTGGTGATTACTCACCGTGGATGCCTGTGAGCATCCCTTGTGTAACGCTGGGCTAGGACAAGACAAGAGGGGGCAGACACACAGACGTTTAATAAACTTTAATAATTACAAAACACAAGACTAGACAAAGGTACACAAGACAAACTAACAAGACCTATGCTAAATGCTAATTGCTAATCTAAACACACAAGAACAATGCTAACGCTAACTAAACACACTTGAACAAAGCTAAAGCTACACTAAATGCTATGCTGACCAAAAAGCTAACGCTAATCTAAACATACATTAACAAGACAAGGACTTGGCGCACTCAATTTTGTCTTCCGCTGCTGGGAGATACCAGATTGCATCCAAGGAGAGCACGTCGCTGTACACACTTCTCCCAACACGTGTACAGCCCTCCTATTCTTGCCCATTCTCCGCCAATTAGGGTCTGGCCCCCACCCTGCAGATACGGTGGCCAATTAGTATCTGCTGCAGGCACTGCCAATTATGCCCGCCAGATACAGAGGAGTTCAGAAACCTAGTGCTTGGTGTACTAGCGGAATATCCCGCTGCGCCACCTGGGCGCCAAGACAAGGACTTCTAAACATGGACATGACAAACCAAACATAACATGAGCAAACAGGAACAAACAGGAACAAACAAACCAAGGCTAAGGCAAACAAGAAAACTGACAAACCAAACCGACAGGAAAGCGCCAATTCAAAATAGTCTACAGTGAATGGTTCCAAGCTGCCTCCTTATATGTCTCTGGGTGATAAGCAGGGGACCAATCAGGCTGGAGAGTGCTCCTGTAGAGAGGGGCATGGCACCTAGACACTGAACCAAAGCCATACTGTTATAAGACATGCAGAATGTGGCTTGTCATACCCTAAAACAAGCAGGAAATTCTTTAATAAAGATGTGGTCTAGGTGGAAGCATATGTTGCTCCAAATGCATATGTCACCCGTAGCATTAATGCTGACTTTGCAGATGTGCAAATTACCCATCTCATGACAGATGTTGGCTTTGCATTGATAAAAACATGATGGTCCTTTTTTTTTTAGGCCACAGAACATGATGTTTATTGTTGCCATAATTGACCACAACACACTTTTCCACTTTGAATGAATCTATTTTCCATGACCTGGAGTCCAAAAAATCCGCAGCTGTGGCTGGTTGTCATTCTGGATGCTGTTCATATGTCTTTCACTTTGCATAGCAGAGTCTTAATTTACATCTGTGAAGAACTTTGTTTACTAACAGGGGTTTTCCAAAGTCTTTCTGAGCCCAAGTGGTTATATTCATTACAGAAGCATGATTTTTAATGCAGTGCTGTCTTAGGGATTGGAACTCATTGGCATTCAATATTGTTTTTTGACCTTGACCTTTATGTACACAGATTTCTTCCAGTTTTCTAAATTTTTAAATAATGTTATGTACTTTCTGTGGCTTGGTGGGTAGCAGAGATGGGGACTCAAGTCTACGACTGCGAATCGCACGTAAGTCGCACTAGGGCTGGGCGATTTTACCAAAAAAAAAAATCTTGATTATTTAAAAATTATACCCGATTGTCGATTACGATTTCGATTTTTTTTGTTCTTGTATAATGCAATTAAAATAAGACTCAAATTTCTTTTTTTGCATTGTAATTAAAGGCTGCAGAAGTGCAAAAATAGTAACAGCACCACATATAATTATTCTTTTAAGGGACTCAAACTTTATAACAATAACGATATCACAATAATTAACAATAATTAAGACAAAATAGATCTAAATTATCTATATCCTTATCTATCTATATCTAAGAATAGCTCACAAATAACTTTTATTTTAAATAATGTTCAGCAGAACCTCCTTACATTAGGAAAAATACTACAAAAAGTTCTTTACAGGTTTCTTAAAAGGAACACGAGCCTGTACTGTGCTGCTTCCACCACTGAGTGAGTCTGTATCAGTATCTACACTGGGGGGGCATCAAGTGATCACTCAGCTCAGCTTTGATTTTATCCTCTTGTGATTTGGGGGGTGGATACAACATTTTAAACATTTAAGGATGTGTAATGTGTCATTTTAGTCCCATAAAACTTTCAAACTGTATTAACCACTATTATGTGTCGTAGAATGATTCGATTCTATTGAACGGCCCTTTAAGCCAAAATAAAAGAAACCGATTTGCGCATTTGGGAGTCGTTACATACATACGGCTCTTTAAAAGGAACCGAGACAAAAGATCCGACTCCCTATCGCAGAATTCACTGCAGCAGTTTCCCAGACGCGATTTTTTTACTCAGTAACGGATGTGATTCAAAATGTAGCGAATTACAATTCTTAGTACAAAACTTACTTAAGTAAAAGTAAAATTACAGGCTGTAAAATCTACTTTAAAAAGTACAAGTACACAAAAAAAACGACTCAATTACAGTAACGCGAGTAAATGTAACTCGTTACTTTCCAGCCAATCCTGATCGCTCTCATCGGCTCCGTATTTTGATTCAGTTCAGCGGTGTTTGATTCAGTGAATCTTAATTAAACTCTTCTGTTTGTGTCTCGTTTTGCCGATCGTGTTTGCGCTCCTTATTACTGAATCTAACCGTTACCGTGTATAATCCTTGTTGTCTTCCGTTTACTGTTTTGGTTTTCGCTGGTTTTGGACAGTGGACAGTGAGTGTAGAAACAAGGAGGTGGTTTTCATGTTATGGCTGATCGGTGTACATGGTGCATTTTCTTGTGGTCAACTGCAGACCTAAGTGAAGTATTACTTCACTTTACTTTACACTGATCAGTCATAACATTAAAACCACCTTGTTTCTACACTCACTGTCCATTTTATCAGCTCCACCTATCATATAGAAGCACTTTGTAGTGCTACAATTAGTGACTGTAGTCCATTTGTTTCTCTACCTACTTTTTAAGCCTGCTTTCACCCTGTTCTTCAATGGTCAGGACCACCACATATCAGGTATTATTTAGGTGGTGGATTCTCAGCACTGCAGTAACAATGACATGGTGGTAGTGTGTTAGTGTGTGTTGTGCTGGTATGAGTGGATCAGACACAGCAGCGCTGCTGGAGTGGACTATTCTCAGTCCAGCAGTGACAGTGAGGTGTTTAAAAACTCCATCAGCATTGCTGTGTCTTATCCACTCATACCAGCACAACACACACTAACACACTCCCACCATGTCAGTGTCACTGCTGTGCTGAGAGTGATACACCACCCAAATAATACCTGCTCTGTGGTGGTCCATTGAAGAACAGCATAAAAGGGGGCTAACGAAGCATGCAGAGAAACAGATGGACTAAAGTCAGTAATTGTAGAACTACAAAGTGCTTCTATATGGTAAGTGGAGCTGATAAAATGGACAGTGAGTGTAGAAACAAGCAGGTGGTTTTCATGTTATGGCTGATCGGTGTACATGGTGCATTTCTGTGAGAGCTGTATGGAATTTGACAGATTTGGCACTAAGCTGATAGATGGTATGTTTAAACGATAAAAAACATATATTAACTGACAATCAAGAACAAACTGCAGTTAATAATCCCAAATTATTTGTAATAATTGGTTGTAAGAGAGGTTAGAAAGTAAATTATGTAAAATGCCTGATATTATGATAAAGATATTATGTAATAAACATTTTAAATAATTTATTTACACTTTGGAAAGTGTTTTATTCTCTTTCCGTTTAATTAATTGTTATTACTTTTAGTTTTTAGTCTTTTTGTCATTTTTATTACTCCCTGAAATGTTGTCATTCTGTAAACCATCATTTGGGGGATGTTCCAGCTGTGCACTGCAGCACTTTTACTTATTACGATTCCCCTATTTCCCAATGTTGGCATGTTTTCAAGAGGCGGTAGGAAACTAAAGAACTAGAAGGAAACCTGCAAGGATAGAAACTAAAAACCCACAGACTGGAACCAGTATCCTAGGGGTGTGGAGCTGTAGTGCTTCTTAAGTATAATACATGAACACAGAACCCAAAGAGAAGAGCTGCACAGTCTGCACAGCAGAGACCCTGTCTTTAATTTCCTGTAATTTGTCATTGCACCCAGTGTTCCAAGCGTAGTTAATAAAGTGAACAAATGCCCAGCTCTGTATCTGTATCCACTGGCCAATATATTAAAACCTGTGTGTAAACAAAGCCAGACTCATTCAGAAAGAAACGTTCTATCTGAATCTAATTAAGTCGTGTTTAATTAATATCATGCAGCATTTTTGATTACTGCATTCTCTCACATTGCAAGTTCTAACTGGCAAAAAATATAAGATTAAAGCACATCAAAATGAAGTCGTCCTTTGCCTGGCTGGAGGTTTATGAAACAATTAATTAAACTCAGTTGATGAAGGTTGTGTGGGTGGTTTTGTGCATTTCTGTATCCTTGTAATCGAGTTAGCCAAGCAAAATGATTAAATCAGCTCGAGCTAGAAAAATACGCTATATTGCCAAAAGTATTCACTCACCCATCCAAATAATTGAATTCAGGTGTTCTAATCACTTCCATGACCACCGGTGTATAAAACCAAGCACCTGGGCATGCAGACTGCGTCTACAAACATTTAATTTTAATTTACAAACATGTAATGCATAAATAGCAAGCAATTGGTATGTTTTTGTTCAGAACAGTGTGAGCATGTCTTAGCATGCAAAAGAATACAACAGCCATCTAAAATAGACTATTCATCACCCCTCCCAGATAGCAAGGAACAAAATATTTGGGTCATATAAGCAAACTCCTGGTATAGGAATGTTAAAGCAGTTCATTAATAACTTAATATTCATCTGCGTTTATGATTTGCCACAGCTTTTACTCTGATGTCCTTTCTGATGCAACCCTATTTTTATCCGGGCTTGGGTGCACCGGTACGCCCTGTGTCCCAGCCCAATAGCTAGGTTCACATACCACCATTCATCTTCTGTATTTGTGAGCACAGCCCAGGATTCGAACCCTTAGAACTTAGGTACTGCTGATACCAGCAGCATGACTCCTACCAATATGCTGTAATATCTCACTTAGTACTGTTTAAAATGTATATTGTTTAAAACACGTGTCAAACTCAAGGCCCGCAGGCCAAATCCGTCCCGCCACATCATTTTCTGTGGCCCGCAAGAGCTTAAAAGACATATGATTGTCTTAAAATACACTGTAAAATCATACATAAACTGCATCTCCCACAATGCATGCTGATTTTGTGACCTGCAAAGTGGCAGTGTTTCCACATCAGCGTTTAACTGAAATGGTTTTCCAACAAGTGAAGTTGAGAAATATTTACAAATAATCCCATAATGTACAAGAAGAGAAAATTTAAGCAGGAAGGTAATTTAATGAAAGATGGGAAAGTGATTACAAGGTTGTGCTTCAAGAAGAAAAACCAGTACGTCTTTTGTGTTATGAGGCCGTGTCTGTGGTAAAGGAGTACAATATAAATATAGATATACATTATAAATATACAGTAAAAATTTGGCATTTTGACACCAAACACAGAATTTAGCCTCCAAGAAAAACAACAAATTGTCCAAGACTTAAAAGGCAGACTGCAGTCACAGCAGGATACGTTACAATTGGCCCTGCAGATGTGGCCCTCTGTGAAAATGAGTTTGACACCCCTGGTTTAAAATGTTATCTAGTAAAATTATGCCGTTGCTTATTTTTTTTGTTTCTCTGTGTGATATGCAAAAACCAGTTTGGGTTGCCTTCCTAACTGACAATAGTCGACGTACGTCCATGTATTTTTTTACTGTGCAGTTTAACTAGCCTAATTTATGTGGACACAGATAAGTCACCAGTTGTAATCATAATAACTAACAAAGAGGATATGGCACAAAGTTAAATGACAAATACCCGTCTGTATTTTTGCTGTATGTATGTTTTTGCACTCTTATTTACAACCCCAAATCAGAAAAAGTTGGGACAGTATGGAAAATGCACATTAAATAAAAATTCAGTGTTCCTTACATTTACTTTGACTTTTATCTGATTACAGACAGTTTAAACACAAGATATTTCATGTTTTATCTGCTCAACTTCATTTAATTTGTTAATATACCTCCATTCCTGCATTTCAGGCCCGCAACACATTCCAAAAAAGTTGGGACAGGGGCAATTTAGGGCTAGTAATGAGGTAAAACTAAAAAACTAAATAATGATGTGATTCCAAACAGGTGACATCAACAGGTGATTGTAATCATGGTTTGGTACAAAAGCAGCATCCAGGAAAGGCTGAGTCTTTGATGAACAAAGATGATAAGAGGATCTCCAGTTTGTCAACAGTGCATAATATCATTAAACAATTCAAGGAATCGGGAGGAATTTCAGTGCGTAAAAGTCAAGGACGCAAGCTTAAGCTGAACGTCCGTGATCTTCGATCCCTCAGACGGCACTGCATCAAGAACCGCCACTCAACAATAGCTGATATAACCACATGGGTGAGGGATTACTTTGGCAAACCTTTGTCAAGCACTTCAATATGGAGTTACAGTGTATCACAAAAGTGAGTACACCCCTCACATTTCTGCAAATATTTTATTATATCTTTTCATGGGACAACACTATAGAAATAAAACTTGGATATAACTTAGAGTAGTCAGTGTACAACTTGTATAGCAGTGTAGATTTACTGTCTTCTGAAAATAACTCAACACACAGCCATTAATGTCTAAATAGCTGGCAACATAAGTGAGTACACCCCACAGTGAACATGTCCAAATTGTGCCCAAAGTGTCAATATTTTGTGTGACCACCATTATTATCCAGCACTGCCTTAACCCTCCTGGGCATGGAATTCACCAGAGCTGCACAGGTTGCTACTGGAATCCTCTTCCACTCCTCCATGATGACATCACGGAGCTGGTGGATGATAGACACCTTGAACTCCTCCACCTTCCACTTGAGGATGCGCCACAGCTGCTCAGTTGGGTTTAGTCCATCACCTTTACCTTCAGCTTCCTCAGCAAGGCAGTTGTCATCTTGGAGGTTGTGTTTGGGGTCGTTATCCTGTTGGAAAACTGCCATGAGGCCCAGTTTTCGAAGGGAGGGGATCATGCTCTGTTTCAGAATGTCACAGTACATGTTGGAATTCATGTTTCCCTCAATGAACTGCAGCTCCCCAGTGCCAGCAACACTCATGCAGCCCAAGACCATGATGCTACCACCACCATGCTTGACTGTAGGCAAGATACAGTTGTCTTGGTACTTCTCACCAGGGCGCCGCCACACATGCTGGACACCATCTGAGCCAAACAAGTTTATCTTGGTCTCGTCAGACCACAGGGCATTCCAGTAATCCATGTTCTTGGACTGCTTGTCTTCAGCAAACTGTTTGCGGGCTTTCTTGTGCGTCAGCTTCCTTCTGGGATGACGACCATGCAGACCGAGTTGATGCAGTGTGCGGCGTATGGTCTGAGCACTGACAGGCTGACCTCCCACGTCTTCAACCTCTGCAGCAATGCTGGCAGCACTCATGTGTCTATTTTTTAAAGCCAACCTATGGATATGACGCCGAACACGTGGACTCAACTTCTTTGGTCGACCCTGGCGAAGCCTGTTCCGAGTGGAACCTGTCCTGGAAAACCGCTGTATGACCTTGGCCACCATGCTGTAGCTCAGTTTCAGGGTGTTAGCAATCTTCTTATAGCCCAGGCCATCTTTGTGGAGAGCAACAATTCTATTTCTCACATCCTCAGAGAGTTCTTTGCCATGAGGTGCCATGTTGAATATCCAGTGGCCAGTATGAGAGAATTGTACCCAAAACACCAAATTTAACAGCCCTGCTCCCCATTTACACCTGGGACCTTGACACATGACACCAGGGAGGGACAACGACACATTTGGGCACAATTTGGACATGTTCACTGTGGGGTGTACTCACTTATGTTGCCAGCTATTTAGACATTAATGGCTGTGTGTTGAGTTATTTTCAGAAGACAGTAAATCTATACTGCTATACAAGTTGTACACTGACTACTCTAAGTTATATCCAAGTTTCATGTCTATAGTGTTGTCCCATGAAAAGATATAATGAAATATTTGCAGAAATGTGAGGGGTGTACTCACTTTTGTGATACACTGTACATGCACATATGCCACATAAAACTTAAAGCAAAAAAGCAGCCTTATGTTAACCCTGTCCAGAAATGACGTTGACTTCTCTGGGCTCTGAGGCATCTAGGATGGACCATCACACAGTGGAAACATGTATTGTGGTCAGATGAATCAGCATTTCAGGGTTTTTTTTTGGAAAAAATGGATGCCGTGTGCTCAAGGAAGAAGAGGGTACGGGTACTGGACTGGCCTGCCTGCAGTTCTGACCTGTCCCCAATAGAGAATGTGTGGAGAATTTTTAAACGAAAAATGCTACAACGACGACCCCGTAATGTTGCACATCTTAAGACGTGTTTGCAGGAAGAATGGGACACAATAAACACTGAATCACTTGGTCTCCTCGGTGCCAAAACGTCTTTTAGGTGTGGTGAAAAAGAATGGCGACATTACAAAGTGGTAAATGCTTTACTGTGCCAACTTTGTTTGGAATGTGTTGCAGGCCTGAAATGCAGGAATGGATGTTTATTAATAAATAAAATGAAATTGAGTAAACAAAACATGAAATATCTCAGGTTCATCAGAAACTCTGTGTTTTTTATTATTTGCATTTTCCGTTTTGTCCCAACTTTTTCTTATTTGGGGTTGTAAAAAAACCACAGTAAACTTCAATTAGTATTTTTAGAAAGTATGTTCCAATCATTAAGTCACAAAAATAGAACAGTACCAGAACTGCGAAAACTTTTTAAATGTTTCTTTAAAACATATAAACATCAGTACATTAGTAACATCTATATGGTGTCCTGACTGACAGGCATGTTGTAATTGGATTTGTTCATAGTTATCACTCCAGCATTCAGATTTTCAGTTCACCCCTATTTCCCAAAGCTGAATCTCATATTGAATTTGAGCAGAATGGAGCCAAGCCATGCACATTTGCATGCATTTATATGCAAACAGACCAATGCAGAGGAATTGCAATTAGGTCTTTAGCCATTGAGGCAAGCGGGATGGAGCAGGAAGGCTTTGAAAGCAGAAAATTCCTGTGGGAGCCAGCAGGCCTACACCAGGTGCCGCTCCTCTGGGAACAACAGACAAAATCTGTCTGATGTCATAGACTCGACAAGGGATTTGGCTTTTGTTGTTTACTGGTATTTCTTGTATGTAAACAGAATTTAATAATGACTACAGAGGAATTGTACAGAGGACTGAAGTAATAGCTTAGCATTCAGTGTTGCTGCTAGCTGACAAGTAGTATTATTACACACCATACTGTGCAATAACAAACCAGCTCCCCTGACTAATAGTTCTCATACACATCAGACAAACACACTTATATACAAAACTTGTTTTGTTAACCCTGTCTGGCCTTCATATATCACACAGAGAGAGGGAGGGATAAAAGGAGAACCAAGGGAGTGTGTGAGAAATTGGCCAAGCCAGAAGCAACAAGGCCATACAACTAATGACTGTGTCAGAAGGAGGGCATTAGGAATGCCAAGCATCCATGCCACCAAAGCAATACCAAGTGAGAGAAGGAAAAATACAATTCTTCAGTCTAGATGTCAATCACAATGCCAACTGCCAGTGGTGACGTGTTGTTTAGTCTGCTTTGTGGTAGGAATTTGGAACTAAAACCATCTCAGAGTGGACAGGATGTGGCTGGGTCTTTTATCTTTCTGTTTTAAATAACTTGACTGACAGCAATATGTCCTTCAAACTGTGGCAATGCAGTGCTGTTGTACAACCCCAAATCAGAAAAAGTTGGGACAGCATGGAAAATGCAAATATTAAAAAACACAGAGTTTCTTACATTTACTTCGACTTTTATTTGATTGCAGACAGGATGAACCTGAGATATTTCATGTTCTGTCTGGTCAATTTCATTTCATTTAGTAATAAACATATATTCCTGCATTTCAGGTCTGCAACACATTCCAAAAAAATTTGGGACAGTAAAGCATTTACCACTTTGTAATGTTCCTATTCCTTTTCACCACACTTAAAAGACGTTTTGACACCGAGGAGACCAAGTGATTTAGTGTTTCAGCTTTTATTTTGTCTCATTCTTCCTGCAAACACGTCTTAAGATGTACAACAGTACGGGGTCGTCATTGTCACATTTTTCGTTTCTAAATTCTCCACACATTCTCTATTGGGGACAGGTCAGGACTGCAGGCAGGCCAGTCCAGTACCCGTACCCTCTTCTTCCACAGCTATGTCTTTGTAATGTGTGCAGCATGTGGTTTTGCATTGTCTTGTTGAAAAATGAATGGATGTCCCTGAAAAAGATTTGGTCTTGAAGACAGCATATGTTGCTCTAAGATCTCAATGTACTTTTCTGCATTAATGCTGCCATCACAGAAGTGTTAATGACCTTTGCCAAGGGCACTGATACAGCCCCATGCCATGATAGACCCTGGCGTTTGGACTTGTTGCTAATAACAGTCTGGATGGTCCTTTTCGTCCAAAGCGCCCTGCGTCCATTTTTTTTCAAAAAAAAAAAGACGTGGAATGCTGATTCATCTGACCACAATACACGTTTCCACTGTGTGATGGTCCATCCTAAATTTCTCAGAGCCCAGAGAAGTCGACGCCGCTTCTGGACGTGGTTAAAATGAGGCTACTTTTTTGCACAGTAAAGTTTTAAGTGGCGTTTGTGCATGTAACTCTGTATTGTAGTGCTTGACAAAGGTTTGCCAAAGTAATCCCTCACCCATGTGGTTATATCAGCTATTGTTGAGTGGTGGTTCTTGATGCAGTGCCGTCTGAGGGATCGAAGATCACGGGCGTTCAGCTTAAGCTTGCACCCTTGGCCTTTATGTACTGAAATTGCTCTTGATTCCTTGAATGGTTTAATGATATTATGCACTGTAGAGGGAGAAATATGCAAATCCCTTCCAATCTTTCTTTGAGGTACATTGTTTTTAAACATTTCAATAATTTTCTCACACATTTGTTGACAAACTGGAGATCCTCTGATCATCTTTGCTCATCAAAGACTCAGCCTTACTGGATGCTGCTTTTGTACCAAACCGTGATTACAATCACCTGTTGATGTCACCTGTTTGGAATCACATCATTATTTCGTTTTTTAGCCCTAAAATGCCCCATCCCAACTTTTTTTGGAATGTGTTGCAGGGCTGTAATGCAGGAATGGAGGTATATTAACAAATGAAATGAAGTTGACCAGATAAAACATGAAATATCTCGGGTTCAAACTGTCTGCAATCAAATAAAAGTCGAAATAAATGTAAGGAACACTGAATTTTTTTTTTATTTGCATTTTCCATACTGTCCCAATTTTTTCTGATTTGGGGTTGTATAATATAGCAAAGTGTCTGAGTGTTACATATTCCTTCCCAGCATGAACAGAAATGCTTCAAATAGTTACTTTACTGAACATTTCATGGTTATTTATTCTTTAATACATTTTTGCCAACTTGCTTTTTATATTGTTTTAAATCAAATGGCTACTTTTGCTGCACTGGCATTGACATTTATTTAAAATGTATTAAGTCCACATGCTTTGTTGCAGCATATTCCAAGTTCTGAACTGAAACAACTGAAGCAGGCATGCAGTCATTGTTGCAAGTGCTAAGACAAGTTATTAAATTGAGGGGATTTGTGATTATAGGTGTTGGATAACTCCTTTAAACAAACCCAACTGCTGAGATTGGGGTATGAAAGATCATAAACACATAAACATTGATAAACACGAATCAATTTAGAGGCCACATTTTTGTCTTCAAAATGACAAATGGAAATGAAAAATCCCATCACCCTGTGGAATTGAGTAAAGTGCTCATACCTCTTTATGCAGAACATTACCTTAAAATCTAATATTAAGGTTGTAATGAATGAAGGCGTAGGACCCAAAGATGCGGAGCAAAAAATGATATTTATTAACAATAAATATATATATACAGATGAACAAAGGAAAGGAGTTAAACAAAAACAATTCGGGAAATCCCGAACGACGCCTTTCTCGTCACTGGCAACTGAAAAGGAAACACAAAAACAAAAAATAGAAAAGCAGCCAACGCGAGGCGCGAACCCGGGTCGCTCACTCGCGGCAATTATAATCACCCCGCTACGCTACGGCGTTGCTGAGGTTACACACTCGCCTTCTGAATATGAGGCTGAAATGAGAGAACGGATCTTAGTAAATAATCCGTAGAAAGGGGCAAAACTTGTAAAGATAATTGTGAGGGGAATAATGGATCGGTTGTGTCACCAGTTTAAAAGACTGGGAAGAAACCGATGACTGAGTTTGGAAAAAGGGTTCAGGCGAGTGGATTCGAACCGGGGATTCACGCATGGAGGAGCGGCGACTTACCGCTCAACCAAACAGCAGTGAATAACCCTGACAAAAGTTCACGCCTTTAAAGGACTGCGGAAGGTGGCAATTAGCCTGATGCTAACCCGCTGCTAGCTTTGCAAGCGGGGACCATATGTGGCAACGCCAAAACAACCACAGCTCGAGGGCTGTAAGGAATCGCACCAGCTCTCCCTATTAAATGAAACAAAGACCCTAAGTTACCTCAGTCTTACGACTTACACACCCAACCGCGCTACCAGGCGCCTGGGGATACCAAACTAGCCCTGCAAAAGGAATGGCTGCAGCAGTGCAGCCAGTCGAAAACAAAGAACAAAGGTGCGACGCCTGCAGACTGGCGACGCCCCCTTAAGTAGGAAGCTGACAGCTGCAGGTCGTTGCCCTAATCAGCTGGCCTCCTATTTGAGGCCACGCTGCTCTTTGTTCTGTAACGCCTGCAACGCTGTGAATTGGTGGTACGTTCGCCAGACGTTGCAGGCACCCTAACAGGACCCCCCCCTCTAGGGACAGCTCCCGAGGTCCCAAGACCCGCAGACCGGTTCCTTCGGTACTCACGAATCAGTTCAGGGTCCAGGATGCGTCGAGCCGGTACCCATGAACGTTCCTCGGGGCCGTAACCTTCCCAATCCACCAGGTATTGAGTGCTACCCTGCACTTTCCTGCTATCCAGGAGACGGCGGACCGTAAATGCAGGGGCACCCTGGATGATACGAGGGGCGGGAGGTTGTGGGGGGGGTAAAGCTCCCCTACCCGCGAACGGGCGAAGTTGGGAGACATGAAAGGTCGGATGCGCCTTCATCCTGGGGGGCAACTCCAACCTATATGTCACCGGGTTAATCCGTCGGACTACCTTGAACGGGCCAATGTACCTCGGTGCCAGCTTGTGAGTGGTACCTTTGACGGGGAGATCCCTCGTCGATAGGAGGACACGTTGGCCCGGACGGAACGTAAGAGCCGGCTGTCGCCTACGGTCAGCATTGCGCTTCATGGAGCGCTGAGAGGCCAAAAGGGCCTGTCTTGCTTTCCGCCAGGCGGCGCGGCAGCGACGGATATGTTGCTGCACAGTCGGCACCGCAACCTCTTGTTCCTGATCAGGAAACAGCGGAGGGGGATAGCCGAACTGTGCCTCAAATGGTGACATACCCAGAGCGGCATGGTGCAGGGTATTGTGAGCAAATTCAGCCCACAACAGCTTATCCGCCCAAGTGGCTGGATTACCTGCAGTCAAGCACCGAAGCATCTTGCCTAGATCTTGAATGACCCGCTCCGATTGCCCGTTGGACTCGGGATGATATCCCGAGGATAAGCTGGCCGTCGCGCCGAGAAGTTGGCAAAATGCTCGCCAGCACTGGCTAATGAACTGTGGACCCCGATCCGACACAATGTCGGACGGGACCCCATGTGCTCTCACCACATGTTGCAGAACAGCCTGTGCGGTAGCCATGGCGGACGGGAGCTTGGGCATCGGAATGAAAAGGCAAGATTTGGTGAACCGGTCTACAATCACCAGTACCACCGTGAATCCCCTGGATATTGGCAAACCCGTGACGAAATCCAGTGCCAGGTGGGACCACGGTCTAGAGGGTACTGGTAATGGATGGAGGAGTCCACGAGGACGCTCTCTTGTGCTTTTATTAGTCGCACAGATAGCGCAGGTACGGACAAGGTCCTTGACCTGACTCTCCATCCCTGGCCACCAGAACCTTCGGCGCAAGAACACCAGGGTCTTAGAGACTCCTGGATGAGCCGCAAACGAGGACGCGTGAGCCCATTCAAACACCTGACGGCGGACTGTTGATGGTACAAACATCCGGTCAGGTGGACCTCCACCTGGGTCGGGCTCAACAACTTGAGCGTCTCTCACTGTTTTAAATATGCCCCACGTTACTGGGGCAGCAATTTGACTAGGGGGGATGATAGGATCAGGGTCGGTTTCGGGTCTGGTCGATTCCCACTGTCTAGACAGCGAGTCAGGCTTAACATTTTTCGACCCTGGTCTGTAAGAAAGGGTGAAATGAAACCGACCAAAAAAAAGTGACCACCGAGCCTGACGGGAATTCATCCGCTTCGCTTGCTGGATAAATGACAGATTCTTATGGTCTGTCCAGACAAGGAAGGGATGTTTTGCCCCCTCTAGCCAATGTCGCCACTCATCTAGCGCCAGCTTGATGGCCAAAAGCTCCTTATCTCCTACCGGGTAGTTACGCTCAGCAGGAGTTAGACGGTGCGAAAAGAAAGCGCATGGGTGGAGCTTCTTTTCCGGACCCCCTCTCTGGGACAAAACCGCCCCAACCCCAACATCAGAGGCATCCACTTCCACTATGAAAGATTCCTCTGGGTCGGGCAACTGCAATACAGGAGCAGTTGTCAAGAGAGACTTGAGCCTATTGAAGGCTTGTTGGGCCTGCACCGTCCATTTAAACGGACCCTTCCCTGTGAGAGCCGTCAAAGGAGCGGCGACCGAACTGAAGTTCCGAATGAATCGCCGGAAAAAGTTGGCAAAGCCCAGAAATCTTTGCACATGGCGTACGGAACTAGGAGTTGGCCAATCCTCCACAGATTTGATCTTAACCGGATCCATTCGCAGGACACTTTGTGAAACTATAAACCCCAAAAAAGACACTGATGGGGTATGGAAAACGGATTTCTCCAGCTTGACGAACAAGTGATGGTCGAGCAAAAGCTGGAGAACCCGACGAACGTGCCTGACATGTTCTTCGATGGATCGGCTAAAGATTAAGATATCGTCCAGATAGACATAGACGTATCTGTCAAGGGCCTCCCGCAAAGCCTCATTGATAAAGCGTTGAAAGACCGCGGGGGCATTCATTAACCCAAAGGGCATCACTAGATATTCATAGTGTCCCGTGGGCGTAATGAACGCAGTCTTCCATTCGTCCCCTCGCCGGATACGAATCAAGTTATACGCGCTGCGAAGATCTAGCTTCGTAAAAATTGAAGCTCGCTGAAGAGCTTCAAAAGCTGTGGCCATCAGCGGCAGCGGATAACGATCCTTAACCGTTATAGCGTTCAGACCTCGATAATCGATACAGGGGCGCAAAGTTCCATCCTTCTTTCCCACAAAGAAAAATCCTGCCCCAGCTGGGGAGGACGATGGTCGGATGAACCCCTGATCGAGCGCCTCCTTGACATATTCCTCCATGGCGATCCTCTCCGGTCCCGACAGGGAGAAGAGGCGCCCCCTAGGAGGAGAAGTGCCAGGAAGCAAATTAATAGCGCAATCGAAAGGTCTGTGTGGGGGCAAGTCCCGCGCCCGGGATTTGCTAAACACCTCCTGTAGGTCATGGTACACGGGAGGTACCCGGGTCAAATCAGGGGTCATCGCAACAGGCGATTGTGGTGCCGATGACATGCTTGCTGGCAACAGGCAAGCATCCTGGCACCGTGTTCCCCAGGCGAAGATTGACCCGGTTTGCCAATCAATTTGAGGATTGTGCCTCTTCAGCCACGAGTGCCCCAGGACCACTTGGAGTTGAGGAACCTGGGTCACCAAAAATGTGACCCGCTCCTCGTGCCTCCCCAAACGCATCGTGAGAGGAGGCGTTTGATGCGTGATCGGGCTCCCGGCCACCGCCCGGTCGTCCACAGCGTGAACCACTATGGGGACTCGTAGCGGCTGAAGATCAATCCCCAACCCGTGCACCAGATGGCGATCAATAAAATTTTCCACCGCGCCTGAATCGACACAGACCTGGAGATCAGTGGTCCCAGAGTCCCAATGCAACGATGCGCTAAGGAAAAGACCCTGTTCAGGGATGATGGTATGGCTCGCCCTCGACTCCCTACCCCGAGAGTGGCCTACTCGTTTAACCGAGGTCGGACTCTCGAGGCGGGGTCGGATGGTCGTGGGGCGGCTCCCCGAGTCGATCCCAGTTGCATGGGTTCTGGGTCCTGATCTCCCGAAACGGGCCGGGGCTGGCCCTGAGGCCGATAAAAGGGTGGGTGAGGCCCTCGCTCCCGGTTACGTTGTCGGAGTCGGGTGTCGATCGAGGTGGCTAGGAGATAGAAGGCCTTGAGAGAAGTGGGAAGGTCTCGAGTGGCCAGCTCATCTTTAATTCTCTCTCCTAGACCACGATGGAAAATGGCGACTAATGCCCCCTCGTCCCAACCGCACTCAGCCGCCAGAGTACGAAACTCAATGACGTAGTCGGCGACTGAGCGCCCCCCTTGGGACAGCTCGAGCAAACGCGGACCCGCCTCCCTTCCCCCCGTGGGATGAAAGAAAGTATCCCTCAGAGCCTCCGTGAACAAGGACTCTGAAGAACACTCCGGAGCGTTCTGTTCCCACAGGGCAGTAGCCCACTCCAAGGCTTTGCCTGTCAGCAAAGATATTATAAACGCGACCTTGGAGCGCTCAGAAGGGAAGCGGGACGGCTGAAGCTCGAATGTGAGGGAGCATTGTAGGAGGAAGCCTCGACATTTCTTCGCCTCCCCTGAAAAACGCTCGGGGGGCGGAATGGGGGTTTCAACTCCTACTGGAACCGCTGCGGGGGCGGGAGGATGGTTGGGGGAACCCGAACCGGCACCCAGAGATGGCAGCAGCTGGGCAATTTCAGTTACCCGCTGAGCCAGCTCTGAAAGCGCCAGCTCGTGTCGACCTAAAGCAACCCCCTGGTGACGAAGCACGTCAATCACAGGGGGAGTCTCCGCTGGGTCCATAACTGGTCGCACCTTTCTGTAATGAATGAAGGCGTAGGACCCAAAGATGCGGAGCAAAAAATGATATTTATTAACAATAAATATATATATACAGATGAACAAAGGAAAGGAGTTAAACAAAAACAATTCGGGAAATCCCGAACGACGCCTTTCTCGTCACTGGCAACTGAAAAGGAAACACAAAAACAAAAAATAGAAAAGCAGCCAACGCGAGGCGCGAACCCGGGTCGCTCACTCGCGGCAATTATAATCACCCCGCTACGCTACGGCGTTGCTGAGGTTACACACTCGCCTTCTGAATATGAGGCTGAAATGAGAGAACGGATCTTAGTAAATAATCCGTAGAAAGGGGCAAAACTTGTAAAGATAATTGTGAGGGGAATAATGGATCGGTTGTGTCACCAGTTTAAAAGACTGGGAAGAAACCGATGACTGAGTTTGGAAAAAGGGTTCAGGCGAGTGGATTCGAACCGGGGATTCACGCATGGAGGAGCGGCGACTTACCGCTCAACCAAACAGCAGTGAATAACCCTGACAAAAGTTCACGCCTTTAAAGGACTGCGGAAGGTGGCAATTAGCCTGATGCTAACCCGCTGCTAGCTTTGCAAGCGGGGACCATATGTGGCAACGCCAAAACAACCACAGCTCGAGGGCTGTAAGGAATCGCACCAGCTCTCCCTATTAAATGAAACAAAGACCCTAAGTTACCTCAGTCTTACGACTTACACACCCAACCGCGCTACCAGGCGCCTGGGGATACCAAACTAGCCCTGCAAAAGGAATGGCTGCAGCAGTGCAGCCAGTCGAAAACAAAGAACAAAGGTGCGACGCCTGCAGACTGGCGACGCCCCCTTAAGTAGGAAGCTGACAGCTGCAGGTCGTTGCCCTAATCAGCTGGCCTCCTATTTGAGGCCACGCTGCTCTTTGTTCTGTAACGCCTGCAACGCTGTGAATTGGTGGTACGTTCGCCAGACGTTGCAGGCACCCTAACAAAGGTTAGATCAGGTGACAGCCAGGTAACATTGTCCTTATTGTAAAATATGGTATTGGTAGCATTATGTAATGGGTATGTTAGCTGCAGGGAGTTGTAGTTTGGCCAAGACTGATGGCTAAATGCATGGTGTAAGACAGTGATAATAATAATAATAATAATGTCCTTGAGTGACCCAGTGCTGATCTTAACCCCATACCTTTGTGGTGAGACCAACAAGCTAGTAAAAAACCTGGTAAAACAAGACAACTGGCAGAAATTTTGGAAAGATCGGTGTATATAGACACTTTACCTGTTTTGTTGAGGGCAAAAACACACAGTAAACTACTGATTGAACCAGAACCTCCAAGTACCAACTGTCATGTTATACAAGTGCATGCACACACACACACACACACACACACTCAGTGTTATACACAGTAGGCCTTAATGTGCTGATCAGTATGTATGATTACTGGCATTCAAACGCTTGTAACCAATTTTCTTTAGGAAATTGTGCTAATTAATTTAAGAGATTATTTGGGAGGTCAGACTCTTGCACTCTGTTTTTTAGTGTTCCAATTTATCACAAAGGTGTTAAGGTTGGGGCCCTGTGCAGACCACTGGAGTGTTTCCACACCAAACACATCAAAACGTCTTTATGGACCTAATTTTATGAATTAGAGCAGTGCCATGCTGAAACAAGAAAAGGGTCTTAACCAAACATCTGGTTGGAAGCATAAATTATGTTATGTAATTGATTTTATTCACCTGCTAGCAGTAGATGATGCTAAAAAACTGAACCCAGTATTTAGTAAGAGTATTTTTTGGCACATAGTGTTAGAATCCATTTATAAAATTATGCACATTCCTCTGGCATCTGTTACCCTGACATAACTTTTTATTAAGTATTAAAGTCTCAAAGAGTGAGCCTATGCCGAATGTAGCAGTTTTTTAATGCTTTCTGAAAAATTACATTTAAAATGTAACACTTTAAATCATTGCTTTTATTTCAGTTTATACTAACTCATATTGAGTACCGTCTGAGGGTGCTTAGAATACTACCAGAGGTCTAGCACAGTGGTCCCCAATGACTGGGCCAAGGACCGGTACCTGTCCGTGGGCTATTTATTACCGAGCCGCACAGAAAGAATGAATAATTAGTGATTGCTAGAAAAGCAGCTCACTGTTTCTATTTCGGGTGTTACCGTCTTATTGTCACCCCTAGGTGGGAGCAGCATCTCGTTGCAGTGAAAAAAGCACTTATTTTTTCCTAAATCCCAGATTAATTGTAGTCATTCGTGTGTGTATGTGTAGTAATAGACTTGCTTTATAGTTACATTGGTGCAAAAACGGTTATCACCCCCATTTTTAATTGTACTGTTATTGCATTACTATCACAGAGAGGTTTCTGTCTGTCTAATGTGCTAGCCCACCACCGCTAAGTGGTTTGAATCTCATCTGTGCTATTGACCAAACAGGCACGCACACAGACATAATTGGCTGGTCTTAAAGAAAGGGGGTTTCCAGGTTGATTAATTGCGGCTTCTGCTGGTTGGTTGAGCCGCCTGCATGAGATGAGAAGTATCACAGATAGCAGTGCATGAATCTCTAATGAATAATTAGAGATCGATAGAAAAGCAGTTTTCACTGCTTCTATTTCGGGTGTTATCATCTTATTGTAACCCCTAGGTGGGAGCAGCATCTTGTTGCAGCGAAAAAGGCTCATTTTACATCGTTTGTAAGCAATATTATTAAATCCTCCCGTCCCCGCTGGTCCGTGAAATTATATCTTATATGAAACCGGTCCGTGGTGCAAAAAAGGTTGGGAAACACTGGTCTAGCATACTCTCGGGATTGCTGCTGAGTGGCGTCCTGTGACTCAAAATTGAGACTTCTTTCTTCCCACAGGCTAAATCTGGTACAGCTGTAGTAATCACAATTATTTAATTTACATTTTCAGCATTTAGCAGATGCCTTTATCCAAAGCGACTTACATTACAGTTACAGTATATAGTCTGAGCAATTGAGGGTTAAGGACCTTGCTCAAGGAGCCAACAGCAGCAACCTAGCAGTGGTGGGGCTTGAACCAGCAACCCTCTGATCACTGGTCCAGTACCTTAACCACTAGGCTACAGCTGGCCCCTAATTTGTATTGGCTATCATGTGATGCTTAAACAGGAATTTGTTTGTGTCTTTACTGGCTTGTTATATACCTTGTTAGTGCTGCTAATGAATTTTACTCTGATTGCAGATGCTCCAGTGGGTTTGATCGCCATCGGCAAGACTGGGTGGATAACAGCTGTCCAGATGAGGTGTGTGTGTGTGTGTGCATTTATACATACAGCTTGTTGTTGTATCCACACTGGAGAACATCATGTATAGTTTCATTAAACAATGTATTGCTCTAGGCTTCTAAATCTTAATAGACGTTAAAATAATGGTGCTTGTAGTATTCTTTTATCTACACATACTGTACATGTACTGTAGATGTCTTGTTCTGTGTAGACTTGTTTGGAATGATTATTCTTTATCTCGATTCAGACAAAGGACAACACCTGTGACATCATCAGCACCACTAAGTTTGAATCGTCCACCACGGCACCAGTGACAAAGTCAGCAACGAGAAACAAGGTGGCTACAGAGGCTGATTCCACCCAGGCTACATCACATCCACCCACCAGTGTGCCAACAGAAGGTAAAAACACAAAGCACTTATTATCTCTTAAATCCCAGATTAATCATAGTAATTTGAGTGTGTGTAGTAATAGACTTGCTTTATAGTTACATTGGTGCGAGTTACATTTACATTTTCAGCATTTAGCAGACGCTTTTATCCAAAGCGACTTACACAGTGAGCGGAACACAATGAGCAATTGAGGGTTAAGGGCCTTGCTCAGGGACCCAACAGTGGCAACTTGGTGGTGGCGGGGCTTGAACCGGCAACCTTCTGTTTACTAGTCCAGTACCTTAACCACTGAGCTATCACTGGAGTTATAACCCCCATTTCTAATTGCTCTGTTATTGCATTACTAGCACACAATGATTTCTGTCTGTCTAATGCGCTAGCCCACCACTGTTGAGAATTTGAATCAAACAGCCCGAATTTGCTATCAACCAGCCAGGCACCCACACAGACACGATTGGCTATGTCTTAAGGGGGAGGAGTTAAACAGGTTGTTCAAATGCCACATCTGCTGGCTGGTTTAGGCGCCTGCACAAGAGATAAGAAATATCACAGATAGCAGTGTGTGACTCCATGAAGTCATTCTAAACTAATTATGGGTCTGTCTGAGAACCTTGTGAGCTGCCTTGCTGCCCAATGCCTACCAGGCAGCTGCCTAAGTAGAGAGGATTCTAATAAAACATCAAACTTAAAAGGCAGGATATTTGAACGCACTACTTTGACAGTGATCATGTAATCAACTGCCAATGGGCTGACATGACACAACCCGCTAGCATGCCAGCTAATCTCCATCCGTCTTCCACAAACTGTTCATTTGTCACTGACAAGCCCAAATTTGCAAATAAATTACACTTGTACACGTTTATACAAATTAAAAATTATCGTTGTCATGTTGGAAGGTAAACCTTCGCTCCAGTCTGGGGTCCAGAGCGCTCTGGAGAAGGTTTTGTTCAAGGATCTCGGTGTGCATTCATCTTTTCCTCTATCAGGACTAGTCGCCCCGGTCCCACTGCTGATAAACATTCCCACATCATGATGCTGCCACCACCATGCTTCACTGTAGGGATGGCATTAGCCAGATGATGAGCGGTGCCTGGTTTCCTCCAGACGTGGACCTTCAATGCTGCAGCAATGTTTCTGTGCCTTGATACAATCCTGTTTCTGAGCTCTGCAGATAATTCCTTTGACCCCATAGCTTGGAGTTTACTCTGATATGCACTGTCAACTGTGGGACCTTATATAGGCAGGTGTTGGCAATCCCCAATCATGTCCAATCAATTATATTTAGCACAGGTGGACTCCAATTACATTGTAGAAACATTTCAAGCAGTATCAGTGAAACAAAATGCACCTCAGCTCACTTTTGGGTGTCAAATTAATGGGTGTGCACACTTGTGTACATATGATATTTAACATTTTGCTATTTTGTGTAGGATTTTGTGACAAAATAATGAACTTAATCTATTATACTGTAGAATGAGTCTGTAATGTAAAAAAAACGTGGAGAAGGTGAAAGGGGTGTGCAGACTTTCCGGCTTGACTGTAGAGAGCTCACTAGGTTTTTTCAGACAGACCCTTTGTCAAGCCAATGTTATTTATTAGAGTTGGACAATAAAGAGAAAATAGAGATTGGTCTTCTTGTGGTTTGCTTTTGCTTTGGTAGTTACATAACACTACCCAGAATAATTTATTATGTATACTCAGGTAAGTTTCCCTGTTAAAAAAATCATTCATTAACATTTAATGAATGCTCAATTTGGCAGTGAATCACAAATCAAGCTCTCTCTCTTTGATGTCTTTGTTTTGGTCAATTACTCGTCCTCCTCTCTCACAGCACAGCACTTTAATCACACAGAAGTGTTTCTCTGATTACTTAAGTGTGACTCTGGTGTGTAGAGGTTTCTGAATGGTGCCGCTGGTACTCAGTCCTGATCCCGACAGATCGTAACGAGTTTTAATTACTTCTGATTGCTCTGCACAGCACATGGCTTGTAGAGCTCTCATGGATGACTGTTCATGTCTAGGTGAGCTCTGTAACTTCCAGCCTGACGGCATAAAACATTAAAACCTGTGTAACTACCAGCGATGTTCACAAGTCACAAAATACGAGTCCAAGTCAAGTCACGAGTTTTTAGGCTAGGCTCCAAGTCAAGTAATTAGTCTTTAGGCTAGAGTCTGAGTGAAGTCACGAGTCAATATAATCTACACAAAACATATATTGGAAATGTAGCGTAGAAATAAACAAATAATATATAAGTTCAGATTAAAATTTCATTGCAAAACAAAAGCTCACGATAAAACACAGCACAGCGGCCAAAATCCAAAACACAGCCAAAAAAAAATAAACACTGCTTATCTTATCTTCCAGATGCTATCAAATTTATGACCGTGTGTCCCATTAAAAATGTGATCTGTTATTTTGTGAATGTGTGCTTAGAATTAAAAAACTCCAAACTTTTCCCGGTTGTGAAGTAAAACACGAACTCATTAGAAAGCCAATCAAGCGTTTCATTGAAAATCTATATATACTGTATATAATTGTCACACGTAACTAATGTTAACATATGCTGACGCTAGGGACTCATTTTTTGCGAGTCATGAGTCGAGTCCAAGTCATTTGAAATGACTCCCCATTTTTTGCACAAAACACTTGAGTTTGTTTATCAACTGCATCTCTATAATACGCCCATTTGCCGTAAAGATTGTCAGCACGGCCTGATTAAGGACACTTTCCCAAATTCAGCCAGCAGATGGGCATGGAGGTGTGCTGGCTTGATAAGTCAGTTCCTCTTAACTGAGGGTTAATTCGCTCCATGTGGTAGTATTTCTATATATCACGGTTTCTCCCTGACAGACTTGCTTGCTCTTTTGTTGGCAGCCTGCTTTTTTACGGAACTTAGTTGCCATTAAGACACCTTTTCCACCTTCATGACAGAACCCACCTGAGTGAGCGAGCTGCCCCAGAGGCAATGGGACAGTCCTTTTCAGAAGCAGGCCCCACGTTACGAAACCACATTGGGTGCAGACTGTGCCAATTGATGGTGTGGTGATCCCGCTCTTAGTTTGCCCTCCCCAGCTCATTTTAGTAGGGTTCTCTTTTTTTCTCTTTTTCTGAAAAGTGGGTTGTCGCAGCCTGAAATATTGTGACAACCAGTTCTCAGTTCTGCGCTACCCCTGTTCTGTTCACTTTCTCTGTTGCAGGCTGCAGATGTTTTTGCTTCTTTCATTTGCTACTTTGTTTTCATTATTTTTGTAAGTGGCTTTTTAGCCACTGTATTGTTCAACCATGGTCAAGCAGTTGGGCTAATTTTCAATTGTTGCAGCTGTGGGGCTTTACCTTACACTTCAGTAGCGAGGTGCGAACCACCCCATTACACATTTCATTTGTACTTAATGCATTGTTCATGGAGGGATTCACTGGTTATTTCTACAAATAACAAAACAGCCTTGACTTCCAAATCACTCAAGTTTGCCGACTTTTTATTTGTTCAGGATTAGTGTAAATGTATAGCAGGGGTATCTGTACTCTACACTGCATTGTGACGGTACCGGTCCATGGGTCATTTATTACTGGGCTACACAGAAAGAATAACTAATTAGAGATCGCTACAAGAGAAATTAAATTTCCAAAACTCTTCGGGTGTTGTTGTCGCTTATCACCACTAGGTGGGAGCAGCGTCTCGTTGCAGTGTAAAAAGCTCAGGATTCACACTGATTTTCCATTCTATATTTATTCTATATTAAATCCTCCCACCCCCGCTGGTCTGTGAAATGATATCTTATATGAAACCGATCCGTGGTGCAAAAAAAGGATTGGGACCGCTGATTTACAGTTAGCAGACACATATCTGTTATCAAATGCACTGTGCACTAATTGAACACCAGATGGTGGAATCCCCAAAACCCCAAAAAACTGCCAATAAATTTCTCAGTTAAAGGGTTTTGCCATTTCGGGTTTTATTGCTTTGGCTACGTCAGTGCTGTATCATATTGCAGTTTGTGTGTTAACTGTGTGCTAACTGCATAAACGCTAATCAAGAAAAATGAGATGAAAATATACAACCTGGTTTAATTGCTTGGTGATTATTCATATGAGAATCATACAGCTAGTTTACCAATGCAACTGTATTGATTTCTTTCCTTGCCATGCACTCCAGTGTGAACATTTTTACAGAGTCTGGCTCAAATTGTGCTCTAAACCAGAAAGTATGCACTTTTGTAATGTACCCAAAGTGCAGCCTTACTAGCCGTACAAATGTTGTAACATGACACTGTTTAAAACCTCTCAGAGATTTTTTTTTTTACACCTAAATGTTTCCATGTCTAAAACTAGCTGTAATGCAAATGTTCGTCAAGATTCCCTATTAAATAAAACACTAAGATAAGCACTAAGATAAAACACACTAAATAAGACACACCAGGGTTGCTGTAGGTATGATTTATTGGGTGAAAGGAAGAAAACAAACATACACAAATACACACTTAGAATTAGGGCAATTTTAGTACATCCAATTAGCCTAAGTGACTATCTTTGGACTTCTGGGAGGAACCCCACATGGACACATGAAGATCAGGGAAACTCCACACAGAAAATACCATCATCTTACAGTCAGGCATACAGACATAAAGTCAGTTTGGGGCAGGGATTTTCAAAGCTTGCTGACAAAGCATAAAACATATGTAAGTTTTGGCTACAAAATGCTATGTGTATTTATACACTGATCAGCCATAACATTAAAACCACCTCCTTGTTTCTACACTCACTGTCCATTTTATCAGCTCCACTTACCATATAGAAGCACTTTGTAGTTCTACAATTACTGACTGTAGTCCATCTGTTTCTCTGCATGCTTTGTAAGCCCCCTTTCATGCTGTTCTTCAATGGTCAGGACTCTTCCAGGACCACTACAGAGTAGGTATTATTTGGGTGGTGGGTCATTCTCAGCACTGCAGTGACACTGACATGGTGGTGGTGTGTTAGTGTGTGTTGTACTGGTATGAGTGGATAAGACACAGCAGTGCTGCTGGAGTTTTTAAACACCTCACTGTCACTGCTAGACTAATAGTCCACCAACCAAAGATATCCAGCCAACAGCGCCCTGTGGGCAGCATCCTGTAACCACTGATGAATATCTAGATGATGACCAACTCAAACAGCAGCAATAGATGAGTGATCGTCTCTGACTTTACATCTACTAGGTGAACAAACTAGGTAGGAGTGGCTAACAGAGTGGACAATGAGTGGACACAGTATAAAAAAACTCCATCAGCGCTGCTGTGTCTGATCCACTCATACCAGCACAACACACACTAACACACCACCACCATGTCAGTGTCACTGCAGTGCTGAGAATCATCCACCACCTAAATAATACCTACTCTGTACCATTGACCATTTAAGAACAGGGTGAAAGCAAGCTAAAAAGATATGTAGAGAAACAGATGGACTACAGTCAGTAATTGTAGAACTAGAAAGTGCTTCTATATGGTAAGTGGAGCTGATAAAATGGACAGTAAGTGTAGAAACAAGGAGGTGGTTTTAATGTTATGGCTGATCAGAGTATATGCATGTAGCTACTATTTTTTCTTTCTGTTGTCTCTCAGTAGGTGTTTTAATCTGTAAAGTTTCAGCTTTTGACCAAAGGACAGATTCAGTTAAATTGCTCTCTTGGAGTTATCATGCACAGCCCAAGAAATATATAACTTTTAACATTTGATATTTAAGTCTTTATATTTATCTGAGTCTTTCTATTACAGTATGTCTACACACGCTCACTCTATTTGCACAAATTGATATTCTCATCTCACATCATGTAAATGGATTGCATATGTGGAACAGCTGGAAGATGATGACAAACACAGAATGCAGCATTAAATTAAATTCATTTCCACTGACTAAATCTGCATCTTATAAAATGCATTTTTTTTTAACACAAAATATCAGTCATATTGTCAAGAATGCCACAACAATTTTTTGGATTGAAATCAAAGAGCATCAGACTCTCTAACTGAATTAAAACTGTTGTAAACCAAGAGCTAACACTTATGAGTTCTTAATATTTCACACTGTGCAATGAACCATCCTAGGTTTCTGGTAAAAAAATAACCAAACAAAATGTAGTGTCTGAGGCTTTCGCTCATGTTTTGAGGAAGGAGGCAGTTTAGCATTTGTTTCAGTAGGATTTCACTGACAGAACTGCTCAACTTTAGGAGTGGATCATGGTTTGGTACAAAAGCAGCATCCAGGAAAGACTGAGTCTTTGATCAGAGGATCTCCAGTTTGTCAACAAATGTGTGAGAAAAAGATTGAAATGTTTAAAAACAATGAACCTTAAAGAAAGATTGGAAGGGATATGCATAGTTCTCCCTCTACAGTGCATAATATCATTAAACAATTCAAAAAATCAGGAAGAATTTCTGTGCGTAAAGGCCAAGGGCACAAGCTTAAGCTGAACGCCCATGATCTTCGACCCCTCAGATGGCACTGCATCAAGAACCACCACTCAACAATTGCTGATATAACCACATGGGTGAGGGATTACTTTGGCAAACCTTTGTCAAGCACTACAATACAGAGTTACATGCACTAATGCCACTTCAAACTTTACTGTGCAAAAAAGAAGCATTATGTTAACCATGTTCAGAAGCTGCATCGACTTCTCTGGGCTCTGAGGCATCTAGGATGGACCATCACACAGTGGAAACGTGTATTGTGGTCAGATGAATCAGCATTCCAGGTCTTGTTTGGAAAAAATGGACACTGTGTGATCTTAGAGCAACATATGCTGCCTTCAAGACGTCATCTTTTCCAAAGACGTCCATGCATTTTTCAACAAGACAATGCAAAACCACATGCTGCACACATTACAAAGGCATGGCTGTGGAAGAAGAGGGTACGGGTACTGGACTGGCCTGCCTGCAGTCCTGACCTGTCCCCAGTAGAGAATGTGTGGAGAATGAAAATTGCGACATTATCAACCCCGTACTGTTACACGTCTTAAGACGTGTTTGCAGGAAGAATGGGACAAAATAAAAGCTGAAACACTAAATCACTTGGTCTCATCTCATGCCAAAACGTCTTTTAAGTGTGGTGAAAAAGGAATGGCAACATTACTAACTAGTAAATGCTTTACTGTCCCAACTTTTTTGGAATGTGTTGCAGGCCTGAAATGCAGGAATGGATGTTTATTAATAAATGAAATGAAGTTAAGCAGATAAAACATGAAATATCTCAATCAAATAAAAGTCAAAGTAAATGTAACAAATGTGTTTTTATTATTATTATTTTTAAAATTTTCCATGCTGTCCCAACTTTTTCTGATTTGGGATTGTAAGTTAATAGAAAAGTGGTAAAATGTTACCATTAATAATACAGAACGAGGTAAAACACTTTTGTATTATAATGTCCACATCTTTTGGTGCTTTCTTTGTTTGTCTATTACAGATGATACCAAGATTGCTCTTCATCTTAAAGACAACAGAGGTAAGATTTTACTGTGTTCATGTCTGGGTTATGGTTTTATCTGAAAGGACTAATAAAACACAACCACAAAGACACTTTTAAAAGGGGGAGGCAGATCAGGAAATTATGCAAACTCACCATAACATTTGCAGAAATAAAACTTAGTAATTCGTAACTTACAAAATATATCGTTCAGCCAGTGGTGCCCAAACTTTTATATACAACCATCAGATTACTATATAGAATTTAGACTCAGTGTATTGCCAACCTGTGATTGCAGTCAATTATTCTATGCATCTTACACTGAAAATCCACAACATTCCAATATTTATTGAAAGTGTGCATCAGCATTGTCTCTTTACTTCCAGGCCACATATTTGTGGACAGATATACATTTCTCAATGTTCTGGTAAAAAGTAAATGCTCTGGG
This sequence comes from Trichomycterus rosablanca, assembly GCF_030014385.1. Lineage (NCBI taxonomy): Eukaryota > Metazoa > Chordata > Actinopteri > Siluriformes > Trichomycteridae > Trichomycterus > Trichomycterus rosablanca. Next base: position 22,693,406 of record NC_085991.1, on the reverse strand, counting down.
GTTCCTGAAGGTAATTTCGAGTGGCTCATAAACGCACTCTAGAAGAAGCAGAAACTAGGTTTTAGTGAGTGAGAAAAACAATTCAGTTCACAATTGCCTGTCAAAGTGACAAAGCAGTTTACAACACCAGCACGGAATTGAAAACTCTCTTATTGTGAGGGAAGGGCCACTTTAAATTGTGCGTGCCATTCATGTGTCGTGTGCATGTGGTGTGTATGTGTGTGTGTGTGTGTGTAGTAAATCCAAAATTCCAATCTCAATCTCTTTTCAGGCTCTCACTGAGGCGTTGAGCCAGTTCATTTCCTGATAGTGTGCAGTTCAGCACACATTTAGTTTCATTCATCATATCACATACATCACACTTAGTTTCCATCCCACATTTCTATTCACTTTAATTCTTCCCTTTTTTCATCCATTTTTCAATCCTTTTTCTGATGTCTTTCATTAGAAAAATGTGTTTGTATGGTAGTGCTCATGTGGTTTTGATTTGGATGCACTTAGTCATTGAAACCTGGATTCCAAGAAATAAAACAAGCAAAAACCCTTGGAGAAATTGTATATCTTGGTCAAAGAATCTACCTACCAAAAGGCTGGTGAGTACTGCAGCTGTCAAATTAACAATCGCTGAAATAGCCATGGAGGTATTGAGTACCAACGCAAAGGATTTAAACAGTTTTTTGAATAAGTGATTTCAGAGTTTGAATTTTTTCTTTATGCATTTTCTTCTTTTTTTTCTCCCCTTTTAGCGAGTCCAATTGCCCAATTGCGTCATGCTTCCTCTCCACCAGTGCCGATCCCTGCTCTCACTGAGGAGAACAAAGCTAGCCCACGCCCCCTCCGACACGTGGGCAGCATGCCGTATGCATTTTATCACCTGCACTTTGACAAGTGCAGTGCAGCTCAGTGTTGTGTACGGTGTTTCTCATCTCTATGCAGGCGCCATTGATCAGCCAGCAGAGGTTGTAATTGCACCAGTCATGGGAGAGAGACCCCATCCGGCTTAGTCCCGCTCAAATCTGAACAACAGGCCAATCGTTGTTCATGTGGCCGCTCAGCCTTAGCCAGTAGGCAGAGCTGAGATTCGATACGATGTATTCGAGATCCCAGCTCTGGTTCCAGCATGTGTTTTTACCGCCGCGCCACCTGAAAAATGCAAATAAAATAATACAGAATTTCTTACATTTACTTTGTCATTTATTTAATTGCAGACAAAATGAATCCAAGATATTTCATGTTTTGTCTGGTCAGCTTCATTTCATTTGCTAATATTCATCCATTCATGCATTTCAGGCCTGCAACACATTCCAAAAAAGCAATTTAAGCCCAGTAATGAGCTTAAAAAAGTAAATAATGATGTGATTTCAAATAGGTGATGTTAACAGGTGTAATCATGGTTTTCAACAAAAGCAGTATCCACAAAAAGCTTGCTCTTTTAGGAGCAAAGATGGCCAGAGGATCTTCAGTTTGTAAATAATGAAAAAATGAGTAAAAAATTATTGAAGTGTTTGAAAACGATGTTTCTCTAAGAAAGATTGGAAGGAATTTGCATATTTTTCACTCTACAGTGCATTATATCATTAAACCATTCAAGAAATCGGAAGGCATTTCAGTGAATAAAGGGCAAGAACCGCCGCTTTTCAATGGGCGCAAGGCACACAGTAACATTTACATTTACATTTTCAGCATTTAGCAGACGCTCTTATCCAGAGCGACTTACAGAAGTGCTTCCATAGTGAACATTTCATTCCTTAAGTTTAGATAGACAACAGTCGAAGAACACAACTCTGCTAAAACCTGTTAGAACCAAAGTGCCACCCTGGATGGTACGCCACACACATACACACACCCATTTACCTATAGGGCAATTCGGTGTCTCTAATTAACCTGGCTGCATGTTTTTGGACTGTGGGAGGAAACCGGCGCTCCCGGAGGAAACCCAAGTGGACACGGGGAGAACATGCAAACTGCACAGAAAGGACCCGGACCACCGAGCCACCGTGCCACCCATTTACAGCAAACAGTGCAAGTATAATTGCTGTATTTGGCTGCACCAACAGATGATTCTGTTTTCAGCAACATGTAATTTACAAAATTGCACAGTGAAGCTTCTAGAGACCTTGAATTCTCAAGTCTTACTTTGCATTATTCATCCGTTTGCAAACACGTCTGGGTCATTTATTGATTTATCATATTTATACACACTAATCAGCTTTGACTGCACATCCAGATGTGTCTCTAATCATCCAGTCAAATCCCTAATTGCATTAGCTCCCAATTCTAAGGGCGATTCTGTGGGAGGATATGAATGTGTGAAATCCAGTCAGTCAATCAAACTGTGATTCTGTTTGGCTCTTGTTTAGTACTATTAATTAGGGGATGCCCAAGGGCTGTGTCATTCATACAGAGCTATACAATCACTGACACATGCAAGAACTTGAAAGTAAAATTTTAAAGGAACACAATTTATTTCCCAACCAATCACTTTAGGCTTGGCTAGGGTTGGATACATCTAAACAGGAGGGTGTTGTGATTAATTACAATATTTTATTCAATCAGTCAGTCAATCATACTCACTCGCCTCATCATTTTTAAACAGCTGCACCGAACACAAGCCTCTGCATGTTAATGACTTGGTTAGAGAGACAGCTCTTTTACAGCCTGACAGCAGAAGAGACAGAGGGACTGAGTCTGACATAAGCAAATATTGGACAAGCCAATATTCCATTGCACCCTTTAAGCATGACGAATAAGGTGGAGAAAGACAGGTCTTTAGAAATCAGAATTTAAAACGAATGTGATCAGGCGTGCAGGAATATATAGATGTAAAAGTATGAAGCCCCCCCCCCCCCCCCCCACACAACTGACTGTGTGGCAGCATCATTACCACCGAAACTTTTTACCTTTATCATACCTTTTATTACGGATGCTGAATACTCTAACCCTCCCCACACGGCAGCAGTGCCAACAGCAATATCATCTCCTACCTGCATTTTGGTGTTCAGCTGTGCTGCTAATAGAGCTTCTAAAAAAGGTTATGAAAAGTTATGATGAATTTGTTTGTTTGAATTAGTTTACTTGCAATTGCACTTGCATTACACGTTGGTGTGACAACATATTTGGGATCGTAGTGCTTTATAATCAAGCTTGAAGTCACTGCCGGGACCACTGATTTTGTGAATGTAACACTATATATATATTTATATATACACCGATCACCCATAACATTAAAACCACCTCCTTGTTTCTACACTCACTCCATTTTATCAGCTCCACTTACCATATAGAAGCACTTTGTAGTTCTACAATTACTGACTGTAGTCCATCTGTTTCTCTGCATGCTTTGTTAGCCCCCTTTCATGCTGTTCTTCAATGGTCAGGACTCTCCCAGGACCAAGTCAAGTCAAGTCAAGTCAACTTTATTTATATAGCGCTTTTTACAACATACATTGTCTCAAAGCAACTTTACAAAATCCAGGACCAACAGATACAAAAACCCCTGTTGAGCAAGCCGAGGGCGACTGTGGCAAGGAAAAACTCCCTGAAAATTACAGGAAGAAACCTTGAGAGGAACCAGACTCAGCAGGGCCCATCCTTCTTGGGTGGCCTGGAGGAAACTTTAAATAAATACACGATTTACACAAATCATACAAACACAGAATTAAATGATCTAAAAGTCATAACTGGTAATAAATAGATAAATAAACAATTAAATAATAATAGAGTTGTTATCCGCTCTAGTCTTCAATAAAGTCTGTAGTGATTTCTTGTCGTTGCAATTACTCCAGACCCGTCACATCTGACAGGAGCAGCATCGTTGTCCCGGCAGTCTCGACTTTAATCCTTAACCTCGGCGGGTAAACAGGTTTCCATCAGAATGCCCTCGGGGTAAAACAACAGAGAATGTAGTTAATAATGTACAATGCTAGTTGACAAATAGTTTTACAGAGAGTTTTAGACTCCGGCAGCCCTAATTATTACAGCATAACTAAAAGCAGGTTAACCACAACAGAGCAGGTATTATTTAGGTGGTGGATCACTCTCAGCACTGCAGTGACACTGACATGGTGGTGGTGTGTTAGTGTGTGTTGTGCTGGTATAAGTGGATAAGACACAGCAGTGCTGCTGGAGTTTTTAAACACCTCACTGTCACTGCTGGACTGAGAATAGTTCATCAACCAAAAATATCCAGCCAACAGCATCTTGTGACCACTGATGAAGGTCTAGAAGATGACCAACTCAAACAGCAGCAATGGATGAACGATCGTATTTGACTTTACATCTACAAGGTGGACCAACTAGGTAGGAGTGTCTAATAGAGTGGACAGTGAGTGGACACGGTATTTAAAAACTCCAGCAGCGCTGCTGTGTCTGATCCACTCATACCAGCACAACACACACTAACACACCACCACCATGCCATTGTCACTGCAGTGCTGAGAATGATCCACCACCTAAATAATACCTGCTCTGTGGTGGTTCTGTGGGGGTCCTGACCATTAAAGAACAGGGTGAAAGCAGGCTGAAAAAGTATGTAGAGAAACAGATGAACTTCAGTTAGTATTTGTAGAACTACAAAGTGCTTCTATATGGTAAGTGGAACTGATAAAATGGACAGTGAGTGTAGAAACAAGGAGGTGGTTTTAATGTTATGGCTGATCAGTATAAGGTGAAGGCCTGATACACAGAGTTTCATGCTGATATGTTGTGTGTATCTGATGCTCCTCAGTTTACTGCATATTTATAGTCCCACTTTTTCACTATTTTAAATGCTTTTAGACAACACCCCATTTCCATGCCTATGACACCTTTAAGAATGATTGGTGCCCAGTCTAGGCTGCATTCCTAACTGGCACCCAGTGTTTTCAAGTGGCATCAGACTCTCCGCAATCTTGACCTCAGTAAAATTAAAAATAATTGATGAAATTAGTGATGATTAATAATGAAAAAATGTAAATCATGAAACGTTACCTCCAAACCATAATGCACAATTAGAGGTACACTATGCATAAAAATGACTAAAAACTATTTACAAGAGACCAGAAGATGTGTGATTTGTTCTTAACTTTTATGAAAACTGAGGAAAACGTCTGCTGTTCTATGATGTATTTAAAATGATGCAGTCATACTTTGTGCCATGATGATAGCAGTGCCATTTGAAACAGCTCTGCTGCAGAGGCCTAATGAAAAATTCCATTACTTTTTTGTGCCATGCTTAAATGTATTGGGGAAAAGGAACAATCTGAAGTAATGGAAAACACAAGTAGAAAAATGAAAAGTTGGGACATTTTGCAAACACGTTTTTATAGATACTGATATTAAAAGTACATCCATACGTCAAACTACATCATAATATAAATGCATATTTAACAGAGAGTACCTAACAAGTAAAGACATACAACTCTTAGCCCTGAGTGATGCAGCGTTTAGCAGGTAGCACTGTATAGATGAGACACAAAGACAGAAGATGAGCAAGGATAGGACGTTTAGTCAGCTATAGTAAGGCCGCTGAGATATGAGCCTTTATTTCCTCCTGCAGTAATAAAGCTGAGGTACCTACAAGGGAACTGTACATCCTCAATAGCTTTATGAAGTGGCCAACTCCAACTAAACATCAAGACATGATTGCATAAGAACATTAAGCAGGAGATAATTTAAGATTTTTACCTACAGTCATGTGAAAAAGTTAGGACACCCCATGAGAACCGTTGTCTTTGTGAACATATTTAAACATATTTGAGCTTCATTTGAACAGTACTGAGAGACAAATAAAATTTTAAAAATTACTTTTAAACAGAAGTTGTAAAATGTAATGAACTAAAATTAACATTTATTGTGAGGAAAAAGTTAGGACACTCCCACATTTTTTATTACTTAAAATTTCTAAAATTAGAATCCAGTGCACCACATCAGCTGCAATGATTAGACCATCATTAGAGGACATTGGAGTTTTATTTAAACCTCAGACATTAGTTTGGTTTGCTCTTGATTGTTGAAGTGAGTGTTATCACCATGGTGCGATCTAAAAAGCTCACTGAGGCATATGAGTCAAAACAATTAGAAATCAGCCATTCCACTGTCCGGAAAATCATTTACAAGTGAAGAACATTTAAAACAACTGCCAGCATAGCCAGGTCAGGCCGTCCTAGCAAGTTCAGCTCAAGAGCAGACCGCAAGATGCGCAAAGAAGTCTCCAATAATCCTACAATGTCATCACGGGACCTACAGGTAGCTCTTGCCACAGTTGATAGCAAGGTTCATGCATCTACCATCAGAAAGAGACTGCACAAGTTCTGCACTGCACAAGATTTTCATGGGAGATCTGCAAGAAGGAAACCCTTACTGTCAAAAAAACATCAGAACAAAACTAAAGTTTGCCAGAGAACACCTAGACAAAGACCAGGACTTCTGGAACAATGTGCTTCGACAGATGAATCAAACATTCCAGTAAATCCACCAAAGAATGAATCAATAGAAAGGAGTGGAGAGTTCTGAAATTGCCAAAAGTCAAAGCCCGGATCTTAATCCTATTAAGATCCTGTGGGGTGATTTGAAACGTCCTGTGCATGCAAGAAACCCCACAAACATCACACAGTTGAAACTCTGCATGGAGGAGTGGAAAAAACTTTCTCCCAGTCGATGTCAGAGACTGGTAGATGGTTATAAGAAACGTCTAACTGAGGTTATTTCAACCAAAGGGGGAAATACCAGCTATTGAAGCATAGGGTGTTCTAACTTTTTCCTCACAATACATTTCCAAGCTCCATCTCTCAGTAATATTCAAATGAAGCTCAAATGTCCATATATTTTAATATGTTCAAAAAGACAAAGGTTCTCATGGGGTGTCCTAACTTTTTCACATGACTGTACATGTACCTTACACTTATATGAGATTTATATAAGATTTGTTAAGAAATATTAAAATAACAGATTTTGTATATTGAACATGAGAATAAAACAGACTGTATCTTTGTAAAGTGGCACCTTCAGAGTATGTAGACACAAAGCAAGCCTTTGAAAAAGAAATGCAGCTTCCTTATTAACTAATTGGAGTGGTCTGTCATGTGTCGGCGTCTCTGTGGCAGTTTTCTGAGATACTATATCTAAAATGAAAGAGAGCCTGACAGATCTGCTCTGGATTCATGTTCATCTCTGCATCACTGCAGATGTATTTATCTTGATGAACTGGAGCCATCCTGTCCTGTCCTGCTCTACTTCACCCCCACGAGATGTGGATCAAACCAAATTTTATTGCTTTTTGAGGACTGTTTTGAGATATAAAGACTTTATAGATCTTATAGTAGTAAAAGGTGAATCATGTGTTCTAATAGAGATAGATCAGTGGTTCTTTATAATCTATAGTGTGTGTTCCTGTAGAGACAGATTGTACAGGAAGCTGGTGGGCAGATTGCCCTGGTTTTTACTGCAGCTGTGTTCTAGAATTTTACTGCATCTATAGTTGATTTCAAAAGTCTAAATATACTTGTGGAGGACAGGTACAGTGGATTTAGAAAGTACTCAGACCCTTGACTTTTTGCACACTTTAAAGAGTTGTGTATTTGATCCTGAAAGAATCAATCTGAGGTTAATGAGCCATTATTAATAACATAAAATTCAATATTCTTTTTATTCAATACTTTGAGTCCATTTGACATCAAGGACCATTGTAAGTCGTCTTGGAAATGTCTTTACAAGCTTTGCCTGGATTTGGGCAGTTATTTATTCTTTAAGGGCTTTTATTCATCAGTGGCCACGTTTTTTGAACAGTTTTGGAGTGCTATGGAGGGCTGCCTTGATGGTTGTCCATACAACAGGTTCTCTGCACACAACCTTTAAAGCTCTTGTAGAGTGACCATTTGGTTACTTCTCATCTTATGCCTAGTTCACACTACACGACTTTGCAAGTCGTCAGGTCGCTGTACAGTTCACACTACACAACTGGATCTCTTGTAATCGGGAGTCTTTCAAGTCATTGTGTATTTCACACTGCATGACTGATCGGCGATAGAGGGTTTCACACTACACGGTCTATCACCAACTGGAATCGCAGGCGAGCTTCTCTGGTCTCCCAAACTACAGTACATTCTGTCATGAAAACACACGCGAGAAGTGACGAGGGGTTTAATGATATCACGTCCAAAAATGCACGTCAACAAGTAGCGAGCAATCAAAGTTTGTGCACTGATGTGCAGCGTAAAATCAAGGAGTAAAAATAAATGAATCTAAGTGGATTTGGCTACATAAACAGCATGGATTGTTCTATAGTGAGGTAAATATTTTTGCAATGCAACGTTGGTGTTATGTTTTGTAGAGAACGATAAGGTCAGAAATACGGTAAAACTTGTGTGTGTGCCGATGTTTCTGATATAAACTATATTACACCCCTGTCCCACCTGTTTACAACTTCTCCCCTGCGTTTCCCCTCACACCGTATCTTGCATTTTCATTGGCTGTTCGACATAGAAATCCTCCCGAGTTCTCTGAGCCTAAGCTTATCTCTGATGGACCGAAAGACAGTGGAAATGTGCTGTGGTCGTAGGACTCCATGTTTCAACATCTTTTTAGAAAAAATGGACATTGACTTCTCTGTGCCAAAGACGAAAAACACAGTCTAGGCTGTAAAGTGCAAAAGCCACCATCTGTCATGGTATAGGATTGCATCAGTACCCATAGCCTGGGTGACTTGCATATGTGTGAAGGTAACACAGTGGCATATGTTGGGCTTTTAGAAAGTCTACCAGGGTACGGAAGGTGTGGGCATATCGTGGTAAAGTTTCAACAATTCTTTGGAAGACTCCCTTCCTTCAAATACTTTCCTTAGGGCGGCTTCAGGCAGTTTGAATGATTCTTTCTTTGCTCCCTTTTTCCCACACTGCAGTGACCTGTTTAAGAGCAGGAAAGGTTACTATCCAAAAGCACAGGGAAAAAACTCTAAACAAGGAACATGTAAAGGGCAACATGAGAGCACGTGGAAGGGCACAATGCTGTTCCACAAGTTAAGCAATTGTACAGTACTTGTGAGAGGCTTGATGAGCTGGGGAATGAGCATTAGTTGTTAGTACTCATGTGAGTAGCAATGCTGTAATCACACAGCCGAGGGTTAAATTGTCAGCAGGGACTGCTGCAAACTGGACAGTTCCCATTTATATATCTATCTCTTGTCTGTCTGTCTCTTCTTCTGACTGTTGGTTTTATATATCAGTTTCACACACATGAAGTATATTGAGCACATTTTTCTCTTGAGCAGATGGTTTCTTCGAAAACATCACTTATCAAAGAACAGGATCCTCTGGAGAAAGATGCGTCCTAGTTTTACTATTATGGCTGTTTTTGATGCAATTTTGATGAGAAATGATCTGGTGAAATCAATCTGGCATGAAAGTATGTCTGAAAACTGCATTTATTATAACCCACATTAAACATATTTATTTCACATTAAGCATGGATACTGCAGCTAAGATTTTGTTTTGCCATGTGTTGAATAACTTGTGCTATCAGCTGACACAATATACACTGATCAGCCATAACATTAAAACCACCTCCTTGTTTCTACACACACTGTCTATTTTATCAGCTCCACTTACCATATAGGAGCACTTTGTAGTTCTACAATTACTGACTGTAGTCCATCAGCTTCTCTACATACCTTTTTAGAGATGATCCCAGGACCACTACAGAGTAGGTATTATTTGGGTGGTGGATCATTCTCAGCACTGCAGTTACAATGGTGGTGGTGTGTAAGTGTGTATTGTGCTGGTATGAGTGGATCAATGCTGCTGGAGTTTTACAATGTTGTGTCCACTCACTGTCCACTCCTACCTAGTTGGTCCACCTTGTAGATGTAAAGTCAGAGATGATCGCTCATCTATTGCTGCTGTTTGAGTTGGTCATCTTCTAGACCCTCATCAGTGGTCACAGGACGCTGCCCACGGAGCACTTTTGGCTGGATATGTTTGGTTGGTGGACTGTTCTCAGTCCAGCAGTGACAGTGAGGTGTTTAAAAACTCCAGCAGCGCTGCTGTGTCTGATCCACTCATACCAGCACAACACACACTAACACACCACCACCATGTCAGTGTCACTGCAGTGCTAAGATTGATCCACCACCTAAATAATACCTGCTCTGTGGTGGTCCTGGGAGAGTCCTGACTATTGAAGAACAGCATGAATGGTGGCTAACAAAGCATTTAGAGAACCAGATGGACTACAGTCAGTAATTGTCGAACTACAAAGTGCTTCTATATGGTAAGTGGAGCTGATAAAATGGACAATGCGTGTAGAAACAAGAAGGTGGTTTTAATGTTATGGCTGATCGGTGTATTAACTGCCACCTATATTAACAATTTTTATAGCTGGACGTTCTCATCTGTTCCAGTCACAATGTTGTATTTTCAGCATGTAGCAGGGTGAATGGGATACATTGCCAGACTGTTTTGTGTGTGTGTACACATTTGAGCATGGATTTTTATTAGATGGAGAGTGTTGGGTGTTACCTGACTTTTCCATTAGGGACTGAGAGAAATGAGCTGTAAGAGCTGTTTAACAGGCACTACAAAAACACTAGACAGGGGCAGACAGGTTCATCTAGCCATCAAGTACTCTTTCACACTCATGCACACATGAACATATGAACACACACACACATGCAAATCACATTCACATCAACCAACACCCCACGGTTTCTCTTTCTCTTCTGCCCCCATAAAAGCCTGTTCACTTTCATCAGCCCTACTTAAAGGTCACTTAGCTTGGCTGTGGCCCTAATGGGATTAAAGGCTTTATTGTGAGCCAGGTTAACAGCTTCTGTAGATTACATCTGCATGTCCACACACGCTTTCACTACGTTGTTTAGTTGTGGACTATGGCTATATGTATTGTTGGATAAATTTACACTGGTTCATGCAAGAGGGTGGCGTAGTGGGTAGCGCTGTTTCCTCCCAGCAAGAAATGCCTGGGTTTGATTCCCTGGCCAGAAAGGAATTTCTGTCCTGTTTGTGTAGTTTACTTCTAGTTGAAGTGACAGCCTACCCTCCTTTTCCCTCAGAAACAGTTGGGCATGTAATACAAGAACCAATCAATTTTGGTTATTATGATTATCCTACTATCCATAACTGCTAAATATTAGATTTTGTACAGAAATCATATTCTCATTTCAAACCACAATAAATCAATCCAGATATTCAAGCTATGATGAAACCCATTGTACCATTTTTGTTTGTTCGTTTGGTACAAATCTATGACAAATCTTTTTTAAATCCAGTTATGTGTCCTTGTGCATTAAAATGTATACAAATGGTAGCCATGCCATACATTTCAGCTTCTGTTTTACAGCAGGTACATGCTGTGTATTGGTAAAGTAAGGGCAGTGGTTGTTCAGTGGTTAAGCTGCTAGACTAGTAATCAGAAGAGTGCTCTTTCAAACCCCACCACTGCCAAGTTGCCACTGTTGGGCACTTCAGCAAGTCACTTGCTTGAACAGTTGTATGTGGCTTTAAATAAAGGTGTCTGCTAAATCCTGTAAATGCAAAGCAACCTAATATTCAGTGGGAAACTAGTATTCAACAATCCAAGTCAATCATTTTCCATATAGACGCCCAGCCTGCCGGTAGCATTGTGGTACAATTTGACTCTCTTGGCAACTGGTCTTTAATTTCTTAGGATCAGGAAGACTCCATTAATGAACTCTGTAAATTGTCTATGTAATTTGAAGGAGAACAATGGCTGTGCGAATATCTTTATCCTCTTTAAAAACAGGTATTTTGAAGCGCTCAGGTGGCGCAGCGGTAAAACACGCTAGCACACCAGAGCTGGTATCTCGAAAACATCATATCGAATCTCAGCTCTGCCATCCGGCTGAGCTGGGCAGCCACATGAACAACGATTGGCTGTTGTTCACAGGGTGGGTGAGCTGGATGAGGGTTCCTCATAACTGGTGCAATTATGACCTCTGCTGGCTGATTTGTGGTGCCTGCGCAGTGTTGAGGAATAATGTCAAGTCAACTTTATTTATATAGCGCTTTTTACAATAGACATTGTCTCAAAGCAACTTTACAAAATCCAGGACCAACAGATACAAAAACCCCTGTTGAGCAAGTCGAGGGCGACTGTGGCAAGTAAGGAATAATGCTGGAATAATGCTGATTATTGTCCATGCACAAGGCTGATCCGCATATAAACTCGCCCCGTGCAGGTGAAAAGATGCAGTCGGTACTGCACACGTGTCAGAGGGGGCGTGTGTCAGTTGCAAAGGGCTGTATCGGTAGAGGTGAAGCATAATCAGGTTAATTATATATGACTAGATTAGGGGAGAAAATTGGAGAGAAAAAAACAGGTGTTTGGTTTTATGATTGTTGTTGCTTTTTTTTATTTCCATTTTTTTATTTCATAATCATTAGACTGAGAACATGTGAGCATGTGAAATCCTGTGTGGTGCACATATTCAGAGATAAGTTGTCGTTTCATAAGTTTTACTGACAGGATGTTTTTTGTTCTTGAGAAGTTTAGGAGGCTTTATTACCTTTCCTGTGTTTGCTGTGTCTTGTACAATTCTTTCAAACAACAATTAGTAAAAAAAAATTTAGTAAATTAGAGTAAATGAAAATTATAAAGATGGCAATTTTAGGTCAATGCTAAATTACTTTAAAAGTTTATATAATTGTATAAAGAGGTAATAAAGGGTTTAGAAAATATACAAAAATATACAAATATATGAAAAGTGAACTAAGTTTATTCATGTACAACTTAAAACTGTCTTTATATAGTTATTTTGCAATGTAGTTTTTAGACACCTGTAACTACTTTAAATAAAAAAAATCTCATTCCATTGGCAGCTATCTTTACATTTTAGAAGAAATTGTTTACCAATTGAATTAAATTATTATAATGTAATCTTAAATAAGTTTATAACAAAAAAACTGAAAATACGTATTATTAAATAATATTGTTCTCTTTTGTATTATCATTCTTTTTATTCTTATTATTAGCCACACATAGGAAATCATGTCTGTGTCGATGCACGACTGGCCAACAGCACCACTTAGATTTGAACCTGAATCTCAGCATGAGTGATCTAGCATAATAGACTGTGTCACTACCTAAGCACCTATTCATATTATTCTTATCATTATTAGTATTGTAATGCTTATTTTTTAAATAGGAAAATTGGTAGCTTAGTAGTTAAGGTCCTGAAACATTGGGCTGTCCCTGAGCAAGCCACTTAACCCTAAATTGTATTTGACAATTGTAAGTTGATCTGGATAAAAGTGCAGTGTAAAAATATAAATATTCAAAATTATTTTTACTGGAACTATATCAATTTTAAGGTAAATGAGTCTTCTCCTGTTTAAAAATTATGGCTTTTAATCGAATTGTCTTTGTTGCACCTTGCTGTTTAGCTGTTTAGTAACAGCCTATGTCAAGTAAATCTTTACATTTTTTTGAATCTCTTTCCATATACTTCGGATGACAATTCATTGGATTCAATGCTTATATAAAACTAAATATTAAAATGCAAGGTGGAGGATGAGTGTTGCTCATTAGTTTATTATTAGCATAGCAACATTCCTAAAGATGAATCACTGAACACATCAGCGTCAAGTGTAATCAGAGCACCATCCTCTCACTCAGAAACCTACACTATACACATGCTATATGTGAACAGGCATTGATATTCACCACAATACATTCACAGCAATGTGGGAGGGAGAAGCAATATATACACCGATCAGCCATAACATTAAAAGAACCACCTTGTTTCTACACTCACTGTCCATTTTATCAGCTCCACTTACCATACAGAAGCACTTTGTAGTTCTACAATTACTGATTGTTGTCCATCTGTTTCTCGACATACCTTTTTAGCCTGCTTTCACCCTATTCTTCAATGATCAGGACCCCCATAGGACCACAGAGCAGGTATTATTTGGGTGGTGGATCATTCTCAGCACTTCAGTGACAATGACATGGTGGTGGTGTGTTAGTGTGTGTTGTGCTGGTATGAGTGGATCAGACACAGCAGTGCTGCTAAATTTTTTAAATACCGTGTCCACTCACTGTCCACTCTATTAGACACTCCTACCTAGTTGGTCCACCTTGTAGATGTAAAGTCAGAGATGATTGCTCATCTATTGCTGCTGTTTGAGTTGGTCATCTTCTAGACCTTCATCAGTGGTCACAGGACGCTGCCCACAGGGCGCTGTTGGCTGGATATTTTTTGTTGGTGGACTATTCTCAGTCCAGCAGTGACTGTGAGGTGTTTAAAAACTCCATCAGCGCTGCTGTGTCTTATCCACTCATACCAGCACAACACACACTAACACACCACCACCATGCCAGCACAACACACACAGCAGTGCTGAGAATGATCCACCACCCAAATAATACCTGCTCTGTGGTGGTCCTGGGAGAGTCCTGACCATTGAAGAACAGCATGAAAGGGGGCGAACAAAGCATGCAGAGAAACAGACTACAGTCAGTAATTGTAGAACTACAAAGTGCTCCTATATAATCGGTGTACATTCATACATATGTGTAAAGGGTAAATATTTCCACCCAGACATCCTCACAAAAACAGGAGCCCCTTGTGTCCAATTCAATAAGGCCATCATTAACTTATTTTTCTTCTCCATTTTCATTCTCTTTGATCAGTGTGCTTATTTTCCTCACTCACCTCCCATGAGACCAGGAGGATAAAATAGCGGTGAGACATGAATCATTTACATGCAGAAAAATAGCACACACATTTATCATTTATTTATTCAGATTAATTATGCAGCAGTCATTTATTAATGGTTGTTGATTATTCCCCTGCCCTGCCCCTGCTTTGCTCTTCATCTTTCATTCACCCAATCCTGTTTTCGTGGCTTTGAAATACATAAAGCATTTCTGCAAATGATTCTGTGCATGTAGCTGGCTGGCACACTGTTTAATATACCACTGAAATTGAAAATATAAAACCCTTTAAAGAAAAAATATTTATTTAAACTAAACTTTTCTGCGGAGGTAGATGTTTGCTTTAAATTAAGTTTTTATCAGTTAAATGATGCAGCAAATGAACAAAGAAAATAAATGATGTAGGATTTTGGAATAGCAGGATATTTTGTTAATACTTTCATGACACAGTTATTCAACCCCAACATAATAATGCTGATCTTTAAGCATACTGCTGGTCTGTACGTTGGGCTACAACATGATTAAACTATTGGGAACTCAATAACCACTTATATTTTGCATCAGCTGTGATGTTATGTAAACACCCCCCAGAGATTCAAGTCTAATGCCATGTTCACACTACACGTCTGGATCTCTTGTAATTGGGAGTCTTTCAAGTCGGTGTGTATTATCACACTACAGGACTCATCGGCAATAGGGGGTTTCACACTACACCATCTATCACCAACTGGAATTGCAGGCGAGCTTCTCTGGTCTCCCAAACTACGTTTTGTCACGCGAGAAGTGACGAGGGGTTTAATTATACCACGTCCAAAAATGCATGTCAACAAGTTTGTGCGCTGATGTGCAGCGTAAAATCAAGGAGAAAAAATAAATGAATGAGTGGATTTGGCTATGTGAACAATATGGATTGTTCTATAGTGAGTTGGAGGTTAATAAATATTTTTGCAATGCAACGTTGGTGTTATGTTTTGTAGAGAACGATAAGGTCAGAAATACTGTAAAACTTTTATGTGTACCGATGTATTCTGATATAAACTATATTATGCCCCTGTACAACCTGTTTACAACTTCTCCCCTGCGTTTCCCCTCACCCCGTATCTTGCGTTCCCATTGGCTGTTCAACATAGCACTCATTGCCAGTCGGGCAACTCGGATCCAGATTTTTGACATGCTAGAAATCTCTCTCCAGTCGCTCGAATCGAGTTGTTGAGTAGTTTATCATAGCACATAGCGATGGAGAGCCAAGTTTCGCACGCCGAGTTGCTCCCGAGCCGGCAAATCTAGTGCCTGCCATGCGAGCAAAAATCAGGGCAAAAATCGTGTAGTGTGAACTAGGCATAATTGTGTTGCAACCATGGTGAAAACTAAGGAGCTGTCACAAAGATTGAGAGAGACCTTGAACATTCCTAGAGACACCATTGGGAGTATTGTCCAAAGTCTGGGCTACAGCAGCAAACATGCCTGGCTGTGGAAGAAAAACCAAAATTTTAAAAAGATGCTTTAACAGTCTCATCAGGACTATAAAGCAAAACCCCTGTGTTACTGCAAAAGACTTACAGGATGACCTTGATAAAGGCTGAGACAAGTGTGTGGCCAATCGGCATCTGGCTTCCTGGACAGGAAGAGTTTGTGGCAAAGTTAGGGAGCAAGTCTGTAAGGTCCAGACTGAGATTTGAGTTTTCTTAAAAGTTTGAAAACACTTATTTACATTCCTCTATCTATATCATCCAGAGCTTTAGTGTGAGTGTGTGTGTGTGTTTTGTTCTGGTGGTAGTGATAAGAGCAGTAATGCTCCAACATGTCTGGATGTGTATAAGATAACAAGTGTGTTGTTCAGATTTAAAATATTTTCTTAGCCTCAGGTTG
The DNA here is from genome assembly GCF_030014385.1 of Trichomycterus rosablanca. Classification (NCBI taxonomy): domain Eukaryota; kingdom Metazoa; phylum Chordata; class Actinopteri; order Siluriformes; family Trichomycteridae; genus Trichomycterus; species Trichomycterus rosablanca. The sequence continues at coordinate 22,676,870 of NC_085991.1, read as the reverse complement.
AGCTTGTCACTGAAGGTCAGCTGTATCTGTTTTGAATGTTTTTAAAGGTCAGTAAAAGTGTATGTGTGGAATGTACAGTGTATCACAAAAGTGAGTACACCCCTCACATTTCTGCAGATATTTAAGTATATCTTTTCATGGGACAACACTGACAAAATGACACTTTGACACAATGAAAAGTAGTCTGTGTGCAGCTTATATAACAGTGTAAATTTATTCTTCCCTCAAAATAACTCAATATACAGCCATTAATGTCTAAACCACCGGCAACAAAAGTGAGTACACCCCTAAGAGACTACACCCCTAAATGTCCAAATTGAGCACTGCTTGTCATTTTCCCTCCAAAATGTCATGTGATTTGTTAGTGTTACTAGGTCTCAGGTGTGCATAGGGAGCAGGTGTGTTCAATTTAGTAGTACAGCTCTCACACTCTCTCATACTGGTCACTGAAAGTTCCAACATGGCACCTCATGGCAAAGAACTCTCTGAGGATCTTAAAAGACGAATTGTTGCGCTACATGAAGATGGCCAAGGCTACAAGAAGATTGCCAACACCCTGAAACTGAGCTGCAGCACAGTGGCCAAGATCATCCAGCGTTTTAAAAGAGCAGGGTCCACTCAGAACAGACCTCGCGTTGGTCGTCCAAAGAAGCTGAGTGCACGTGCTCAGCGTCACATCCAACTGCTGTCTTTGAAAGATAGGCGCAGGAGTGCTGTCAGCATTGCTGCAGAGATTGAAAAGGTGGGGGGTCAGCCTGTCAGTGCTCAGACCATACGCCGCACACTACATCAAATTGGTCTGCATGGCTGTCACCCCAGAAGGAAGCCTCTTCTAAAGTCTCTACACAAGAAAGCCCGCAAACAGTTTGCTGAAGACATGTCAACAAAGGACATGGATTACTGGAACCATGTCCTATGGTCTGATGAGACCAAGATTAATTTGTTTGGTTCAGATGGTCTCAAGCATGTGTGGCGGCAATCAGGTGAGGAGTACAAAGATAAGTGTGTCATGCCTACAGTCAAGCATGGTGGTGGGAATGCCATGGTCTGGGGCTGCATGAGTGCAGCAGGTGTTGGGGAGTTACATTTCATTGAGGGACACATGAACTCCAATATGTACTGTGAAATACTGAAGCAGAGCATGATCCCCTCCCTCCGGAAACTGGGTCGCAGGGCAGTGTTCCAGCATGATAATGACCCCAAACACACCTCTAAGACGACCACTGCTTTACTGAAGAGGCTGAGGGTAAAGGTGATGGACTGGCCAAGCATGTCTCCAGACCTAAACCCAATAGAACATCTTTGGGGCATCCTCAAGCGGAAGGTGGAGGAGCGCAAAGTCTCGAATATCCGCCAGCTCCGTGATGTCGTCATGGAGGAGTGGAAAAGCATTCCAGTGGCAACCTGTGAAGCTCTGGTAAACTCCATGCCCAGGAGAGTTAAGGCAGTTCTGGGAAATAATGGTGGCCACACAAAATATTGACACTTTAGGAACTTTCACTAAGGGGTGTACTCACTTTTGTTGCCGGTGGTTTAGACATTAATGGCTGTATATTGAGTTATTTTGAGGGAAGAATAAATTTACACTGTTATATAAGCTGCACACAGACTACTTTTCATTGTGTCAAAGTGTCATTTTGTCAGTGTTGTCCCATGAAAAGATATACTTAAATATCTGCAGAAATGTGAGGGGTGTACTCACTTTTGTGATACACTGTATGTGTGTAAGAATGTCTGAAGAATGTTATGTGACACTATTCTGTAAAAAATAACACAATTGGGCAATGGTTCCAGCATGAATATTTTTAATACATTACAAAAACAATTTAAAATACAAAAACACTGATACACTGATCAGCCATAACAATAAAACCACCTCCTTGTTTCTACACTCACTGTCCATTTTATCAGCTCCACTTACCATATAGAATCACTTTGTAGTACTACAATTACTGACTGTAGTCCATCTGTTTCTCTACATACTTTTTTTAGTCTGCTTTCACCCTGTTCTTCAATGGTCAGAACCCCCAGAGAGTCAGTATTATTTAGGTGGTGGATTATTTTCAGCACTGCAGTGACACTGACATGGTGGTGGAGTGTTAGTGTGTGTTGTGCTGGTATGAGTGGATCAGACACAGCAATGTTGCTGGAGTTTTTTAATACTGTGTCCACTCACTGTCCACTCCATTAGACACTCCTACCTAGTTGGTCCACCTTGTAGATGTAAAGTCAGAGACGATCGTTCATCTATTGCTGCTGTTTGAGTTGGTTATCTTCTAGACCTTCATCAGTGTTCGCAGGACGCTGCCCATGGGGTGCTGTTGGCTGGATATTTTTTGTTTGTGGACTATTCTCAGTCCAACAGTGACAGTGAGGTGTTTAAACACTCCAGCAGCGCTGCTGTGTCTGATCCACTCATACCAGCACAACACACACTAACACACCACCACCATGTCAGTGTCACTGCAGTGCTGAGAATGATCCACCACCCAATATATGGTATATGGTAAGTGGAGCTGATAAAATGGACAGTGAGTGTAGAAACCAGGAGGTGGTTTTAATGTTATGGCTGATCTGTGTAAACTGTCATGTTATGACCTGTGTAATGCAGGAATGCTAGTGCTAATGCTAATAACTGAAACACAAAGAACAGGTCCCTTAAATAAACTAACCTAAACTACTGTACTGTATATCAAAACAGAACATGCTAAACACAGGCGCCCAGGTGGTGCAGCGGGATATTCCGCTAGCACACCAGCGCCGAGATTCTGAACTCCTCGGTTAGAAACTCGGCATTGCTACCGGTCAGCTGGGCGCTATCTAGCGGGCATAATTGGCAGTGCCTGCAGCAGACTCTAATTGGCTAGAGTTTGATAGGAGGGATGACCGGACTATGTGGGTGGGGTCTTCAAAACGCTGTGTAAGTTATAGCAGATAGAGGCTTCTGTCGGAGGAGGCGTGAGCAGCAACATACCCTCCTCGAATGCAATCGGGGATCTCCAGCAGCGGAAGACAGGTTGACTACGCTAAATTGGGGAAAAAATGCATAAATAAATAGAAAAAAAGAACATGCTCAACACAATGCTAATAGCTAAACCTAAACTAACTAAACACTGGAGCACGGACAATAGCACGGACAGGAGCACTGACAAATATAACAAAGGCTAACAGACAACAACAGAGCATAGACCAGAGCAAGGACAAAAGCCAACTCAGAAGCCAAGCCAGGAGTGAAAACATACAGACTAGTGATAATTATACAGAATAATATTAGCTGGGAACAGCTGGGAAATAATTATTACAAGGACTAATTAGAGGGAAAGGGCATGGACAGAAAAAGCAGAAAACCAAAACAAAGCAATGAGTCCATGTGCTAACTAAAGGTGACTGACATTGTGACAGTCTTTTATTTATGCAGTTTCCTCCTTTCTCTACCAATTTAGCGTAGCCAACTACCGTAGCAGTGTTCAGCTGCTGGGGACCCCAATCACGTCTGAGGAGGGAAATTTTGCCTTACACAAGCTCCCTCAGATGCGTGCACAGTCCATTAAACAACCTCTTCTTTTTCACCTATACTTTGGTGAATTTGTGCATTACACCAGTCTCGCACTTCTGTACTGGCACCTCAGGCTACCTTAACTTAGGGTCCTTACACAGCGTTGATGACCCACCCCTTTTTTTGGCCAATTTTGGCTGCTTTAGGAATTGCCAATTGTGCCTGCTAGGGGGCACCCAGCCAGCAATCTTGTGCCCTGACCACTTGGTTCTGGTAAATGGAAATCGTACTGCCAGCACATACGTACAATGCCATTCTGAACAACTGTGTGCTCACAACTCCTTGGCAACAGTTTTGAAAAGTGAGGTCTATGAAGAAACGCTTTGCTTAGTTTAATGTAGAAAAGCTTCACTGGCCTGCACAAAGCTTTGACCTTTACCTCATCTAATACCTCTGGAGAAATTGGTCTACTGACTGCATGCCAGGTCTAATTACTCACCGTCACTGCCCAACCTTCTAAATAATCGTGTGGCTAATTAGAAGTGAATTCCTACAGTCATGTTTCACTGTTTCACATGTTTTCTAGGCTCAAGGATCAACTCCATAGTAACAAAAGTCACATACTGATGCAATGTTCAAGTGACCACATAAAATGCATACTTGTGTACTGCATGCTACATACGTAGTAAACCAGTATACATCATACTAGTTTTGCATACAGTTTAGTATTGTTAAGAGGGGTTTGGAATTGGAACCACGATGCGAACACAACCACAGAGACAGGAGCAGGGTTTAAGTGATTTATTAAGAATAATAGTCCAGAAAGAGAACCAGGGAACGAGGGTGAAGGCGAGGGTACGAGTGGCTACGCTTGGGGGTAGGAGGCTGACAGGAACCGCAGGTGGCAGGTGGATGAGAGATCCAGGGACCAGGCAGGGAAGGCAGGAACACAGGAACAGAGAGCCGGTGAGGGATCCAGGAACCAGGCAGAGAAGGCAGGAACACAGGAACTGAGAGTCGGCGAGGGATCCAGGTACCTAGGCAGAGAAGTCAGGAACACAGGAACAGAGAGCCGGCGAGGGATCCAGGTACCAGGCAGAGAAGGCAGGAACACAGGAACAGAGAGCCGGCGAGGGATCCAGGTACCAGGCAGAGAAGGCAGGAACACAGGAACAGAGAGCCGGCGAGGGATCCAGGAACCAGGCAGAGAAGTCAGGAACACAGGAACAGATTGCAGGCGCAAGGGAAACCAGACAGTGTGCATAGCAAACAACAACTGACAATCTGGTCCTGACTGAGAGGAAGGCATGGGCTTATAACCAGGAGGCTGATGAGAAGGTAATTAGGGCCAGGTGAGTCAAATTAGGCAGGGGAGAGATCTATTGGCTGGAATGGGAGGAGAAGTACCTTCAGCCACCGCTAGATGTCACCAAAACCACCAGAGGAGCGGCCACAGAGAACAGCAGCTCAGGAGGAGCTCTTAACAGTACCCTCCCCTTTAACGGCGCCTCTAGGCGACCTACCAGGCTTGTCGGGGTTGTCCCGGTGAAATTCCCGAATAAGGTGAGGGTCCAAAATGGCAGAGCGGGGAATCCAGGAGCGTTCCTCTGGACCATAGCCTTCCCAGTCCACCAGATATTGGAGGCCCCGGCCGCGGCGTCTGGAATCCAGGAGGCGGCGGACTGTGTAGGCCGGGTGCCCATCAATAAGTCGGGCGGGTGGAGGGGGTTTGGACGGAGGGCACAGATTGGACTGTTTGACCGGTTTCAACTGCGAGACGTGGAAAGTAGGATGAATCCGCATATGTTTGGGCAACTTGAGCCGGACAGCAGTGGGGTTAATGATCCTTTGGATGGTATAAGGTCCAATAAAACGAGGCGCCAGCTTCCTGGACTCAGAGTGTAGGGGTATGTTTCTGGAGGACAACCAAACAGACTGGCCCGGGAGATACTGCGGACTGGGTCTTCTGTGGCGGTTGGCCGAACGCTGGGTGACGGTCTGGGACTTAAGCAGGGTAGCTCGTACGGACCTCCAGATCTTCCTGCAGCGCCGTAAGTGGTGCTCAACTGAGGGAACTGCCACCTCTGCCTCTTGTTCAGAGAATAGTGGTGGCTGGTAGCCAAGGGAGGCCTCAAACGGGGATCGGCCGGTGGCAGAGCAGATGAGGGTATTATGGGCATATTCGGCCCAGGCGAGGTGGGTGCTCCAGAGAGAGGGGCTGTTGGCCGACATACAACGCAGGGCGGCTTCCACCTCCTGGTTAGCTCTTTCCGCTTGCCCGTTGGATTGGGGGTGGAAACCGGACGAGAGGCTGACTGTGGCTCCCAGGGCTTTACAAAAAGCACGCCAGACCTGGGACACGAATTGGGGACCCCGGTCGGATACAATGTCCAGGGGAATACCGTGGATCTTGAAGACCTGGTCAAATAAGAGCTGAGCCATTTCAAGGGCTGAAGGGAGCTTGGGTAAGGCTACCAGCCGAACCGCCTTGGAGAAACGGTCCACTACCGTCAAAATGGTCGTCATTCCCTGAGACTCCGGAAGGCCAGTGACGAAATCCAGGGCGATGTGAGACCAGGGACGTCCAGGGACAGAAAGAGGCTGGAGCAGACCCGCAGGGGGTGTGTGGGAGGACTTACTGCGGGCGCAGGTGGCGCAGGCAGCCACAAACTGCCTGGTGTCTGCTTCCAGGGAAGGCCACCAGAAATGGCACTTAAGGAGGGACTCAGTGCGATTAGCTCCAGGATGGCTGGCGAAATTGGAGCAGTGGCCCCATCTGAGGACAGCCGGTCGTACAGCAGTCGGGACAAACAGGCGGTTGGAAGGCCCATCTCCAGGGTCGGGTTCCTGTTCTAGGGCCTCTTTAATAGCTTCCTGGATATCCCAGGTGACACCGGCTAGGACGCAATTGGGAGGCAAGATGGAGTCGTCGGAGGGTGGAGTGTCCTCGGAAATGAACTGGCGCGAGAGCGCGTCAGGTTTGGTGTTGCGGGAGCCTGGGCGGTAAGTCAGGGTAAAGTCGAAACGACTAAAGAATAGAGCCCATCTGGCTTGGCGGGAGTTCAGCCGTTTTGCTGTCTGGACATAAGAAAGATTCTTATGATCCGTGCAGACCACAAAAGGCTGTCTTGCTCCCTCCAGCAAGTGCCTCCACTCTTCCAGGGCGAGTTTGACTGCCAGGAGCTCGCGATTACCCACATCGTAATTGACCTCCGAGGGGGTGAGCCGTTTGGAGAAGAATGCACAGGGATGAAACTTGTTGTCCGGGCTAGAGCGTTGGGAAAGGACCGCTCCAACTCCACAAGAAGATGCGTCAACCTCCACAAGGAATTGCTTCGAGGGATCTGGTTGAGAAAGAACGGGAGCAGAGGTGAACAGAACCTTGAGACGGTCAAAGGCGGCCTGAGCTTCCAGGGGCCAGGAGAAGGGGACTTTGGTGGAGGTCAAGCGAGTTAGGGGGGCCGCTACCCTGCTGTAGTCGCGGATGAACCTCCTATAAAAGTTTGCGAATCCTAGGAAGCGTTGCAAGGCCTTACGGCAGGAAGGAACAGGCCACTCAGTAACGGCACGGATCTTTTCGGGGTCAGCCCTAATTCGTCCTGGCTGGATGACAAAGCCGAGGAAGGCGATGGAATTCGTGTGGAACTCGCATTTCTCAGCCTTGATGAATAACCTGTTCTCCAACAGGCGAGACAGGACCCGCCGGACGTGAATGATGTGCTCCTCAGGGGACCGGGAAAAAATCAATATGTCGTCCAAATAAACAAACACGAACCGGTACAGGAAATCGCGTAGGACGTCATTTACCAGGGCCTGGAAGACCGCGGGGGCGTTGGTCAGTCCAAAGGGCATCACCAAGTATTCGAAATGGCCGAGGGGGGTGTTAAAGGCCGTCTTCCACTCATCACCTTCCCGAATACGCACCAGGTGGTAGGCGTTCCGGAGGTCAAGTTTACTAAAAATGACAGCACCCTGCAGAGATTCGAAAACAGAGGATGAAAGTGGAAGGGGATACTTGTTCCTGACCGTGATCTGGTTCAGCGCCCGATAGTCTATGCAAGGCCTCAATGACTTATCCTTCTTCTCCACAAAGAAGAACCCTGCACCGAGGGGAGAGGAGGAAGGACGGATGAGACCAGTTTCGAGACACTCAGAGATGTAATTCTCCATGGCTTCACGCTCCGGATGAGACAGGTGGTAAAGACGGCTGGTGGGAAGTGTGGCTCCGGAGAGGAGATCGATAGCGCAGTCGTAGGGCCGGTGGGGAGGAAGAGATCGAGCTCGGTCCTTACTAAATACTTCCCGAAGATCATGATACTTGGAGGGGACCTGGGAGAGGTCAACATCATCGATGAAAGGAGGGGGGTCGGTACGAGGGCTAGAAGGATGGACTGCTGACTGTAAACACCGGGAGTGGCAGAGATCGCTCCAAGCAGTGATCTTACCCTGCTGCCAATCAAGTTGAGGATTATGTGTTGAGAGCCATGGGAATCCCAAAACCAGAGGGGACTTGGGAGTCTTGACTACCGAGAAACGGATGGACTCGCGATGATTGCCCGAAAGGACTAGGGTTACCGGGGCCGTACGGTGAGTAATACGAGCGAGCATGCGCCCATCCAGAGCAAAAGCGGTTACAGGGGTGTCGAGAACCTCCAAGACGCACCCTTTCTGGGTAACAAGACTTTCATCGATAAGATTGTCCTCCGATCCGGAGTCGACGAGTGCAAGGAGGGACACTGGATTCCCGGGGAAGCATAGGGTAGCAGGGACCTGGAGGCGAGGACGAAGAGGTGGGGTTGTGGTTCTTGAGCTCGTCAGAATCCCCACTCCTACTGGCGAGCTCCCCCTTTTGGGCGTATGGGGCACGAAGTGAGAAGGTGCCCGGTTTGGCCACAATAGAGGCATTCGCCCGAACGCAATCTTTTTAGACGTTCCTCTGGGGCGAGCCGGGCTCGTCCAAGCTGCATGGGTTCGTCCCCTTCAGCAGTGGGGGAAGCTGGAAAAGGAACAGGCGTTTCATGAAGGGAGGATCTAGGAAGAACTGGCCTCGGGGTCAGAGCAGGACGTGACGACCGCTCCCGGCGGCGCTCCCGGAGCCGGCCGTCCAGACGAATAGCCAGGTCAATGAGACCCTGAAGACTAGAAGGCTCATCCCGGGCTGCCAACTCATCTTTAAGACGCTCTTCTAGGCCACGGCGGAAAGCTCCCCGGAGGGCGGCGTCATTCCAGCCGGCATCAGCCGCAAGCGTCCAGAACTCAACGGCATAATCAGCAACAGACCGGGAGCCCTGGTGTAGCCCCAAAAGACGACTGGCCGCATCTCCGGCATGATTCGGGTGATCGAACACCGCCTGAAACCGACAGAGGAAATCTTCATAAGAACCCACATGTGGACCCACAGATGACTGGGCGGCCTCGGCCCAAGTTAGGGCTCTTCCCCTGAGGAGTCCAATCACATAGGCTATCTTGCTAGCGTCGTTGGAGAAGGTGGTGGGTCGCTGGCTAAAGACCAGGCCGCACTGGTACAGGAAACCCCGGCATTTATCCAACTCACCATGGTAAGGCTCCGGATGGGTGGTGAGACCCTCAGCCAGGGACGGGGCTGGGGAACCAAACTCGGAAACAGGTACGTGTGGCGCGGTGCTGGGGTTCAGGGACGAGATAGGTTGGGCGGAGGTAAGGGCTTCAACCTGCCGGGAGACCTGCCCTAATTGCTGCACAAGCTGGCGGTTGCTCTCAATGAGAGACCTGAGCAATTGGTCGTGCTGAACCAGCTGAGTGGCCTGGTGGCTCAGCAGGGACTCCAGGGTTCCCTGTCCATCTGTGGAAGGGTTCGCGGGTTCCATAGTGATGACCAGATTGTACTGTTAAGAGGGGTTTGGAATTGGAACCACGATGCGAACACAACCACAGAGACAGGAGCAGGGTTTAAGTGATTTATTAAGAATAATAGTCCAGAAAGAGAACCAGGGAACGAGGGTGAAGGCGAGGGTACGAGTGGCTACGCTTGGGGGTAGGAGGCTGACAGGAACCGCAGGTGGCAGGTGGATGAGAGATCCAGGGACCAGGCAGGGAAGGCAGGAACACAGGAACAGAGAGCCGGTGAGGGATCCAGGAACCAGGCAGAGAAGGCAGGAACACAGGAACTGAGAGTCGGCGAGGGATCCAGGTACCTAGGCAGAGAAGTCAGGAACACAGGAACAGAGAGCCGGCGAGGGATCCAGGTACCAGGCAGAGAAGGCAGGAACACAGGAACAGAGAGCCGGCGAGGGATCCAGGTACCAGGCAGAGAAGGCAGGAACACAGGAACAGAGAGCCGGCGAGGGATCCAGGAACCAGGCAGAGAAGTCAGGAACACAGGAACAGATTGCAGGCGCAAGGGAAACCAGACAGTGTGCATAGCAAACAACAACTGACAATCTGGTCCTGACTGAGAGGAAGGCATGGGCTTATAACCAGGAGGCTGATGAGAAGGTAATTAGGGCCAGGTGAGTCAAATTAGGCAGGGGAGAGATCTATTGGCTGGAATGGGAGGAGAAGTACCTTCAGCCACCGCTAGATGTCACCAAAACCACCAGAGGAGCGGCCACAGAGAACAGCAGCTCAGGAGGAGCTCTTAACAAGTATGTTGCTGTATTTGTGTATTTTGTGTATTTTGTATTTGGTGTAGTACACAATATACATTTCAAAAGGTTCGAATCTACAATTGCGGCTTGGTGGTGGGTGGGACTGAAAGCCTTGACTTTCTGAGTGGCAGTACTGCCCCTTATGCCAAGTTCACACTACATGACTTTCCAAGTCATTAGGTCACTGTACACAACTGGATCTCTTGTAATCGGGAGTCTTTCAAGTCGTGGCTTTCACACTACACGATCTATCACCAACTGGAATCGCAGGCGAGCTTCTCTGGTCTCCCAAACTACGTTTTGTCATGAAAACAAACGCGAGAAGTGACGAGGGGTTTAATGATATCACGTCTAAAAATGCACGTCAACAAGTAGCGAGCGATCAAAGTTTGTGCGCTGATGTGCAGCGTAAAATCAAGGAGAAAAAATAAATGAATGAGTGGATTTGGCTATGTGAACAGCATGGATTGTTCTATAGTGAGTTGGAGGTTAATAAATATTTTTGCAATGCAACATTGGTGTTTTGTTTTGTAGAGAACGATAAGGTCAGAAATACTGTAAAACGTTTGTCTGCCGATGTATTCTCATATAAACTATATTATGCCCCTGTACAACCTTTTTACACTCCTACCCCACGTTTCCCCTCACCCCGTATCTTGCGTTCTCATTGGCTGTTCGACACCGCACTCACTGCCGGTTGGGCAACTTAGATCCAGATATTTGACAAACTTCAGTCACTCAGATGGAGTTGTTGAGTAACTTCAGTTACTTCAGTTGTTGACAAACTTCAGTCGCTCAGATGGAGTTGTTGAGTAACTTCAGTTACTTCAGTTGTTGACAAACTTCAGTCGCTCAGATGGAGTTGTTGAGTAGTTCACACATAGCGATTGAGAGCCGAGTTTCGATCACAGAGCAAATGCCAAGTTGCTCCTGAGACGACAAATCTAGTGCCGACCAGTCGGCGAGCGAAAATCAGGGCAAAAATCGTCTAGTGTGAACTAGCACATTCAACTGCTTCCCATCTAGGCCACTATGAATGAGGCAAAGGAGAGAGTATTTGTCTTTATGTAAATAATAATAATAAAAAGCCCCAGTTGCTTTGTGCAGGGTTTTCTTAACAACATGGTAATTTGAAGTAAGTGTTTTTTAATGTAGGCATGTAGTTTGCACAGTGCTAAAGTGATGGCCCATCGTGTTCCTTTATTTGTTAATGACATTAGCTTTATAGCTCTAATGTAAAGCTAAGTAAGCAGGCATATTGTCTGTTTCCAATCTACTATATGGCTAATAGTATACACCGATCAGCCATAACATTAAAACCACCTCCTTGTTTCTATGTTCACTGTTCATTTTATCAGCTCCACTTACCATATAGAAGCACTTTGTAGTTCTACAGTTACTGACTGTTGTCCATCTGTTTCTCTGCATGCTTTGTTAGCCCCCGTTTATGCTGTTCTGCAATGGTCAGGACCCCCACAGGACCACTACAGAGCAGGTATTATTTAGGTGGTAGATTCTCAGCACTGCAGTGACACTGACATGGTGGTGGTGTGTTAGTGTGTGTTGTGCTGGTATGAGTGGATCAGACACAGCAGCGCTGCTGGAGTTTTTTAATACTGTGTCCACTCACTGTCCACTCTATTAGAACCTCCTACCTAGTTGGTCCACCTTGTAGATGTAAAGTCAGAGACGATTGCTCATCTATTGCTGCTGTTTGAGTTGGTCATCTTCTAGACCTTCATCAGTGGTCACAGGACGCTGCACACGGGACGCTGTTGGCTAGATGTTTTTGGTTGGTGGAATATTCTCAGTCCAGCAGTGACAGGGAGGTATTTAAAAACTCCATCAGCATTGCTGTGTCTGATCCACTAATACCAGCACAACACACACTAACACACCACCACCATGTCAGTGTTACTGCAGTGCTGAGAATGATCCACCACCCAAATAATACCTGCTCTGTAGTGGTCCTTTCGGGGTCCTGACCATGGAAGAACAGCATGAAAGCGGGCTAACAAAGCATGCAGAGAAACAGATGGGCTACAGTCAGTAATTGTAAAACTACAAAGTGCTTCTATATGGTAAGTGGAGCTGATAAAATGGACAGTGAGTGTAGAAACAAGAAGGTGGTTTTAATGTCATGGTTGATTGATGTTTGTGATAACAGATACTGGAAAATGGGACCGAACATGGACACAGGTATTAATTTACAATAGTAAATACAATACACAAACACACAATACTATATGCAAAACCCACTACCAGAGACTAGAACTAAACACCCCAGTGAGCTAATAAGTGCCTATGCTGATAAAAACCCACAGTGACATCTAAGTATCAATGCTAATATGTTAACAAAGTTAATGCTATATCAAAAGAGAATATACTACACTAACGCTAAAATTTTTACAGACAATACGGTTAAAAGATCACACAGAATACTAGGAAATATAAAGCAAGGCGAATTAGCACTAGAGCACACAGGAAAGGGCAATGCTGTGTGAGGAGCCCATGGAATTGGAAGCTGTTTGTGAAGGGATAATCAGGTATGCGATGAGCCTCAGGTGTCAGTACTCAGGTGATAAGGGCTGTGATCTCACAGCCGAGAGCTGAATGCTGAGCATGTTAGGACTTAAAGTTCAGTACAGTATGTGGACGCCTGACCATGAAATTCCTGTTCTAAAGCCAAAAGCATTAATATACTCTGTATTAATATGGATTTATACAAAATTATCACTAAATTATTATTGTAAGCACAAAACCCATTCTTTTTAGCGTGTGTTTTACATATTTGATTAAAAATTAATGGATACAGCTTAAATGATTTTCCAGCTTACTGAACTACTGGGTGACATCAACATTCCAAGCTTAGAGCCTGTAGTGTTCCATTATAATATAAACCATATCACAGAGTTTCATATCAACAAGTGGTTGTACTTTATTCAGTGAAAAACAGTGTAATGTACACTATATTGCCAAAAGTACTCACTCGTCTGCCTTCACACACATATGAACTTGAGTGACATCCCAATCTTAATCCATAGGGTTTAATATGATGTCGGGTTTACCCTTTGCAGCTATAACAGCTTCAACTCTTCTGGGAAGACTTTCAACAAGGTTTAGGAGTGTGTTTATGGGAATTTTTTACCATTCTTCCAGAAGCACATTTGTGAGGTCAGACACTGATGTTGGAAGAGAAGGCCTGGCTCGCAGTCTTTGCTCTTATTTATCCCAAAGGTGTTCTATCGGGTTGAGGTGCACAGGACTCTGTGCAGGCCAGTCAAGTTCTTCCACACCAAACTCGCTCATCCAGGTCTTTATGGACCTTGCTTTGTGAACAGGAAGGGGCCATCCCCAAACTGTTCCCACAAAGTTGGGAGCATGAAGTTGTCCAAAATTTGTTGGTATACTGAAGCATTAAGAGTTCCTTTCACTGAAACTAAGGGGCCGAGCCCAACTCCTGAAACACAACATCACACCATAATCCTCCACCACACTTTACACTCGACACAATGCAGTCAGACAAGTACCGTTTCTCCTGGCAACCGCCAAACCCAGACTCATCCATTGGATTGCCAGACGGAGAAGCATGATTCGTCACTCCAGAGAACACATCTCCACTGCTCTAGAGTTCAGTGGCGGCGTGCTTTACACCACTGCATCTAACGCTTTGCATTGCGCTTGGTGATGTAAGGCTTGGATGCAGCTGCTCGGCCATGGAAACCCATTCCATGAAGCTCTCTACACACTGTTCTTGAGCTAATCTGAAGGCCACATGAAGTTTGGAGGTCTGTAGCAATTGACTCTGCAGTTGACTGTGGAATATTTAGTAGCAATGAAATTTCACAACTGGACTTGTTGCACAGGTGGCATCCTATCATGTACCATGCTGGAATTCACTGAGAGCGACCCATTCTTTCCCAAATGTTTGTAGATGCAGTCTGCATGCCTAGGTGCTTGGTTTTATACACATGGAAGTGATTGGAAAACCTGAATTCAATTATTTGGATGGGTGAGTGAATACTTTTGGCAATACAGTGTAGCATGTGAGGCAGTAATGTAGAACTGCATGATGAACACAAACACTTTGAGCAAAAACACAGCATTTAGAACATAGATTATAAATGGTAGTCTGTAGCAAACCATTTATTACAAGCGCTAGCAAAAGATGCAAACAAAAAATAGATGCAGTTGATATCATAAACCTCTATTTAGACATTAGTGTAATTATTCTAAGCTAATAAGCAGAGTTTTATCTTCAAACTGCAACATGATGCAAAATATCCACATAATTTACGTTTACGAATATACACAAAACATATATTGGAAATGTAGCGTAGAAATAAACAAATAATGTATTGTAATGTAATAATGACTGTATTTTGCCGTCTTTACTTTCCTAGTCATTGTGCAAATGAATGTAATTTCCATTACAAGAAGGTACCAGTTAAAAGCTTAAACTGATACGTTTTGTTTTCATTGCAAAACAAAAGCGTGCGATAAATCACGGCACGGCAGCCCAAATCCCAAACACAGCAAAAAAATCATAACCACTGCTTACCTTAGCTTATGTTCTTCTAGATACTATTAAATGTATGACCGTGTGTCCCATTAGGAATATAATCCATTATTTTGTAAATGTGCTTACAATTAAAAACCTTCAAACTTTTCCCGGTTATGAAGTAAAACACAAACCCGTTAGAAAACCAAACAAGCGTTTCATTAACACATCATCTGTGTGACGCAAACTGAATAAATGCAAATAACCTCATTTCTTACTAAAAATTTAAATCAGAAGGTCTGATTGGTTCAGAAAGCGGTCTTTCAACCATTAGCGGCAATTCTGTAGGAACGTTCCATTCACCCCAGTTGTTCCTGTGAAGTGCACTACGTAGGGTATTCCACCATTCCAATCCAAAGGTAACAAAAATGTTCAAATAAAGTGAACTTCAAACTGTGTAGGGAGCGACACTGGCTGTAACATTTACCCATTGTGTGCATTGTGGGTTAAGACAGCCGGAGCGTTGTTAGAGAGCAGAATATTTATAATAATAATAATTATATATATATATATATATATATATGTATATATACATAATTGTCACATGTAACTAATGTTAAAACTTGCTGATCTCGTTGTTTGCGCATCATTTTTTGCGAGTCATGAGTCCAGTCTGAGTCATTTGAAATGAGTCTGAGTTGAGTCTGAAGTCGCTGTGTGCGCGACTCACGTGCGACTCGGACTCGAGTCCCCATCTCTGGTTTATGGTGCTTTTATCCAAAGCGAATTACAAGCAAGAGAGTGTACAATGTAAGCAATTGAGGGTATAAAGGCCTTGGTCTAAAAAAAATAATAAAGTTGACATGGATCCTCATGTGCTGATTTTAATTTAAAACTGCTTCACTGTTTGTGATTTTAATGTGTTATAGTTGCATCATTCCTGATTTATATAATAGTTAATAAAGCTTGTCTGTTTGATTAGAACTGCAGGGCTCTCACTGAATCAGTATGCAAACTGGTGCATGAGCACCGAGGGTGGGCCAGACTGAGTCTCAAAAAACAGTCTAAACTGTAGCTGCACTCCCAGTTCAAATCAAGTAGCAGCTGTTTGTCAGAAATGTAAATGTCTTTTTTAACCAACAGCATTAATTAAACAGTGATTACTTTTCAGTTAGCTGTTAAACAGTTCATTATTATCACCTTCATTATCATAGTGTTGTGTTTTCCTGTTTTTCAAGATTATTATTTGACTTTTGTATTTGAATCTCATGACAGTGGAACATCAAGATAATTTTACTGATACAGAATAACATAAAAACTCGTATTAAAAATATTTGCTATCAAATCCAGCTAGGTTCATCATTAAATATTTAATAGTAATTTAGCATAGAACGAGAGTACCTCTGCCAGACAAACCTGCCAGCAATTGTGCAGTAAAATAACACAACAAATTAAGCATATTGTTACATTTGTCCTTTGGCTTCGTTTATGGAACAGACTAGCCACAGTATTACTGAGAAAGAATGGAAAGCTGGATAGACACTGCCTCCTTCTGTCTGAGAGCAGAAGTGCACCGCATACACATTATACAGCTTTAACGTTTTTTAGATCTGTAATCAGTTTATTAATTTATAATATTGTGTGCATATGTGAAGAACTAAAAGTTGTATGTAGGCATTGTGTCTGTTATCTTATTTATTTATTAAGGGCCATGCACCACCCAAAAACACTGGGAGCTTGATGGAAATACATCCTGTACCTGAGACAAATCTATTTCAGAGCAAAACAGTTTCAGTTACTGTTTATGTGCTAACTGAAAAAAAATTTAATAACAAGTATGGCAGGAGCAAAAAGTATTCAGTATTATTCATCTTATTTTGCTACTTAAGACACTACTTAAGAAACTAGAATATAGGAGAAATGATTTATTCATCCTAAAGTTATTTATTATTATTGTATTATTATACAGTATGGTGGCTCGGTGGGTAGCACTGTCGCCTCACATCAAGAAGGTCCTGGGTTTGATCCCCAGGTGGGGCGGTCCGGGTCCTTTCTGTGCAGAGTTTGCATGTTTTCCCCATGTTCGCGAGGGTTTCCTCCGGGAGCTCCGGTTTCCTCCCACAGTCCAAAAACATGCAGTCAGGTTAATAGGAGACACTGAATTGCCCTGTAGGTGAATCAGTGTGCGTGTATGTGTGTCTACCCTGCGAGGAACTGCTCCACTTACAATATAGAAGCACTATGTAGTTCTACAATTACTGACTGTAGTCCATCTGTTTCTCTGCATGCTTTGTTAGCCCCCTTTCATGCGGTTCTTCAATGGTTAGGACTCTCCCAGGACCACTACAGAGTAGGTATTATTCGGGTGGTGGATCATTCTCAGCACTGCAGTGACACTGACATGGTGGTGGTGTGTTAGTGTGTGTTGTGCTGGTATGAGTGGATCAGACACAGCAATGCTGATGGAGTTTGTAAACACTTGACTGTCACTGCTGGACTGAGAATAGTCCACAAACCAAATATACTCAGCCAACAGCGCCCAGTGGGCATCGTCCTGTGACCACTGATAAAGGTCTAGAAGATGACCAACTCAAACAGCAGCAATAGATGAGTGATCGTCTCTGACTTTACATCTACAAGGTGGACCAACTAGATAGAAGTGTCTAATAGAGTGGACAGTGAGTGGGCACGGTATTTAAAAACTCCAGCAGCACTGCTGTGTCTGATCCACTCATACCAGCACAACACACACTAACACACCACCACCATGTCATTGTCACTGCAGTGCTGAGAATGATCCACCACCTAAATAATACCTGCTCTGTAGTGGTCCTGTGGGGGTCCTGACCATTAAATAACAGGGTGAAAGCAGGCTAAAAAGTATGTAGAGAAACAGATGGACTACAGTCAGTACTTGTAGAACTACAAAGTGCTTCTATATGGTAAGTGAAGCTGATAAAATGGACAGCAAGTGTAGAAACAAGGAGATGGTTTTAATGTTATGGCTGATCAGTGTATATATATATATATATATATATATATATATATTCAGGGGTTGGACAATGAAACTGAAACACCTGGTTTTAGACCACAATAATTTATTAGTATGGTGTAGGGCCTCCTTTTGCGGCCAATACAGCGTCAATTCGTCTTGGAAATGACATATACAAGTCCTGCACAGTGGTCAGAGGGATTTTAAGCCATTCTTCTTGCAGGATAGTGGCCAGGTCACTACGTGATGCTGGTGGAGGAAAACTTTTCCTGACTCGCTTCTCCAAAACACCCCAAAGTGGCTCAATAATATTTAGATCTGGTGACTGTGCAGGCCATGGGAGATGTTCAACTTCACTTTCATGTTCATCAAACCAATCTTTCACCAGTCTTGCTGTGTGTATTGGTGCATTGTCATCCTGATACACGGCACCGCCATTGGATGCACATGGTCCTCCAGAATGGTTCGGTAGTCCTTGGCAGTGACGCGCCCATCTAGCACAAGTATTGGGCCAAGGGAATGCCATGATATGGCAGCCCAAACCATCACTGATCCACCCCCATGCTTCACTCTGGGCATGCAACAGTCTGGGTGGTACGCTTCTTTGGGGCTTCTCCACACCGTAACTCTCCCAGATGTGGGGAAAACAGTAAAGGTGGACTCATCAGAGAACAATACATGTTTCACATTGTCCACAGCCCAAGATTTGCGCTCCTTGCACCATTGAAACCGACGTTTGGCATTGGCACGAGTGACCAAAGGTTTGGCTATAGCAGCCCGGCCGTGTATATTGACCCTGTGGAGCTCCCGACGGACAGTTCTGGTGGAAACAGGAGAGTTGAGGTGCACATTTAATTCTGCCGTGATTTGGGCAGCCGTGGTTTTATGTTTTTTGGATACAATCCGGGTTAGCACCCGAACATCCCTTTCAGACAGCTTCCTCTTGCGTCCACAGTTAATCCTGTTGGATGTGGTTTGTCCTTCTTGGTGGTATGCTGACATTACCCTGGATACCGTGGCTCTTGATACATCACAAAGACTTGCTGTCTTGGTCACAGATGCGCCAGCAAGACGTGCACCAACAATTTGTCCTCTTTTGAACTCTGGTATGTCACCCATAATGTTGTGTGCATTGCAATATTTTGAGCAAAACTGTGCTCTTACCCTGCTAATTGAACCTTCACACTCTGCTCTTACTGGTGCAATGTGCAATTAATGAAGATTGGCCACCAGACTGGCCCAATTTAGCCATGAAACCTCCCACACTAAAATGACAGGTGTTTCAGTTTCATTGTCCAACCCCTGTATATATATCAGTGGCGATTTCTCTAAGACTGCAAGGGAAGCTCAGCTTCCCCTAAAATGTCAAAAATTAAATGGTCAAATATGTACAGTTGTGTTAACATTTCATTGACTACAAATGCGTTAGAACACGTTCATCTCGAAGACGAGTTCGTTCAGAATCAGCTACTTATCACAAATTGACTCGATTTTGTTAACTTAACTCATACATTCCCGGAGCGTCAATGCATTTACCCGCAGACGCTGAGCGTCTCTTTGCTTCTATGGGGCTGCATGGGCGGTCATTGGATAAATGCCACGATTTTGTCCGCCCCCGGACGCTGAGCGTCTCTGGGGGTGAATGGGGCTGTGGGCGGGTCTGGACGCTGAGCTTCTGCAAGATGATTGGAGGATCAGTCGAAAGGCTGAATCCCGTTTTGATTGACAGCTGTCGCTGGGAGCTTCAGTACCATCGCGGATTTTGCGAGTGAAGTCGGAAGACAAACTGCAACCCATTTCATGCCATTTTCTTGAAAACTAACAAAGGGGAGAATTTATACATTTATATATAAATAAATTGACAAATTTTATGATGTAAGCCGAAAATGAGCTTCCAATGAGCTTACATTTTTGGTACTTAGCAGGTACTTTTATCCAGAACATTTTTAAACTAAGCAATTGAGGGTTAAGGGCCTTGATTAAGGGCACAACAGTGGCAACCTGGCAGTGGTGGGGCTTGAACCGGTAACCTTTCTATTACTAGTTCACTTCCTTAACCACTAGGCTACAACAATGTCTGTGTGTGGTAACTATTTAGTATGTAATTATGATTTCTATGATTGTATATGAATGGTCAGAAACTTGTATTACCGTTTGTTTTAATGTGAATATTCTTGTAACAGTTTTCTGCGATCTTGTGTGTGTGTGTGTGTGTGTGTATTGGGATTTTTACTCAGCCGCAGCCGCAGCAGCAGCACACAGTATGGCAGAGCGTGAAACGCCCAGCGACACTCACACCCTTCATACAGGCCTGATCTTGGCCATGCTCATGCTAATCCTGCTGATAGTGGGAGTGGTGCTGGTAACCGTTTACATCTACCACCACCCCAGCTCTGCAGCCAGCCTCTTCTTCATTGAGGTTTGTCTTTAATATTATTCTTATTTTAGTTGAATTGAAACAGATCAATCTTGATCCCAGTTAATAAGACAATTTATTAAATCATGAAATTGGAATGTGACGTGTATTACAGTCAGCAAACAACTGTTTTTTATGATATTTGCTTTTGAATTGCTTTTTAAAGTCTAAAGTTACTTTTACTTAAGTAGCTTTAATGTGCTTTAACTTGACTAATTTTTCATCAGTATTATTTAAGTATGTATTGTGGGTGCTTTTTTATTGTGATCCCTCTTTGATGTTACACACTTTCCTTCTAATGTAATTCCTTAGCCTGATGTTACCCATATACTTAATGTGATATGTTTTGCATTCTGGTTGCTTCATGCTATTATTATTCTTGTTCTAGTGTAAATTATTCACTGATTACATTATTCTAAACTTGCTGCTTTAAATAGCATTCAGTTAAATTCTAATCAGTTTTTTACTTTGATAATATGCAGCCTAATTTACATTTATTAATTTATTTATTAGGATTTTAACGTCATGTTTTACACTTTGGTTACGTTCATGACAGGAGAGCTAGTTATTCGTTACACAAGATTCATCAGTTCACAAGTTAAATGTCAAACACAGTCATGGACAATTTTGTATCTCCAATTTACCTCACTTGCATGTCTTTGGACTGTGGGTGGGAAACCGGAGATCCCAGAGGAAACCCACGCAGACACGGGGAGAACATGCAAACTCCACACAGGAAGGACCCGGACCACCCCACCTGGGGATTGAAGCCTAATTTACGTTTACAGCATTTAGCAGACGCTTTTATCCAAAGCGACTTACAATTATGACTGAATACAGTTTGAGCAATTGAGGGTTAAGGATCTTGCTCAGGGACCCAACAGTGGTGGTGGGGAGGCTTGAATCGGCAACCTTACGATTACTAGTCCAGTATCTTAACCACTAAGCTACCACCAATTTAATACATTGAGCCTGAGGAAGTGTGTTTGAAATGAACATTATGAAACAACAAACTAAACGTACCTGTTTTGTGATTCTGTAGCGACGACCAAGCCGGTGGCCTGCTATGAAGTTCCGTCGCGGTTCGGGTTATCCTGCGTACTCTGAGGTCGAGCCTGTAGGTCAGGAGAAGGAAGGCTTCGTTGAGTCTGAGCAGTGCTGAGGTCATGATGTTTGACCTTGTGGTCTCATATACTGTCCTGCTAAGAGGTCCCAGTTTTATTATCCCTCCACATCAGAAACAACAGTATAAGTAAAAGATCGCTCCTGAAGAACCTGATCATTGATGATTAGTAGCACAGATTTACATTCCTGAGGCTCAGCGAGGCCACATGAAGAGATGCTGATTATGAAACACTTATTGCTTGTTTCTGAACTGCACAATGAGCTCTAGATCTGATCCGGGATTGATACTTAAATCGCAGAATCCCTCTTGAACAGATTTGGACTGTAATTGGGTGCATTTTTTATTTTACCATGAACAGTTTTGACTTCCAGTTTTTGTTTAGGAGGAATTATTTAGGTCTTTATATATCTTTGCAATGGGTTTTGGGTTGTTATTTTTATGTCAATGTCTTTTTTTTCTCCGATTTTTTTTAGTTCGTTTGATGGTTTTAAAAAATATATCATCAGAAAACCTTTATGAATCTGATAATTGCTTTATCTTTAATGCAGTTTTAAACATATAGAAATGACCATTGGTTCCAAAAGTTACCAAAAGTTCTGCTTACTGTAACCAATCTTGCACACAGTAAAGAAAATATAACTCAACCATATGTTACTTCTTGCACAGGCTTGTATGATACATATATATTTTCATTTGTTGATTTCATTTGTTTGGGGTTTTCTTCTTATCAGTGCAAAGTTACAAGACAGGTGCTTGGTATCTTTGTGTCCTGTATGTGTACAAATATAAATGAGCTAGTGATTGGATTAATTCCTTTGTTGATTTGTTTTTTTTGTTCTCTAACATACATTCATTGGAATTGTACCTGTTTTTTATTGATTCATATTCATCCTGCAATAAACATGTCTATGGATTTATTTGACCTCCTAAATAAGAATATATATTTGATATAAGTGCATATGTAATTACTTCTCAGTTAATAAGACAGTTCATTAAACATGAAATTGGAATGTGACATGTATTACAGTCAGCAAACAACTGCTTTTTTGTGGTATATGGTTTTGAATTGCTTTTTAAAGTCTAAAATTACTTTTACTTATCTTCCATGTGTATTGCTTTAACTTCACTAAATTTTCAGAAAAGTATGTATAAAACATCAAGAATACTATAAATAAGAATATATATTTGATATAAGTGCATATGTAATTACTTAAGACAAATATATACAATGCTATAAAATAAAATGCCCCCTCATTTCCTTTATTTTTGCAAATTACTATTTTTTTATCCTCAAACTAAATGTTATATGAAACAAGGAAAACATAATGAAACACATGTACATTTATTATATAATTTATGATTGAAAGGATTATTTAGTATCTACAGTAAGGGACCGAAAGGGCCACAAATCATAAAATCAGCATATCAATTTAAGTAAAAGCTTCTTTTTGTACAAAGTTATTTTTGTGTGTATTTATAATTGATGAAAAAGGCTACAAACATTTTGATTCATCAGGGCTGACATAATTAAACCTGGGTGTGTCTTGTCTAATTCAACCTTATTGTCAATTGGATGACAGAGTAACTAAAGGGGCTTTTACTTTTTCATACAGGATATATTGGGTTTAAATAACTTTTCACCCTTTATGCTTTTATTAAGTTTTGAAATCAGAAAGGAGACATTTCCATGGTACTGTAAGAAAAGCAGTGTTTAAATATTACATTTCATATACTAAATTCATAGGGAAAATGTGCTCAATTTCTTGGACCTCGTTTTTCAAAAATCACAAATTTCATGGATGTTTGAAGAAAGGTGCCATATTTCACCGCAGTCATTTCATAATACTCAGAAATTGAATGATAAAATAAATGGAAGCTACAATACACAGCACAGCCTACCCTAACGATTGAATGTACAGTGGAGATCAAAATTAGAGAACAACCTACAATTTCCTAAATGTCAAGGTCACTGCATAGTCCTATTTGAAATTATCCAAACAGGAGTAAAAGAGCAGTATTTTAAGCATATTTCATACGTTACATATATTCTGAAGCACAGTATAAAAAACTTAAATGAGATATTTCAAAAAGAACACTGATCAAAATTGGAGAACACTTTCAGATACCTCCCAGTTATTGGTGTTAATCTGGCACCTGGTGCTAATTTCCATAATTATCTGACAAACCCTATTTAACTGGCAGCCTAACTTTCCATTTTTCACTGACTTTGCAAAATGGTGAGCCGTTCTAAAGTGACTGAAACCCTCTGGCAGCAGGTTGATAAAATGCAAGAGAGGACAGGATAATGCTGAGAATCTCAATGGGCAATCGGTTCAACACTGCAGCTGGAATTGCTCTGCACTGAACATGGTAAGGATCTGTCTTGTCATACAGTGTCTCAACATTTAAGAGCATTTGGACTGAAAGCCCACTCAGCAGTGACCAAACCTCTCATTAGCTGAAAGAATCAAAAGGCTAGACTAACCTTTGCTGAAGAGCATGTTGTGTGGACAGAGGAGAAGTGGTCCAAAGTTCACTTTAGTGATAAAAGCAAGTTTAATTTATTTGGGTCCGATGGGAAACATTATGTTCATCGTCAAACTGGGGAAAGACTGAACCGTGTATAAAGAAGTCAGTGAAAGGTGGAGGAGGAAGTGTCATGGTTTGGGGAATGTTTTCGGCAGCAGGAGTTGGGCCTCTTATACAGCTGCATGGCAGAGTAAATGCAAATGTTTATCAGAACCTTCTTTGACAACATGTGGTTCCTTCCCTGCGTTCATCACCCATTCAGACAGCAATTTTCATGCAGGACAATGCCCCCTGCCACACAGCAAAACAGGTAAAGCAGTTCCTTGAAACTGAAAACACTGAAATAATGAAATGGCCAGCCCAGAGTCCTGATCTAAACCCAATAGAAAACCTCTGGAAAATCCTTGGCGACAAAGTTATGGCCAAGAAACCCGCTACAGTCACTGAACTGTGGAAGAGATTGGAAGAAGAGTGGACCAAAATGCCAGAGCAGTGTGAGAGACTAGTGATGTCCTGCGGCCGCAGATGTGCTGAAGTCATTCAAAACAACGGCCTGTACACTTCCTACTAATTGTTGACTGTTGTAACCTTCAGAAAATTTTGTTGTAATTGTTCTCTGTGCTACAGTCATTGCTGTTCTATAATTTTGATCATTGTGTTTTCTGCAAAATAAAGGTTTTTTGTTGAAATGCCTTGGTTATTTTGTAAAACACTTTTATAGTAGCATGGTACAGTCGACCCTTGACTTACGAACTTAATTGGTTCCAAAGAGCTGTTCTTAAGTCAAAAGAAATCATGTAAATACAATCAATCCGTGCCAGACCTCCCAAACCACCCCCTTACCTAACCTCTCTAATGTCTTAAATGCTCTTTTTTGTTATAAATACTAAAAAAGTATATTTTATATTTTTATAATCGTAAATTATAGAATAGACCCGTGTTTCCCAATCATCAGGTGTGCCGTGGAAGATTATCCAATTTGGTACTCTAAGCGAGCGGCGTGTAGTGACAGGCAGAACAATTACATTGTCTTCCACTAGAGGGCAGTACAACAATACTTTTTGTGCCTTTTTTATTTGGTGGTGTGCCTTGTGATTTTTCTAATGTGAAATATGTGCCACGGGTCAAAAAGACTGGGAAACACTGGAATAGACATTCCTGTAACAAACAATAATAAACAAAAATACACAGTAGTACTGTACGTACATAAAACACACATCACATTTCATACACCATAATACACCATCACATACATCATAATACATTTCCTTCTTTTCATATATAATGTATCTACCAGAAACAACAATAACTCTCTATTATCTCCTTCTTTATTTCAATAGTGTTGTATTTTGTAGGTGTAATTGCACAAAAGAAACAATATTTTAGTCAGCGGACTTTCTTCCTCTCTCTCACTCACTGTCCCCTCTGCCTGATACACAATGACAGCTACTGGCAGGAGTAATTATACAACAACAAATGTAATGTTTCTCAGCTCTGCGCTTCCACTGCACCTTATTTGGGGACATTTTAATATTGAAAACACCGGAAAAACACCGTCCACTGTGCGAATGTTCGCTCACTGTATATATATACAGAGAGAGAGAGAGAGAGACGCTCGGAGTGAACTTGTGAACTCGGTTCGTAATCTGAAATCTGTTTGTACGTTAAGTTGAAAAAGATCGTTCGTAACCCAAAATGTTTGTATGGTAAACCGTTCGTAACCCAAGGGTCGACTGTATAGCCACAACAAAAATTCCTTCAAATGATGAGCAATGAAGATTACATTATTTCTGAAAAAATCAAATGTTCATAAATTGTTCTCTAATTTTGATCTCCACTGTAAACCTAGAAAATCCTCGTCCATTTAATACACACCCCTCTGCGTCCACAGAACTGGTTGGGAGTTTTCCAAACTCAGTTACCCAAGTCATGTTTTTAGCTGGATATTTTGACTAACCGATTGCTTACTGAATTGCTGTATGATTGCTAGAACCACCTCATAGTGCAAATTAACCAGTAAACACGAGGCACTTGAATGCTACGCGAATTAAAAACGTAAAATTTATTTTACAAAATTGCATATTACAAAATTGCATATTACACAGGAAACAGCTTATTTCAGGTTTGTGACGTGAATTAGGTAGGGCTTTACATATGAGTAGAGTGTTGCAACAGAATACACGATGTTCCTTAAGAACACAAAACAGTCGTCACTATTGAACAGAAGGCAATAACAAATACTACATTTTGGTTACTGTAGCATCCCCCATTAAATGATGGCTTGAAACTTGACTGATGGTATGAATGCATTTATTGTTCTCCTTGAATGCTAACGTTAAACCTTCTAACCAATCATACAAAATAAACCACCGTAAGAGCTGAAAGAAATAAAACATACAAACATTTGTCACGACACATTCTGCTATAACAACATTTCCGTATAAACATGTACATAAGCAAATAACTAACATAAATTTTTAATACTTTTACAAACATACAAAACTTTACACTTTTACATTACATAACAGTACGTTGAGAAATGTTAGCTTTAGCACTCGCGCCAACTTACGGATTCTCCGACAAACGGATAACGCATTCATCAAACCTTAATTAAGAATAATATAAACATACTAATTAATAATATAACATAGCATACACACCTTGTGACTCTTAAAGGGGGGGGCCTAAAACCATATAAAAGCTGTCTTATTTGCTCTGTGAATGCTTCAGTTCTGCCGCCAAAACTAACCTGTTACCTGATCACCCTCATAAGGTCCCTCATAGTGGTGGTAAATTCGGTTCATTTTATTACTGAGTCACTCAGTAATCTGATCCGGTTCACCTGAGTCACTTGTACTGACATCTTGCTATTGATTTACTGCATGAAAATGCATCCAAATTTCACTTGTCTTTCGTGCACTTATCTTCTGTAAATAATCCTTCTCTCTTAATTCTCTTGGCACCTCACACTTCTCCTGTCAGTGACAAGTTGACACTTTTTTCTAAGTGGAAACTTGATTATGGGGGATAGAGACAAGGAGAGGGAAGAGGGGGGTGGACTCACCTACCAATCAGATGGAACTATTAATGGATCAAGGGTTCAAGGGGGATGGTTAACAACAAATTACCATGGTAACTTGACCCAGTCAGGCAGCCACAGTGGCACCACAACAAACAGTCAATAAATTACCATGGGGGCTATTTACATTTTTACATTTTCAGCATTTAGCAGACGCTTTTATCCAAAGCGACTTACACAATGAGTGGAACATGATGAGCAATTGAGGGTTAAGGGCCTTGCTCAGGGACCCAACAGTGGCAACTTGGTGGTGGCGGGGCTTGAACCGGCAACCTTCTGTTTACTAGTCCAGTACCTTAACCACTGAGCTATCACTGGCCCTATGATACTTGGTACAGTCCTAAAGTAGCCTGTAAGCATTTGCATAAAAAAAAATAAAATAAATAAAATAACCTATATTTTGTTGTTGTTTAGCTTACAAGAAAATATGCTGCATTACTAATCTATTGATACTGCTACTACTACTAATAATAACAATAATAGCATGTGCATAAAATCAGCCACATAACACCAGTGTGTTTAACCGCTTGTTTATTGGAATATTTAACTTATTACTTAGATTCACAGACTAGAGTGAAGCAGTTCAGCCAAATAATCTGAGTCTGCTGTGTTTCGGTAAGCCTGCTCACCCGCCTTGTGTACTTAGCAGCCAGTCAGAGGACTCATAGGATCCGGGTTAATTGAGATTTCAGACTCGTGATTCCTGATTCAGTACGAAGATTCGAATCATTAACCGGGGTGATTCAGGAACCGCCCAGCTCCTCACACAAACACATGTAGTGGTTTAATTCAGAGACAATAAAACACTAAATAATTAGCACTTACTTAACAAATACAAAAAAAACAGTTATTAATTTGGGGTTATTTACAGTTATTGTCATTGCCATTATTGTAAAAGCTGTATGTTATTATAATCATAACAGTTTTAAAACATCCATAATGACATTACATACTCATTTTATGACCAAAGACCTGTAGCACACACAAACATACGCCACTAAAGCTTAACATTTTTAACAACCGAATAAAAACAAATCAAATTAAGCTTCTCGCTTCCAAATCCTTCCAAACTCTGGGCTTTATTTATTTAATTATTATTGACAGACAATAAGAACCCCTCCTTAAGCTGAATGGTTGAATGTTGCCTGTCAAAGAACCACAGAGGTTCTTTTTTTAAACATTATAAATGGAAGAAAGTATTCAACTTTTTTATTAACTTAAGATATGAAAAGGGCCACTTGTTGTACTTATAAATATCAATAAATGTATTTATATGCATAAAAGATATTGTCACGCGAGGCTACGGACGAGACAAAGGGGCAGACACACACGCAGAGATTAAACAAAAACAAAAACAAAGACAAAACTAGGCAAACAAGGCAAACATGGCAAAACAAAGGGCTAGCATGACAAGAGTTAAAAACATGGCTAGTAACAAGAGCTAGGAACATGGCTAGTAACAAGAGCTAGGAACATGGCTAGTAACAAGAGCTAGCAACATGGCTAGTAACAAGAGCTAGCAACATGGCTAGTAACAAGAGCTAGCAACATGGCTAGTAACAAGAGCTAGGAACATGGCTAGTAACAAGAGCTAGAAACAAGGGCGCAAAACAGGGTTAAGAAACATGCCAAACAAAACAGAGTCACCAACAAAGCCAAGAACATCCTCCATACAGAGCCAAACAAAAGTCAAGTCAAACAAAAGTCAAGTCAAACAAAAGTCAAGTCAAACAAAAGTCAAGTCAAACAAAAGTCAAGTCAAACAAAAGTCAAGTCAAACAAAAGTCAAACAAAAGTCAAACAAAAGTCAAACAAAAGTCAAACAAAAGTCAAACAAAAGTCAAACAGTTCCCAACCTGTACTCTCCAGCTGTCCTCTTTAATAGAGGGCAGCTGGAGCTAATTAGTCCAGGGGAACCAATCATTGAAGGGGTGTGGCAGGAGACAGTGTGTGCTCATGGAGAGGGGTGTGTGGCACACAGGAGATCATTGTCACATATTTAGTAACTATACTATGTATAACATAGGGTGTGTTCGAAAACCTAGTGAGCTGTTTTGCTGTCTTACTGTCTACATAGGCAGCTGCCTAAGTAGAGAGGTTTCTAATAAGTAATTGACTTATAAGGCAGGTTATTTGAACGCGCTACTCAGACAGTGATTCCATCCGTTTTTGCTAACTAAGCTAACACAGTTAGCCTCATGCCATTCAAACCAATGACACCTGTGCAAGTACTAGGGTTTTCAACTTTCAGAACTGGAAATAAGGAACACCCTGGGCTGGCGGGTTGGCGGAAGGCATAGGGTGGGGGGTGGTATGGCGGGTGTTCACCTGAGCGGGAGCGGGTTAGGCGGTTAGGGTTGCACCTATAAAAAATATAACGGGTCTTACACCGTCATAAGAACATTATCAAATTGTTTTATTTAGACTGTTTAACATTTATTATTTTCATTCTTTATAATAATAAATCAGAACCATATTTTAGGCAAAACAACATGCATTAAGAACCTCATGTAACATTTTTTCTCAATAGTGCAAACAACATTTGTACATAATCCATCTTCACACTGACATGCAGCCCCAGTTCTGGACTGCGTTGCTTGGGGGGGCAATGCCCACCCCAGCGCCCCCATAGCGCCGGCCCTGCTTGTGTTACTTTAATTTCTCCCTAAGCCGGATTCGAACCTAGGGCGGAAAAATACGCACAATGCGCTCTACCCACTGCGCTACTCAAACAAATTAATATACAGGTTGTTATGCTGATATGCCTGCGCTTACACGGCGTCACTAAGACTAAAAGTGGATACACTACAGTACTTAAAATAATAACCAAACGCTTTCTAATCCCACGGTAGCAGCAGTTTTCTTCTGTTTCATACATATCACCGTGTCTCAGTCTAAGCTGCAGCATTTCTCTCCCATTGATAAAAATACGGAACAAAGTGCGTCCTGTATCAGTTCAATACGGAACACGGCGTTTAGTTTCCAAATAAGGAACAATTCCATATTTTACGGGACGGTTGGCAACCCTAGTTGCTTTGTTCAGCACTTGGCTTGGTGGTGAAACGTCATCAAAGTGCGCGTATGAGACGAATCTGCGTTATAGCTCGGGGTTCTGAGAAATTGTGAGAATCTTTTTCGAGTTTAAATGCTTATCGGGAAAAAAAATAAAGCTTAATGTGGATTAATGTACTAAAAGAACGACACAGGAACACTAAACTTCTCTTAATTATTACAGCTCATAAGTTCTCTCCATTAAATTCCTCGCTCGTTGTTTTAGTACATGAGTCTATATAAAAACACTAAAATACAATTGAAAAACAGTTAAAAAGCAATATAAAATACAATAAAACCTGCACTTTAGCTTTACCTCTTTATTGTTTCCTTATGCTTCTTAATCGTGGAGATGCTTGATCTTGGAAAAGCGTATTCCGTTCAGTACAGGCGCATTCACAGACGGTGCATTAATACGTAACTGTTTTCAATTGCATTTCAGTGTTTTTATATTATACACCAATGAGGCATAACATTATGACCACCTTCCTAATATTGTGTTGGTCTTCCTTTTGCTGCCAAAACAGCCCAGCAACTGTGATGCACTGTGTGTTCTGACACCTTTCTATCAGAACCAGCATTAACTTCTTCAGTAATTTGAGTTACAGTAGCTCGTCTGTTGGGTCGGACCACACGGGCCAGCCTTCGCTCACCACGTGCATCAGTGAGCCTTGGCCGCCCATGACCCTGTCGCCGGTTTACCACTGTTCTGTAGATAAGTCTGGCTGTTATACTATACAGTATTCTCTCTCTTTCACTTTTTTTCAAACCCCTTAAATAATTTTGTGTACGTATACTGGTGCTGGTCATAAAATTAGAATATCATGAAAAAGTTGATTTATTTCAGTAATTCCATTCAAAAAGTGAAACTTGTATATTATATTCATTCATTACACACAGACTGATATATTTCAAATGTCTATTTCTTTTAATGTTGATGATTATAACTGACAACTAATGAAAACCCCAAATTCAGAAAATTAGAATATTGTGACAAGGTACAATATTGAAGACACCTGGTGCCACACTCTAATCAGCTAATTAACTCAAAACATCTGCAAAGGCCTTTAAATGGTCTCTCAGTCTAGTTCTGTAGGCTACACAATCATGGGGAAGACAGTTGACAGACTTGACAGTTGTCCAAAAGACGACCATTGACACCTTGCACAAGGAGGGCAAGACACAAAAGGTCATTGCTAAAGAGGCTGGCTGTTCACAGAGCTCTGTGTCCAAGCACATTAATAGAGAGGCGAAGGGAAGGAAAAGATGTGGTAGAAAAAAGTGTACAAGCAATAGGGATAACCGCACCCTGGAGAGGATTGTGAAACAAAACCCATTCAAAAATGTGGGGGAGATTCACAAAGAGTGGACTGCAGCTGGAGTCAGTGCTTCAAGAACCACCACGCACAAACGTATGCAAGACATGTGTTTCAGCTGTCGCATTCCTTGTGTCAAGCCACTCTTGAACAAGAGACAGCGTCAGAAGCGTCTCGCCTGGGCTAAAGACAAAAAGGACTGCTGAGTGGTCCAAAGTTATGTTCTCTGATGAAAGTAAATTTTGCATTACCTTTGGAAATCAAGGTCCCTGAGTCTGGAGGAAGAGAGGAGAGGCACAGAATCCACGTTGCTTGAGGTCCAGTGTAAAGTTTCCACAGTCAGTGATGGTTTGGAGTGCCATGTCATCTGCTGGTGTTGGTCCACTGTGTTTTCTGAGGTCCAAGGTCAACGCAGCCGTCTACCAGGAAGTTTTAGAGCACTTCATGCTTCCTGCTGCTGACCAACTTTATGGAGATGCAGATTTCATTTTCCAACAGGACTTGGCACCTGCACATAGTGCCAAAGCTACCAGTACCTGGTTTAAGGACCATGGTATCCCTGTTCTTAATTGGCCAGCATACTCGCCTGACCTTAACCCCATAGAAAATCTATGGGTTATTGTGAAGAGGAAGATGCGATACGCCAGACCCAACAATTCAGAAGAGCTGAAGGCCACTATCAGAGCAACCTGGGCTCTCATAACACCTGAGCAGTGCCACAGACTGATGGACTCCATGCCACGCCGCATTGCTGCAGTAATCCAGGCAAAAGGAGCCCCAACTAAGTATTGAGTGCTGTACATGCTCATACTTTTCATGTTCATACTTTTCAGTTGGCCAACATTTCTAAAAATCCTTTTTTTGTATTGGTCTTAAGTAATATTCTAATTTTCTGAGATAATGAATTTGGGGTTTTCATTAGTTGTCAGTTATAATCATCAACATTAAAAGAAATAAACATTTGAAATATATCAGTCTGTGTGTAATGAATGAATATAATATACAAGTTTCACTTTTTGAATGGAATTACTGAAATAAATCAACTTTTTCATGATATTCTAATTTTATGACCAGCACCAGTATATACTGTATATACAGTATATTAGTGCTGAGAATGATCCACCACCTAAATAATACCTACTCTGTAGTGGTCCTGGGAGAGTCATGACCATTGAAGAACAACATGAAAGGGGGCTAACAAAGCATGCAGAGAAACAGATGGACTACAGTCAGTAATTGTAGAACTGTAATTGTAGAATTGTAGAAAGTGCTTTTATATGTTAAGTGGAGCTGATAAAATGGACAGTGAGTGTAAAAAACAAGGAGGTGGTTTTAATGTTATGGCTGATCAGTGTACAGTGTATCA
This sequence comes from Trichomycterus rosablanca, assembly GCF_030014385.1. Classification (NCBI taxonomy): domain Eukaryota; kingdom Metazoa; phylum Chordata; class Actinopteri; order Siluriformes; family Trichomycteridae; genus Trichomycterus; species Trichomycterus rosablanca. Next base: position 22,644,372 of record NC_085991.1, on the reverse strand, counting down.
CAAAAGTGAGTACACCCCTCACATTTCTGCAAATATTTCATTATATCTTTTCATGGGACAACACTATAGACATGAAACTTGGATATAACTTAGAGTAGTCAGTGTACAGCTTGTATAGCAGTGTAGATTTACTGTCTTCTGAAAATAACTCAACACACAGCCATTAATGTCTAAATAGCTGGCAACATAAGTGAGTACACCCCACAGTGAACATGTCCAAATTGTGCCCAAATGTGTCGTTGTCCCTCCCTGGTGTCATGTGTCAAGGTCCCAGGTGTAAATGGGGAGCAGGGCTGTTAAATTTGGTGTTTTGGGTACAATTCTCTCATACTGGCCACTGGATATTCAACATGGCACCTCATGGCAAAGAACTCTCTGAGGATGTGAGAAATAGAATTGTTGCTCTCCACAAAGATGGCCTGGGCTATAAGAAGATTGCTAACACCCTGAAACTGAGCTACAGCATGGTGGCCAAGGTCATACAGCGGTTTTCCAGGACAGGTTCCACTCGGAACAGGCTTCGCCAGGGTCGACCAAAGAAGTTGAGTCCACGTGTTCGGCGTCATATCCAGAGGTTGGCTTTAAAAAATAGACACGAGTGCTGCCAGCATTGCTGCAGAGGTTGAAGACGTGGGAGGTCAGCCTGTCAGTGCTCAGACCATACGCCGCACACTGCATCAACTCGGTCTGCATGGTCGTCATCCCAGAAGGAAGCTGACGCACAAGAAAGCCCGCAAACAGTTTGCTGAAGACAAGCAGTCCAAGAACATGGATTACTGGAATGCCCTGTGGTCTGACGAGACCAAGATAAACTTGTTTGGCTCAGATGGTGTCCAGCATGTGTGGCGGCGCCCTGGTGAGAAGTACCAAGACAACTGTATCTTGCCTACAGTCAAGCATGGTGGTGGTAGCATCATGGTCTTGGGCTGCATTAGTGTTGCTGGCACTGGGGAGCTGCAGTTCATTGAGGGAAACATGAATTCCAACATGTACTGTGACATTCTGAAACAGAGCATGATCCCCTCCCTTCGAAAACTGGGCCTCATGGCAGTTTTCCAACAGGATAACGACCCCAAACACAACCTCCAAGATGACAACTGCCTTGCTGAGGAAGCTGAAGGTAAAGGTGATGGACTAAACCCAATTGAGCACCTGTGGCGCATCCGCAAGTGGAAGGTGGAGGAGTTCAAGGTGTCTAACATCCACCAGCTCCGTGATGTCATCATGGAGGAGTGGAAGAGGATTCCAGTAGCAACCTGTGCAGCTCTGGTGAATTCCATGCCCAGGAGGGTTAAGGCAGTGCTGGATAATAATGGTGGTCACACAAAATATTGACACTTTGGGCACAATTTGGACATGTTCACTGTGGGGTGTACTCACTTATGTTGCCAGCCATTTAGACATTAATGGCTGTGTGTTGAGTTATTTTCAGAAGACAGTAAATCTACACTGCTATACAAGTTGTACACTGACTAAGTTATATCCAAGTTTCATGTCTATAGTGTTGTCCCATGAAAAGATATAATAAAATATTTGCAGAAATGTGAGGGGTGTACTCACTTTTGTGATACACTGTATGTATATACTGTATATACACACCGACCACCTTCCTAATATTGTGTTGGTCCCCCTTTTGCTGCCAAAACAGCCCTGACCCGTCGAGGCATGGACTCCACTAGATCCTGAAGGTGTCTGGCACTAAGATGTCAGCAGAAGATCCTTTAACTCCTATAAGTTGTGACGTGGGGCATCCATGACTTGTTTGTCCAGCACATCCCACAGATGTGATTGGATTGAGATCTGGGGAATTTGGAGGCCAAGTCAACACCTCAAACTGGTTGTTGTGCTCCTCAAACCTGAATTCCTGAATCATTTTTACTTTGTGGCAGGGCGCACTATCCTGCTGAAAGAGGCCACAGTCATCAGGGAATACCGTTTCCGTGAAAGGGTGTACATGGTCTACAACAATGCTTAGGTAGGTGGTACGTGTCAAAGTGACATCTACATGGATGGCAGGACCCAAGGTTTCCCAGCAGAACATTATACAGATCAAAGCTATATATTATACAGTACAAACCAAGCTTTTTAAACAAAGTGACCAAGTTCCTGACCCAGACAACCTGAAGTTGTAGGGCAACCAAAACTACCTGCTGTGCCACAACGACTCCATAAAATAAAAATTAAAATTAAAAAAAACATTTGAGTGAATGGAAAACAGAAGAAACCCCAAATGGATGGAGGAAAACATGCCAAATATCTGTGATCCCAAGACAATCAAAGGCCCAGGACCCTGGTACTGTGCAACACTTAACACAATGCTTAATTTACATTTAAAGATGTAATAACTATGTAGGGATATAAGCTCAATTGTAAATTGTTTGTTTTTATCTCCATATGTAAAATTTCAGCAGTAACAATAATTACAAGTGAAATGTGAGTGAAATAGTGAATTTATTAAGGATTATGTGAATGTGAGACCCAAAAATATAAAGGGTTAAAATTAAATTTTCAGCATTTAGCAGACGCATTTAGCAAAGCGACTTACACAATGAGCGGAACACGATGAGCAATTGAGGGTTAGGGGCCTTGCTCAGGGACCCAACAGTGGCAACTTAGTGGTGGCGGGGCTTGAACCGGCAACCTTCTGTTTGCTAGTCCAGTACCTTAACCACTGAGCTATCACTGGCCCTAGTTAAATGAGTGTGTAGGGGTGGTTATGTTTCTTGTATTTATATTTATAGTTACATTCAGGAGTAAATATAACAATATTTAATATTTATATATTTTCAGTAATAAGAATCAGGACTGCTAGAATAATATGAAAGCTGAACAGACAGGTGAGCTTGTAAATGAGCAGCTCCTGTGCTCTGATTCAGAGTGATTATGACGTAAAACTTTTTAGAACGGTGATGACGTAATGAACTGTATTTAAGGGTAACTCGTTAACAGATCGCATCATTTCTCCTCAGCGATCTCAGCGGACAGGTGCGATTAAGAGCTTCTCCAACTTTCGGTGTCTACGGTAAGTCAACGCGCTTTCTAGTGGCATTTGGCTCTTCATGTGTCGGCATTGGCTGTTCTGTTTGTCGGTGTGCTGTCAAGCCTCCGGGCAGCCCCGGTTCTGGACCGCGTTGCTTGGGGGGGATCTGGGGGAGCAATGCCCACCCCCGGCGCCCCATAGCGCCGGCCCAGCCTCCGGGTATTCGATTCTTTCATCGTATTGATTCAATTGATTCAGGTGTCCACAATAATTCATGAACATGATTAATTTAGTGAGTCATATGGTGAGTCGATTCTGTTAAAGCGGCTGTGAAATTGAAATGATTCATTTCGATTTAATCACAAAAATTCCTTGGTGATTGATTGATCAATCAGAAAACTATTGTGCTGTTGTTAGCCTTTTCAGTAAAAACATGACACATTAAAATATCTTATTAAAAGTTTGTGTATCATTGATTTTGTCCCCTAATGCACTTTGTTTGAATTTCTAATTTCTTTATTACAGAGGATCATCTCTTTGGTGGTTATCCAACAATGGATGATATTCCAGGTACTGGGAAGGCAAAGAATAAATCTAAGAGACAAGAGCAGCAGAAGAAAGAAGTTGATAAGAGGAGCGATGTAGTCGTTCAGACAAAGCCTTCTTCGGACGCTGTGAAAAGTGTGCTTGTGGACCTGATCTCAACTGAAAAGGTCACCACTGATCAGGGAGGTATCATGACAGCATCTGTGAGTGGTCCTAAAACTGTGCCTTACTTTCTTAAGACTGATAGATGCCTGCTTCTCTATAGTGAACTTCTAGACTTGGTCTCTTTTGAGATAACAGAAGGTGTTATTAGAGAAATCCAGGAATCAGTGAGGGAGCTTAATAATGGAACTACAGGTGAACAAGAGCCAGACATTCCTGTTATCAAAAAGAAGCCAAAGATTGCAAAAGCGGTCACTCACATTTTCCAAAACTTTGGCACAAGAGTGACAAGAGTGTACCGTCGATTTGCCAACAGGAATAAAGTTTTTGTTGCACCTGAACCTGAAACAGGCAGCACACAGCTGGAGAGTGCACCTGAATTCACTGTAGTGCCCAGTTCAGGAAATTTGGCTTCCTTTGAAACTTTTAAAGCGATTGAAGAATCTGAGCCTTCTCCTCAAAAGCAGGAAGCCCAGCTGGGACTTCCTCACCAATCGCAGGATATTCCTGCAGAAAGTCCATCCTCACCAGCAGCAGTTGATGCCTTAGCTGCCATGAAATGGCTTCATGGGGGACCACAGTCTCTCAATGTCAACACTCCACAAATCTCTAGGAGTGCCCCCATTATCCTGACTCCGTATAGGGAATCCGAAACTGTAGTTGAGAGCCTTCAGAAAAAGTGGAATTTCCTGAAGAAATCAAACACAGGGAAAAGAACAACTGGTGATGCCTTAAAACCCAAACTCCTGTCTACAGTTCAACGCTTTTTCCGCCATTTTCCCCATAAACCAGCGCGTCTACCAAACAATCCTGACGCACCAATATTTCAGACAGAGCTACAGTGTATCACAAAAGTGAGTACACCCCTCACATTTCTGCAGATATTTAAGTATATCTTTTCATGGGACAGCACTGACAAAATGACACTTTGACACAATGAAAAGTAGTCTGTGTGCAGCTTATATAACAGTGTAAATTTATTCTTCCCTCAAAATAACTCAATATACAGCCATTAATGTCTAAACCACCGGCAACAAAAGTGAGTACACCCCTTAGTGAAAGTTCCTGAAGTGTCAATATTTTGTGTGGCCACCATTATTTCCCAGAACTGCCTTAACTCTCCTGGGCATGGAGTTTACCAGAGCTTCACAGATTGCCACTGGAATGCTTTTCCACTCCTCCATGACGACATCACGGAGCTGGTGGATATTCGAGACTTTGCGCTCCTGCACCTTCCGCTTGAGGATGCCCCAAAGATGTTCTATTGGGTTTAGGTCTGGAGACATGCTTGGCCAGTCCATCACCTTTACCCTCAGCCTCTTCAATAAAGCAGTGGTCGTCTTAGAGGTGTGTTTGGGGTCATTATCATGCTGGAACACTGCCCGAGACCCAGTTTCCGGAGGGAGGGGATCATGCTCTTCTTCAGTATTTCACAGTACATATTGGAGTTCATGTGTCCCTCAATGAAATGTAACTCCCCAACACCTGCTGCACTCATGCAGCCCCAGACCATGGCATTCCCACCACCAGGCTTGACTGTAGGCATGACACACTTATCTTTGTACTCCTCACCTGATTGCCGCCACACATGCTTGAGACCATCTGAACCAAACAAATTAATCTTGGTCTCATCAGACCATAGGACATGGTTCCAGTAATCCATGTCCTTTGTTGACATGTCTTCAGCAAACTGTTTGCGGGCTTTCTTGTGTAGAGACTTCAGAAGAGGCTTCCTTCTGGGGTGACAGCCATGCAGACCAATTTGATGTAGTGTGCGGCGTATGGTCTGAGCACTGACAGGCTGACACCCCACCTTTTCAATCTCTGCAGCAATGCTGACAGCACTCCTGCGCCTATCTTTCAAAGACAGCAGTTGGATGTGACGCTGAGCACGTGCACTCAGCTTCTTTGGACGACCAACGCGAGGTCTGTTCTGAGTGGACCCTGCTCTTTTAAAACGCTGGATGATCTTGGCCACTGTGCTGCAGCTCAGTTTCAGGGTGTTGGCAATCTTCTTGTAGCCTTGGCCATCTTCATGTAGCGCAACAATTCGTCTTTTAAGATCCTCAGAGAGTTCTTTGCCATGAGGTGCCATGTTGAAACTTTCAGTGACCAGTATGAGAGAGTGTGAGAGCTGTACTACTAAATTGAACACACCTGCTCCCTATGCACACCTGAGACCTAGTAACACTAACAAATCACATGACATTTTGGAGGGAAAATGACAAGCAGTGCTCAATTTGGACATTTAGGGGTGTAGTCTCTTAGGGGTGTACTCACTTTTGTTGCCGGTGGTTTAGACATTAATGGCTGTATATTGAGTTATTTTGAGGGAAGAATAAATTTACACTGTTATATAAGCTGCACACAGACTACTTTTCATCGTGTCAAAGTGTCATTTTGTCAGTGTTGTTTCATGAAAAGATATACTTAAATATCTGCAGAAATGTGAGGGGTGTACTCACTTTTGTGATACACTGTACAGATCTCTGAAGAGGCCGAAAGTCTGCAAGAGCACCAACTGATGGTGGTAGACAATGTGCCAGAAAAGATTCTTCTGGAAGGTTCCCAGGTGGATAACGATAGACTCTCCATGGCTGAACTATTCATCAAACATGAAGCAACTGCAGAAGCAAAACAGGACAATGCCCTTGAGTGCAGCACGCCCTTGAGTTGCACAGACATGGTATCTCATGAAGCTCCATCTGACAAGTACATGGAGAATTGTGTTCCACCTACCCTTCCAGAAGACGATTCAGCTGATGATGACACCATTGGCTTGGCTTATGTACTTCTCTTGCAGCTCCTGGCCAAAATAGAGAAACTCCATCTCCTAACAGCTCCTGACATTTCACAAAGAGCGGGAGAACTTCTCAGTCAATTCACCACTGAGTTTTCACTTGGGTCTGGCCTTGAGAGCTCGAAGGATTCTTCTGAAGCTCTGAGGAACATTTTCCAGACCTTTTACAAGGACCTCTTGCATAAAATTGGACTAATGTGTCTAACTGGTAAAGTTAAGAATTTCCAGGATTCCACTGTTGATGAGGATCTAATCAGGTCTCTGACAAGAGCTGTGCAACAACACAGGAGACCTACTGCTGCCAGTTCTGAGCAGGGACACAAGAAAGGATGGTTCAACTTCCTAAAATCGCTTAAATTCAAGATGACCTTAAAGGTAATATATTTATCTTTATATTTATATTATGATATTAAAATAAGCGCACACATTTTCACACCCTCTGTGATCTTTATATAATTCTCTGTTCTTTTGTAATTATTAGAAATCCATCAGAAACAAGAACGTTCAGTCACACTTGGCTGCTGCTGCTGATGCGAAGACAGGTAAGTTGACATTAAGCACTCACACTCATTCCTACAGGTATTTTGATTATTATGTCACACTAATTTCTACATCTTCCTGTTTCTAGAAGATCGTCCTTCATCAGAGAAACGTCACCCTTACTGAGCAGACTGACCTCGTTCCTCCTGAAGAAGACCTTTTTAAAATAACATCAGAAGTAGATTAACCAGGAGTTGAATTCAAATAAAAGACTTGCATTCATTTATGGTGTGTTGAAATGTGTTTGATACAGTCAGTATTATTATATTGAAGTGGGTAAGCAAGCTCTGATTAGAGATAGTGAACCACAATCAGTGCTGCAGAAGTGGCTTTGGATAACGTTCCAGTGAGAAATGAATGGGATCCCACTAAATCATGAGCGAGGATGAGTTTCAAACCTTCAAAATCAAGGTCTTTTGTGCTGAAGAAAGGGAAAGTCGTGGACAAGTTTCACTTTACAATTTCGGAGACCACCATTCCGACACTGTCAGAAAAGCCAGTCAGGAGTTTGGGGAAACTCTTTGATTGCAGTCTAAGGGAAACAAGCTCCATCCATAAAGCCTGTGGTGACCTTGAAGTCTGGCTCGCCAAGATTGACAAGTCATTTTAAGGCGTGGATATGTGAGCATGCCATCCTGCTTGGTATTCTGTGGCCCCTATTGCTGTATGACGTCCCCATTTCAACTGTGGAGTCTCTAGAGAGGAAAATCAGCAGTTATTTGCTTGCCAAGGAGCTTAAGCAGCACAGCTCCCCTTCACCAGTCTTTCAGAAGATTTCATGGTGAGCCCAGGGAAGCCATGCAGTACAGAGACTCCAGTGACGCCAAAGTAGCAACAGTCGGCATTGAGGTCCGCACAGGAAGGAAGTAGAGTGCCGCAAGAGCGCTCCAGGTTGTGGAGGTACGGCTAAGGCAGAGGGCTCTTGTTGGGACAGTCGCAGTAGGGCGAGTAGACTTGGGTGGTTTCCCTAGTCAGCAGAGCAGCAAAGGGGAAGGAAAGGAGAGGCAACATCTTCTCCAGGGGGAAATGCGTTCGGGTATAGAGGAGGCACGAGTCAGCAAGATGGTGGGACTCGGTCAGCAAGGCACCTGGACAAGGAGGGAAAATATAATGCATCGAAAGATCACCTGGACAGATTTCTGGAGGTCAGATTTCTGGTCCAAGCTGTTTGACACCTTACCAAGCCCGGCAAACCTTTATACCTGGAGTAAGACAGAGACTCCTTACTGTCCCTTGTGTTCTGGGAGAAGATCTCTTCAATACCTCTTCAGCAGCTGCCCCAAAGCCCTGGCTGATGGGCGATACAGCTGGCGCCACGACCACGTGCTCAAGGCAATTGCGGAAACTCAGCTCAGCCATTCGGGCCAGTAAATACCACCCCAGGAAAAAGACCATCTCGTTCATCAAGGCTGGAGAGAAGCCCCCGTCCTAACTACAGACAAGAGCCAGCTGACTGTCCACAGCTCCTGACTGGGAACTAAGAGTAGACCTTGTGGAAACAGCTCAAATTCCCTGCTCACATTGTGCACACCAGTCTCCGGCCAGACCTGATCATTTTTTCAGATACCACAAAACAAGTGATCACGTGGGAACTGATGGTGCCATGGTAAGAGAATATGGAGGAAGCTCATTAGAGGAAGCTGGCCAAATATCAGGAGCTAGTAGAGCAGTGCAGGAGCCAAGGCTGGCAGGGGGTTGCTGGGCTCTCACTGAGTAATTTGATCGACCCAGGATGGGTCACCTGGGCGAGGGGGTCTGATGTTGAAAGACCCGAAACCCCCTGTGACCCCAGGAACATCACTGATGATGCATCCCAGCGCATTCCAAGTGTTTCTCACCTGCCAGATAGGGCTGCACCCTTAAATAATTCAAAACAAAAGTTTGTCTCATAAAATCTAATTAGAATTGTTATGAAAATGTTTTTTTCCCACTACTTGCTCTTGTGTGTGTGTTCCTGTAGGTGTAGCCTGGGGCGTTAATCTCCTGACTGGGCCGGCTTTCTTCTGTTTAAACCAGCTCGTTACAGGATGGCTCTCTCTCTTGCTGCTACTTCTTCCCTTTGGCCTTTTGGGCAGACACCACATTGGGCACATTTTTAGTTTAGTTGTTTTATGCCTAGTTCATACTACACGACTCTTGCTCTGATTTTCGCTCCTAGATTTGCTGACTCGGGAGCAACTCGGCGTTCGCTCGGCAATTGAAACTCGGCTCTCAATCGCTATGTGTGAAATACTCAACAACTCAATCTGAGCGCCTCGCCGAGCACTCGCTGAGCACTGGGCGACCGAAATAAGATTTCTAGCATGTCAAATATCTGGATCTGAGTTGCACGACTTGCAATGAGTGCTATGTCGAACAGCCAATTAGAGCGCAAGATACGGGGTGAGTGGAAACACAGGGGAGGAGTGTAAAAAGGTGGGACAGGGGCATAATATAGTTTATATCAGAATACATCAGCGCACACACAAGTTTTACAGGATTTCTGACCTGATCGTTCTCTACAAAACATAACACCAATGTTGCACTGCAAATAAAATATTCATTTACGCTGCACATCAGCGCACAAACTTTGATCGCTCGCTACTTGTTGACGTGCATTTTTGGACATGGTATCATTAAACCCCTCGTCACTTCTCGACAGACCATAGTTTGGGAGACCAGAGAAGCTTGTCTGCAATTCCAGTTGGTGTAGTGTGAAACCCTCTATCGCCGATCAGTCGTGTAGTATGAAATACACACCGACTTGTAAGACTCCCGATTACAAGAGATCCAGTCGTGTAGTGTGAACTGTACAGTGACCTGACGACTTGGAAAGTCGTGTAGTGTGAACTTGGCATTAATCTATTCTATAATTGTGATATTTGGGGTGGCACAGTGGGGCAGTGGGTATCGCTTTCACCTCACAGCAAGAACAGCCTGGGTTTAATTTCCTAGCCCGGTGGAGTCCGTGTGGGTTTCCTCCGGGTGCTCAGATTTTCTCCCACAACTGTAAAGACATTTACAGGCAGTTACTAAAAATGTGACTGTGTTTGTAAATGTGTGTGTCTGTCTTGTAACAGACTGGCGACACATCCAGGGGATTCATCAGTTCAAGTTTAATGTCACCTCACTTGCATGTCTTTGAACTGTGGGAGGAAACCGGAGCACCCGGAGGAAACCCACGCTGACACGGGAAGAACATGCAAACCCACTGAGCCACCGTGCCGCCCCAAAGAAAGAAATAAAGGAAAGAAAGTATCCTACAAGCCGCAGCTCCATGTTTCACCCATAAAAAATGTGCCTATCAGGGATATATTATATCTTGGACTGATGATATTTACTCATAGTACATGTATAAAATGCATCAGATATGATCAGCATAAAGACCTGAGTGAGTCCAGTGGCGTAACTAGGAGCTCATGGGCCCCAGTGCAAAAAACATTTTGGGCCCCCTCAACAAATTTCATATATACATATACATATATATATATATATATATATCATGTGAAAAAGTTAGGACACCCCATGAAAACCTTTGTTTTTTTTTTACATATTTAAACATATAAACATTTGAGCTTCATTTGAACAGTACTGAGAGATGAAGCTTATACTGTATAGGATTTAAAAAGGATTAAAAAGGATTTAAAAAGATCTCAAAACAATTAGAAATCAGCCATTCCACTGTCAGGAAAATAATTTACAAGTGGAGAACATTTAAAACAACTGCCAACATGGCCAGGTCAGGCCGTCCTAGCAAGTTCAGCCCAAGAGCAGACCGAAGTCTCCAGTAATCCTTCAGTGTCATCACAGGACCTACAGGTAGCTCTTGCCATAGTTGATAGGAAGGTACATGCATCTATCATCAGAAAGAGACTGCATAAGTTTGATTTCCATGGGAGGTGTGCAAGGAAGAAACCCTTGCTGTCAAAAAAACATCAGGGCAAGAGTAAAATTTACCAGAGAACACCTAGACAAAGACCAGGACTTCTGGAACAATGTGCTTTGGACAGATGAATCCAAAGTTGAATTAATTGGGCACAGTAACAGAAGACATCTTTGGCGCAAACCAAACACAGCATTTGAGCACAAGAACCTCATACCAACTGTGAAGCATGGAGGTGGAAATGTCATGGTTTGGGGCTGCTTTGTAGCAGCATGGCCTGGCAAGCTCTCCATTACAGAATTTACAATGAATTCTTCACTGTATCAGAGGGTGCTTGAGGAAAATGTAAAAAACTGTCCAAAAACTGAAGCGGGAGTGGACCATGCAGCAGAACAACGACCCAAAAAATTCCAGTAAATCCACCAAGGAATGGCTCATAAGAAAGAAATTGAGACTTCTGGAATGGCCAGGTCAAAGTCCAGATCTTAATCCTATTGAGATGCTGTGGGCTGATTTGAAACGGGCTGTGCATGCAAGAAACCCCTCAAACCTCACACAGCTGAAGAAATTCTGCATGGAGTGGGAAAAACTTTCCACCAGTCGATGTCAGAGACTGGTAGATGGTTATAGGAAATGTCTAATTGAGGTTATTTCAGCCAAATGGGGAAATACCAGCTATTAGGGCATAGGGTGTCCTAACTTTTTCCTCACAATAAATTTCCATTTTTGTTCATTACATTTTACAACTTGAGTTTAAAAGTATTTTTTAACATTTTTGTTGTTTAGTTATATAAGCTCCATCTTTCAGTACTGTTCAAATGAAGCTCAAATGTCCATATGTTTAAATATGTTCAAAAAGACAAAGGTTCTCATGGGGTGTCCTAACTTTTTCACATGACTGTATATATATACACTTAAATAAACTGATACTTAAGAAGGCTTAATCTATTCTACAATTGATATATGAATATATATATGTATATACAGTATATATATATATATATTTCATATATTAATTGTAGAATAGATTAAGCCTTCTTAAGTATCAGTTTATTTAAGTGCCATTATTTTTGGGTGGCTGTTTGTATTGTACACTTCCATCCACATGACATAAAGACTATATATGTCAATGCAATCATTTATAGCGATGCCATACAGCTTTAATTTATCGTACGAGTCCATAAGGCTAGGTTGAAGTATTGCTGACAACGCAGACGCCGAGGGCACCTGTGGGGAACGTTCTTCCAAATAAACACATCTTATTGCAAAGCCGTTTCAGCGGCCTTATACTAATAACAAACTGGTGCTGATGTGCAGGAGATTGGGGATTCCTTTATTTGTGAAACCCACATGAAAGTATAACAAATCATGAACGTCCCTCATTTTAACACAAGGAGGTTGCTATGGCCATAATATTTCGACTTTAATCTCGTAATTATTTCGACTTTAATCTCGTAATTATTTCGACTTTAATCTCGTAATTATTTCGACTTTAATCTCGAAATCGAAATTTATACGACTTTATTCTCAAAATCGAAACTTAAAAAAATATTTTTCTTTAAAGTGGCCCTAATACGCCGTCGTAGTTTATAGTAAGCCTGCTAAGTTTAGCACAACTGATGACGTCACATCCGCGCGACTAGCCGCGGTGCGCTAGCAGAACAGCTTCTGTTAGCTAGTGAAGTGAACATTTATTTACATTATATTTGGAGAGGAACAGTCAATACAACACACAGATAAGGGATTTATTCAGACTCACCATGGCTGAAGCCTCAGTGACTGGTAAATATCTAAAATTTTTACTATATTTGTTTTGGATAGAAAACAGGAGTAGCTGCTCGCTAGTTTTCCTAATACTGTACTGTACGTATATAGGAACTTTAGCACATTACTCAACGGCAGAGTCAAACAACTTAGCTTAGTTAGTTTTATTGTTCTGACTTCATTATTATGTTTGTATATTTAATTCATGTTACAGTTACATGTGAGTGAAACTTTCACTTCGAAGCAATAACTTGGCTGTATCATGACATGGCTGTTTAGTGACAGCTAAAAGATGATTATTCAGTCTTAACTATTAGTCAAAATCCTGTTCAAACCAGGTCACAGTTTATATGTAACACCTTTTTATGTACCAGCTTTTAAAACGCGTTAATGTATATTGATGCTTGTCTGTTTCAAAAAAAAAAAAAAACATCGGACACCCAGTTTGCATTTAGTAATAATTAACGTACACTGATCAGCCATAACATTAAAAGCACCTCCTTGTTTCTACACTCACTGTCCATTTTATCAGCTCCACTTACCATATAGAAGCACTTTCATTGATTGTAGTCCATCTGTTTCTCTACATACCTTTTTAGCCTGCTTTCACCCTGTTCTTCAGTGGTCAGGACCCCCACAGAGTAGGTATTATTTAGGTGGTGGATCATTCTCAGCACTGCAGTGACAATGACACGGTGGTGATGTGTTAGTGTGTGTTGTGCTGGTATGAGTGGATCAGACACAGCAGTGCTGCTGGAGTTTTTAAATACCGTGTTTACTCACTGTCCACTCTATTAGACACTCCTACCTAGTTGGTCCACCTCGTAAATGTAAAGTCAGAGACGATCGCTCATCTATTGCTGCTGTTTGAGTTGGTCATCTTCTAGACCTTCATCAGTGGCCACAGGACGCTTGCCCACAGGGCGCTGTTGGCTGGAAATTTTTGGTTGGTGGACCATTCTCAGTCCAGCAGTGACAGTGAGGTGTTTAAACTCCATCAGTGGTGCTGTGTCTTATCCACTCATAACAGCACAACACACACTAACACACCACCACCATGTCAGTGTCACTGCAGTGCTGAGAATGATCCACCACCCAAATAATACCTATTCTGTAGTGGTCCTGGGAGAGTCCTGACCATTAAAAAACAGCATGAAAGAGGGCTAACAAAGCATGCAGAGAAACAGATGGACTACAGTCAGTAATTGTAGAACTACAAAGTGCTTCTGTATGGTAAGTGGAGCTAATAAAATGGACAGTGAGTGTTGAAACAAGGAGGTGGTTTTAATGTTATGGCTGATCAGTTTATGACAGTCTGTAAATGATAAACATGTAAAATATATTTGCACTTCATAAGTTAGTACTTGTTGTAACATTGATAGCATTATTTGTTTTTATCAGGCCAAACTGGCTTTTTCAATTTAATTTAATGCCTGACATAGGAGACTGTTGCTGCACTTTGTACACCTAAAAATTGCATAACAGATCTAATAAAATTGCAACGCAAATCTTAGTTGTTAAGTTATCATGTACTTCTAGTTACTAACTATGTGTACTTGGCTGAAACAGGCCTAAAAGCTAGTTTGGTATCTAATAAAGTTTGATACTTTTTTTAACATTAACATTGAACACTAGCTGTCTTCAAAACATGACATAATCACTGCATACATTATAGTCAAAAGTAATTTAAGATCTAAGCATGAGCTTGTTGGATATCTCATTTCTAAATGGTATTAAAATGGAGTGACTCTTCTGAGAAGTCCTATCACAACACTTTGAAGTATGTCTGTGAGAATATGTTCCCATTTAGTCAAAAGATCATTTGTATGGATGGGCACTAACATTGGTCAAGAAAGCCTCAAAAGATATTTCAAAAAGCCAGAGACCAACATCTGTCATGGTATAGCGTGCCTCACAGCCCACAGCATGAGTGACTTGCATATGTGGGAACATATTAAGATATGTCAACATCTGTTACTTGGAACTTTATGGTTATTTCAGCAAGACAATGTCAGGCCTTGTTCTGCACATGCTACAACGGTGTGACTTTGTAGCCATTTAGTGCATGTGCTTGACTGGCTTGCATGCAGTCCAGAGGTGGCAGAAGTAAACAAGTTCCTTACTTAAGTAAAAGTACTAGTAATCTGGTAGAATAATTGCTCAAGTAAAAGTTGAAGTATGCATACATTTTTTAAATAAAAGTACATCACCGTTAATGTACTTCAAGTATAAAAGTAAAAGTAATTTTAGAAAAAATCATTTTAAACACATTAAGTTTTGTGAACTTTTTTTTTTTTTTTTTTTAAGTTGGAGGTACACAAGCACCATCACACAAAAGCAGCTTAGGTTTTACACTTTAAGTTTTACACTTTTTACATTTAAGTACACTTAAGTCATCAGCTGCTAGGGCCACCTCATCTGGCCTGCTAACAACAGCGCAAGACTGGGAGTTGAAAGTTGACCTGGGGAAGCAATTGAAATTCCCAGGAACTGTCACCACCACAACACTGCGGCCAGACATGCTACTTATCTCGGGGACCTCCAAGCAGATTGTTCTCCTGGAACTCACTGTACCCTGGGAGGACCGTATCAAGGAGGCCAACGAGAGGAAGAGGGCAAAGTACACTGAACTAGTGGAGGAGTGCCAGAACAACGGGTGGCGAGCACAGTGTGAGCCCATTGAGGTGGGATGCAGAGGGTTTGCTGACCAGTCTCTCTGCAGGGCCTACAACATCTTGGGCATCACGGAGCCCAGTAAGCGAAGGGCCATTAAGGAGGTCACTGAGGCAGCAGAAGTTGCCTCAAGGTGGCTGTGGATAAGGAGAGGAGAGCCGTGGGTGGGGTAGCGCTACCTGGACACAAGCTGGGGCCCGATCAACCCCAGCTCGGTCACCTGGGTGAGAGTGTATGATGTTTGAAAGACCCGAAACACTCCGTGACCCCAGGTAACATCACTGATGATGTGTCCAGGTTGCATCAAGTTGATGTATGTTACAAGCAAAAAAAAGTCCATTCAGTCAAACAACATCTACGAAGATACCCAGAATGTCTTATTTAGTTTCAGAAGTAGCTGGTTCTCAAAGTTCTGTGAATCCAAACGTGCTCCTAAAATAAATAAATAAATAAATACATTAAATAAAAAATAAATTCATGGTTCACTTTCGTAAATCGTAAGCGGTTCTTGCTTTTGATGAAGATGAGAGCAGAAAATGTTACTTCACATAGCCAAGCAGAGGCCAAAGTACATCACTTGCTAATAGGGATGTCCCGATCCGATCTCAAAGATCGGGATCGGGGCCGATCAAAGCATTTTTTAACTGATCGGAATCGGCTTTACTAAACCCGATCGTAATCCCGATCTTTTGTTTTACATCAGCATGTCCGCTGTGTGGAAATAGTTTGAATTGGAGAGTGAAACAAGTCCAACAGTGAAGTGTAATGTCTGCACTGCGAGCGTTTCACGAGGCGGTAGTAGCAGAGCTGCGTTCATTACTGTAGAATTTTACTGTTTATATGGTGTGTGAGTCAAGGATCACTCCGGTTTACAAAACAACGTAGTGATGCACTCGTTTAATAAAGAAATAAATACACGGTGTATTCACATATTGTCGGGAGCAGAACACTTTATTAACTTCTTCTGTTACGGTTCCGAATAGCGGACAGCTTGAGTCAAGCACACTATTCCATGCACTATGGAAGTCCCAAAGGGTCAAAACACACTCACTTCGCATAGAAACGTCCATCAAACCATTGTCACAATACAAGCACTTTAAAAACTGGCTGTCCTTCATAACAAAAGAGCCTTTCCATTTTATTTTGGTATTCCGGATTTTACTGTAATGCTTTTAAGTAACTTTTTTTCTTATATTCAAGTTAAGCTGCTACACAGATTTCTGTTAATTTTTAGTGTATCACTGCATTAAACAGATTTTTTTTCTTCGAATGTAAAGTTTAAAGTAAAACTGTAATTATCTCACTCATTTTGATTGATTTTTGTAAAAATACAAAACATTAAGCCAATAGCTTTGATGCAGCATTTTTCCCTTCAGCACTGCAGAGCTATTTAGTTGTTAAACATGTACATTGGATTAATTTGAATAACTGTAATGTACTTGAAGTGTGCACTGTGTGAACAGTATTATCCAGTTCTTATCTAGACAATATCTAGAAAATACAAGTATCGGTTTGAGACTCGGTATCGGATCGGGATCAAAATTAATAATCAGGATCGGTATCGGGAACAAAAAAACGTGATCGGGACATCCCTACTTGCTAATTTTGTTAGTTCAGCATAATCTGCTGACAGAAAACTTTTAGCTCCACGGACAGAACGAGTCTGACTTGGCTACCGCTCTGTGGTAATACTCAGTTTAATTAAGCCTGAGATTTTTAAGGTAGGCGAGTCGCACAAAATGTTCCAGTAGCTGGAAATAATAATAAATTAATAAATAATTAATAACAGCAAAAACGGAAAGATGTCTCGACTCACTTATATCGATACTGTGAACAGAGCATCTCCCACTATACACCTCTCTTAAAGACACACACACACACGCCCTATAACAACAGTCACCGATTCATCTTCACTGTTAGCTTTGTTTTTAAGTTTTTTTTTTTTCAGACTGAACTGGATAACATTAAACGCGCGTGTGGTCAGTAAGACTAATCAAATTTTCCTGTGGGTGAAAAATTAATTGCTTTAGTTTTAGAAGTAAAAAAAAATCTCGTAATGTCACGCCCCCCTCCACGATAAAATAAACCGTGTGTGGTAGGGTTGGGCGGTATGACGGTATTGTGGTATACTGCGGTATTTTAAAAATGTTGACGGTATTTTAAAAAATGTGAATTTGGCTCGGTTCCTTTTAAAGAGCCATTAAAAAAAATTTCTCTTCGGGAGGCGCTACTGGGTAAACTATAAGACAGCCCTGATATTGATATCAATGATGAACAATCATGCAAATTTTGCTACCTTGCCTTAAATGTAGGCATAATTCAAACAACACTTAAATGAGAAAAATAGATTCATTTTAAAAGAAAAAACACTACAGGGAAGAGACGTACTGTGGTTGCATTGCATTAAGTTTCAGAAAAATCCTCTCTTGTGCGCCATGAATCAGATTTAACATAATTAAGCAAGTTTATTTCTCAATTATTTGTCATTATACTACTATCACTGCTCGTATTCTGCATGTTCTCTCTGTAGCTCGGTTACGGCTCTCTCTCTCTCTCTCTCTCTCTCTCTGTGTGTGTGTGTGTGTGTGTGTGTGTGTGTGTGTGTGTGTGTGTGTGTGTGTGTGTGTGTGTGTGTGTGTCTCGCTCGCTCTCTGCGATATTAAAAGTGTTTTCGGATTTGAATTTCGACAATAAACAGCTCTCATTATGACTGACTGATTCCCTCTACTGATGCGAAGCTGAATGGGTGGATTGCTGCCGATAAGAACTGCGCAAAAATAAAAATATATATAACAGCTCCCAGAGACGCAGTTACACTTACGCGTAAAATATTTATTATAGACGCTATGAAAATCGGCAATACCGCCCAACCCTAGTGTGTGGTAGTTGTAGCCTAGCGGTTAAGGCACTGGACTAGTAATCCAAAGGTCACCGGTTCAAGCCCTACCATTGCCAGGTTGCTGCTGTTGGGCCCTTGAGCAAGGTCCTTAACCCTCAGTTGCTCATACTCTATACTGTCACAGTACTGTAAGTCACTTTGGATAAAAAGCGTCTGCCAAATGTAAATGTAAATAAACCAGTAAATACATTTATGTAGTTAAAACTAAAGTAACGAGCCTGTTTTGAACATGTAGTGAGTAAAAAGTACAGATTTTTCTTTTGAAATGTTGTGAGTAAAAGTAAAAAGTATTAATGACAGAAATACTCAAGTAAAGTACAGATACCTAAAAAAAAACTACTTAAGTACAGTAACGAAGTACTTACCACCTCTGATGCAGTCCAGATCTGTCTCCTATTGGAAATGTATAGAGCATCATTAACAGGAAAATCAGACAACTGCAACCATGACTGTTGAGCAGCTGAAGTCTTCTATCAAGCAAGAACAGACAAAAATTCTACAAAAATTCTACTGTATCACACAAATGATTAAAAAGTGTAATTATTATGAAAGGTGATGTAACACAGTGGTAATTATGCCTCTTTTATAACCTTATAAAGTATTAAAGTTAAAATGCCCCAACTTTTCCGGAAGGACTTTGTATATATGCACACACTGCTGTTTATAAAACCAGTTTAAAGTGACTAGTGTGACATGGTGCATTATATTGCTAAAAGTAGCTATCATAAGATGGTCAATTGTGGCTATAAAGGGATGCACATGGTCAGTTACAATACTGAGATATAAATAAGATATTAAAATGATGCTGGATTTGTATTGGATGGCCCATTGTGTTCTGAGTTAATTTTTCCTTTCACATTACACCAGCATTACCAGCCTAAACTGTTGACACAAGGCAATACTTTAACGAGAATAGAACAACTTCACGCTGGCTTTAAAATGCATTTTTAGGCTGTAAAATCTGCTAAAAGAGTTTTACTACTAGGTAATAAAGTAATAAATCAAGGAACATTTTCCTGTGGAATTCTGTATGCTTTATACCACTGGCCAACTGTCCTTCATGTTCTGTTTGTTGATAAATCGATGATAAAACCTTATTTAAGTCAGACACTTTATTCTTTGACCTTGAACTTTGTGTGTTGCACACATTGTTGGTTATTACACGCAATTCTGTCATTCAGTTATGTCAACAGTTTTTTTTTTTTTTTTTTTTTTTTTTTTTTTTTTTTGGTTCCAGGCAGTGTCAAACTGAGCCCAGAAGCTGAAGAGTTTGTACCAGGGAGACTAAGCCAGCCGCTGCCCCGAAGAGGCCGCCCATGGTCAAACCACAACAGAAACTGGGAAGGTCGTGATCGACCACATCCAAGGTCAAGTCAATCTAGTTCAGCCCTATATGCAAATGAGCAACAGCAATACTATGACAACACTGCTATACCATTACATGGCACTTCATCTACAAGGCATGACATAAGAGGAGGGAGAGGAAGAGGGCGTGGAGGAAGAGGAGGCAACCACAACAGTGATCTTCCAACACAGGGTCCAAGATTTGCAAGGCCAAAAAGTAACAATGACCATTTAAGGCAGGACAGGGGAACTAATTGTCCACCTGTCCACAATTTTCTGGATGCGGAGAATCTTCAAAACCCCACTGGTGAAGCTCACATGAGAGAGACCCAACCTGACACCAGAGAAGCCTTGCCAAAAAAGTCCAGAAGAGGGAAAGGAGATGCAAGGAAGCCATTAACCAGAGAAAAGGCAACGAATCAGGCCAACCCTGCAGCAGCTGATGCTTATCCAGCTACAGATGTGCTAGTTGAGCATGTGGAACCAGAGAACAACCCAAGAAACAATAAAGAATGGAGAGGAAGTGGAAGGTTGGCCAATCATAGGAAGAAAGGGCCTGCCATACACCCTAGTATCCAAGGAAACTGGAGAGAGAGAGCACCACAGCACATGGATAAAGAGGATGATGACTTAAAAGAAGACAAGGCCAGAGGAAGCAAAGAGGACCCTAACTGGAGAAGTGGGACTGGAAGAGATCAAGAAAAAAGGGCACGGATTCATGAGCAAGGGCCGAGGCGAGCGGGCGGTGCTGAAAGGAGGACAGGACCAATCAAACGAGTGGAGCTTCCCAAGAGCAAAGAGACACAGACAAGTAAGATACAGCTTGAATTGTTATTGAGTTAAAATAATAAACAAACACATTATGCCACATTATGCATTGTGGGCAGGGGTAGCTCAGTTTTTTAGATACTGGACTAGTAATCAGAAGGTTGCCGTTTCAAACCACATCACCGCCAAGTTGCCACTGTTGGGCCCTGAGCAACGTCCTTTATCCTCACTTGTTCAAATTGTTATTGGTCACAATTGTAAAGTGTCTGATAAATGCGGTAAATGTAAATGTTAGGGCAGTTGTAGCCTAGTGGTTTAGGTACTGGACTAGTAATCAAATGGTCACTTGTTCAAGCCCCACCACTGCCAGGTTGCTGCAGTTGGGCCCTTGAGCAAGTCCCTTAACCCTCAATTGCTCAGACTGTATACTGTCTTACTACTATGAGTCGCTTTGAATAAAGGCGTCTGCTAAAAGCCGAAAATGTAAATGTAATGAAATGTAAACACAATATTATGAACAGTGATGATTATAGGTTTTTATTAAACATACTGTGTAATCATTCACAGTTCAGGAGAAAACCAACTGGTAGAAGCTTTATTAGCAGCAATACTGTTCACTGCTGATCAGACTTGCACAGTTTCATTTGTGTTGATGTCTCCTAGATTTACCTTAATACTTTCCCCACTTCTTCTTTACCACTTACACATTTTTTAAACTGCTTACATCGTATTAAACGGGGAGGCACGGTGGCTAAGTGGGTAGCACTGTCGCCTGACAGCAAGAAGGTCCTGGGTTCGATCCCCAGGTGGGGCGGTCCGGGTCCTTTCTGTGTGGAGTTTGCATGTTCTCCCCATGTCTGCGTGGGTTTCCTCCGGGAGCTCCGGTTTCCTCCCACAGTCCAAAGACATGCAGGTGAGGTAAATTGGAGATACAAAATTGTCCATGACTGTGTTCGATGTAACCTTGTGTGAACTGATGAACTTTGTGTAATGAGTAACTACTGTTCCTGTCATGAATGAAACCAAAGTGTAAAACATGACGTTAAAATCCTAATAAACAAACAAAACAAACATCATATTAAACACTGGATGTCGTTTTTGAGTTGAACTGCAGTAAAACTAAAGTGATGCTGCCTAGGGCCCAAGGCTTCTCTAGTCAAGACTACAGATCTTTTTCTTACTCTGGATGGTTTTACAGTAACTCCCTCCACTCCAAACTCTCTTTTCAATCACATATTAGTTAAAAAGCCCATTTCCTATTGCAAAGTGCAGGTTTGTGTCATTGTAAAAGTTGTGTACACATTGTGTTTGTGTTCAGTTCTGTTTTACACTTTTGTTTTTTTAAAAGAGTGTATTAAGCTGTTTATTTTTTATGTTTTAATGTTGGTGGGATTGTTTATGGTTTACCCTTTCTTTTTTATTTTATTATATTCACATTATGGTCTAATTCCCCATAAGTAAACATTTTTGTGCTGGTATGCCCTGCACTTGTGGGTGCAATGTGAATTAAGTTTTGTTTTATATATTATTAATAGTACAAATTAATGACAGAATGACTTCTAAATTTGCAGTGTAATGATGATTATTATTGTTATCGAACTTTAATAAGTGCATGTGTTTGTGTGCAGGCTGCCTGATTGAGCAGCTGACTGAGGAGAAGTACGAGTGTATGGTGTGTTGTGATATAATCCGTCTGATGGCACCCGTTTGGAGCTGTCACAGCTGCTTCCACGTCTTCCACCTAAACTGCATTAAGAAGTGGGCTCGCTCGCCTGCCTCCCAGGCTGATGGTACTGTGTGTTATGCAGTGTGACCTGTTATACATTTCACATGAGCTTCTAATATCAGGAGAAAATAAAGTGAATTGTTCTCCCTATCATGCTTATGTTTTGCAGAGAGTGGTCAGGGCTGGCGTTGTCCGGCTTGCCAAAATGTGTCCATTCAGCTTCCAAGCTCGTATATCTGCTTTTGTGGTAAGAAGCCACTGTTTTTAATCTAAAAATCCATACACACAGCTGACTGAAATGGGTTTAGGTTATGCGTATGTTAATTGCATCCTTTTACATTTGAATTAACAGGGAAGGTTACCAATCCAGAGCATCAGCGCAATGAGATTCCACACAGCTGTGGTGAAATTTGTGGCAAGAAAAGGACTGGGGAGGACTGCAATCATCGCTGCAATATGTAAGAATGATTTGACCGTCCTTGAACTAGTATTGTCTGATTGAATTTGATGCATTTTTAGTCCAATTCAATCCACTGGTATAAGTAATGGCAGGTTAACATATAGACATAAACATTTTTATGCAGTTTTTCCCCTTTTTTTCCCAATTTTTAGCGCGTCCAATTTTTACCCAATTGCATTATGCTTCCTCTCTACTGGTGCTGACCCCCGCCCCACTTGAGGAGTGCAAACTGACACGCCCCCTACGACACACGAGCATCCGACTGCATCTTTTCACCTGCACGAGGCGAGTTCATATGCGGATCAGCCTTGCGCACGGAGAGCCACACCCTGATCAGCATTATTTTCCAACTCCGTGCAGACGCCATCAAGCAGCTAGTAGAGGTTATGAGGTCCCTATCCCTGGCTTCCTTCCCTGGATGAACAACAGCCAAACGTTCATATAGTCGCCCAGCCGGATGGCAGAGCTGTGATTCGATACAATGTATTCGAAATCCCAGCTCTGGTGTTCTAGCATATTTTACCGCTGCACCACCTGAGTGGCTAATTTCAAAGCTTTTAAAAATCACATTATTTGCCATCAAATGAACCAATTATATTGTTCTATATAATGCAAGATAGTTCTGTTGTGACTGTGTAACAGCATTCTGGTAAATAATGTGGTAATTTTTTGTCTGCAGTTTATGTCATCCAGGCCCGTGCCCACAGTGCCCAGCTTTTGTCACAAAATCCTGCATTTGTGGAAGAACAAGGTAATAAATGTTCTAAACTGCACCAGTGAGCCAACTATTACATTTTTTCTGACATTCTCTTGTGTGTGTGTGTGTGTGTGTGTGTGTGTGTGTGTGTGTGTGTGTGTGTGTGTGTGTGTGTGTGTGTGTGTGTGTGTAGTAAGCAGGTGCGCTGCAGTCAGACAGGAGCCTTGCGATGTGAGCAAGTGTGTGGTGCTCAGCTGAACTGTGCTGAGCACTCCTGTTCAGAGATTTGCCACCAGGGCCAGTGCCAGCCATGCCAGGTCCGCGTCCAGCAAGGTTTGTGAACAGCTGTGTCAGGAAAATGTTTTTATATAAACATATATAAAATATGAAAATATGAAAATCAAAGTACAAATTTTAAATCTCAGACTCCAGTTTGCAGGAATTTCCTCACAGTAACTCATAAAGTGACTCAGTAGTTTGTATGCCCCCACGTGTCTGTATGCACTCCCAGCAACGTGTGGCCAGGCTCCTGCTGAGATGACAGATTGTGTTCTGGGTGTTTGGACCAGGGCATCAGTAAGCTCCTGGACGGTCTGTGGCACTACTTGGTGGCATTTGCATGACAGTTTGGTCGGAAACACTCACACCAGTAGCCCACTAAAGGTCATTTTATAGGGCTCTGGAAGTTCTCCTCCTGTTCCACCCTATACAAAAGAGCAGGTACTGGTCCTGCTACTGGGCTGATGCCCTTCTACGGCCCTGTCCAGCTCTCCTCATGTAACAGCCTGTGTCCTGGTATCTCCTCCAATTCAAGACTGTGCTGGGAGATTTTCTGGTGATGACACATGTGGATGTGGCATTCTGGAGGAGCCTCTACCAGTAGTGACAAGGACACTAAGTAAATGCAAAACTAGATTAAATCAGAAAAGGATAAGGAGAGAATAATAGTCTGTGGCCAAACCAGTGCCTCATTGGAGGTTGGAGGTCTTTCTGTTGCTTCTCCTGTGCACCTGTTGTCACTTTTATTTGCACCAAAGCAGGTGAAATTGATTCAAAGTTGCTTGTGCTTCCTAACTGGACAGATAGATATCCCTGAAGTTCAATTGTCATGGTATTATACTGTTATTTACTAAGCATTTCCTATTTTTTGATCAGTGTATATACAACCCTCAGCCCCCAAAACCTGCTCCAATTATATCATAGAAGCAGTTAAAAAATAAATACCTCAGACTGCTTTGTTACTAATATATTATGCACACACTAGTTTTTGCTGCCAACTTCTGTTGTCCCATATGCAAGATATACACACTGTGATGTTGATATGGCAAAAATATAATTGATGATTATTGCTAGGATTTTGGTGTGCCCAGATTGCAAATGAATTTGACCATACTCATCATTTAAAAGTAAAAAGGGCCGCTTATGTCATTAATGTCCAAGCCACATCAATGCATCAGTGAACACTGTGTCTTTCTGCATATTCTAATTTCGGTCTAATTAAGTTGTAGTTTACACACCCTGAGTGTGATTGTCTGTGTAACCTAGTGTGTTACTGTGGAGTGGTGCACAGAGAGGTGGCGTGTGGAACTGACAGGGAAAATTTTGATGGGTCTGGACATTTCTCCTGTCATAAACCATGTGGAAAGTAAGTTTTCTTTTTTTTTTCCTTAATTCATAGCTGAAAATACACAAGTAGAATATATCAGTGTAACTGTAAGAGGTTTGAAAGTATCAAGTGTTTGGATATTACACTCTTTGTGATTTGTGTACACTAGCTTAATTAAAGTGCATTAGCTCTAAAATGCTTCCCAACCCTCGTCTGTATCTCCAGAATGCTGGAGTGCCAGTCTCACCGCTGCCAGCAGATGTGTCACACTGGTGATTGTCAGCCTTGCCCTTTATCACCCAGCCGGGTGCGCAGCTGTCCATGTGGACAGACATCCCTGGCTAAGCTGCTGGAGCTGGGCTATTCAGAGAGAAGGACCTGCACTGACCCCATTCCATCCTGTGGGAAGACCTGCAACAAGCCATTGCCCTGTGGTGACGATGGTGTGTGTGTGTGTTTATGCATAGTATGCATGCATACTAGGTACTTGTCAGAACAGAATCATGTAGGATTTTTATACATTTAGTTATACTTTGGTTCTGTCCTGCTGCAGACACTGTTCATCTGTGCAGCAAGCTCTGCCATGAGGACAGATGTGGCCCATGCTCTCTCACCTCTACCATTAAGTGCAGATGTGGAACTAAGACCAAGGTTAGTCTGTAATAAGTTTTGCAGAACTTTAGTCTGCACTTTTCTTGACAGAATAAAATGTAACATATGCCCTGCCTCCTCTTAAAATTACTAGAACCCGTTTTTGTATAAAGGTGGCCTTCCGTTTTGTCCCACCTCCTAAAAATATGCAGAAGGTAGTTTGGCAACTGTAGACTGGCCCTGGCTATAGTGATGTAAATGCATGTGTGAGTACAGTTTGGGCCTTTTTGGCCAACTTGCTAGTTAATTGATGTGAGGTAAAACGTACTAGTTTAAATAAATAAAATAATAAAAATAGTCTATTGTGCTATACAAACAAATTGACACAATTTCCAGTTGTAAAACCTCTGAACACCTGCAGATATTTTTTCTGATGGTGGTGATGGCTAGCTGTGTATAGCAAAGCTAGCAAGAAAAAAATAAACAAGGTAGTCTACAAACCCCATTTCCCATTTTTTTCATCTTTTCTCAATACAAAATTGTTAATTGGTTTTCATCATTTATCATACAGTACATACTATTGTGAAAAGATGTAGGGAATCAAGAGAAATGTCACAGTAAAATGTGTGTGACCCTCGAGCCCTTAGACGGTATTGCATAATAATCAATATAGCTACATTGGCTCATGAGAAACTTGTTGTCAATGCAGTTCACCACGGTATTGAGAAATGCAACATGGATGAGTTTAAATCTCAGCTGTGCTGATGTGGTCACTGTGTGTCCCACTGTTTAAAGCCATGGACTGTGTGGTGTGAATATTCACACGAACATTAATTTGAGCAAAGCTGCTCAAGCATTTACGTGCTGTATAGGCATTTGATGTGCTGTGTTGTGTCTAGTGTTTCAGGGGTGGCACTGGACCCACCAGGTTAAAGCAGTTGTTCTAAATGATGATGATGTATAGAATATACAAATGAGTTGTGTATGACGTTGATGCTGTAATACATTACTGTTTTTGCAATTAAATTATGTTTCTTTACCAATACCAAAGTGCATTGCTGGAGTATATTATAATGTCCAATCCTTTTTTCTTTTCAGGCGGTTCCATGTGCAGAAGTTAAAAGTGAAGGTAAGGGATATCTGTAGAACTTGATGTATTATCTATGTATTCTATTATATGATTTATAATTGTTAAACATACACGTTTTCTCTGTGACTAAAAGAGTTGACGTTTACCTGTGAGAAACGTTGCAATAAGAAGCGCTCGTGTGGCAGACACAAATGTGGAGAGCTGTGCTGCATAGTAAGTTTCTTCTGACTGGCTGCACTCAAAGCCAAGCATTGTTGAAAGCACTGATTTTTAAACACATATATTGTTTCTTTAACCCAGTTTTCTTTTTTTCCTCTTATATTAGGACATTGAGCATAAATGCACTTTAATCTGTGGCTACAAACTCAACTGTGGTCATCACCGCTGCCTGGAAGTGTGTCACCTTGGAAACTGCCAACAGTGCTGGCAAACCAGTGAGTCTTTACTCCTTATAACACATTTTTACATCACATTCTGTCCACACATTTCTTTTAATAATAATTGCTTATGTTATCCTATAGGTTTTGATGAGCTGACCTGCTACTGCGGTGAAACAGTGATGTATCCTCCTATCCCATGTGGCACCAGACCTCCTGAGTGCAAAAAAACATGTTCCCGTCAGCACGACTGTGATCATCCAGGTACCCTGCAAGGCTTTTTTTTTTTTTTACTGCCTGGTTTACTAAATGCTTTTTAAAGTAAATATTCACATTTTCTTGCACTAATATACATAAACTAGGTGACTAAAAAAGAGACTATTCTCTTTCTATGGGGTGGCTAGTCAGCCATTTGTTCCTTTTTTTCGTATTTTAACTGTGGAGCCACACATCTGGTTTGTCTGATGCACCCCTCAGAACTTAAGGAAGACTGGCAAGGCTTTTCTCTGTACTTACACCTGAGTGGTGGAACTTTTTTGGGGCTTAGGAAAACTCTAAGGGCCTGTCTGTCTATCATAATTAATAAAATGTTTCATTTAAATCAGTGTTTCACAACCTTTTTTGCACCACGGATCAGTTTCATATAAGATATAATTTCACGGACTGGCGGGGGTGGAAGGATTTAATAATATTGCTCACAAACGATGTAAAATGAGCTTTTTTCACTTCAATGAGACGCTGCTCCCACCTAGGGGTGACGATAAGACAATAACACCCGAAATAGAAGCAGTAAAAAACGCTTTTCTAGCGATTTCTAATTATTCATTATTTCTGTGCGGCACAGTAATAAATAGCCCAAGGACCAGTACCGGTCCGAGGCCCAGTGGTTGGTGACCCCTGATTTAAACAACTTCATGCTTGATTGGCAAGAATTAAACATCCTCAGAGCCTCTGTATTGCACAGTGTTACATTTTTAGAGTTTATCATGCGGTCTGACTTCATACTAATGCAAACTGGCCTCACTGCTAATAATTTTAATTATATAATAGTTATATTATTATTTAATAGTTTAGATCTCCAAATGCAGCTTGTAAACAGAGCTGGTGCATATGCACTGGGCATGGTCAGAGTGTGTTTTAAACTGGTGCTTTTACTCTGTCCTTACTGTTGCTTTGCTTTCAATTAAAGTCAAGAGTCAGATATTTGAAATAAATAAAAATTACGGTAGACCCTTGACTTAAGTCAAAATGTTCGTTAGTTAAACCGATTTTGCCCATAAGAAATAATGTAAATAGAATTAATCCGTGCCAGACCCCCCAAACCAACCCCACCTAACCTTTTTAATGTCTTTAATGGTCTTTTTTTGTTATAAATACAACTATATTTCCCCTTAAATCTTAAATTATAGAATAGACATTACTGTAATAAACAATAATAAACAACAATACACAGTAGTACTGTACATAAAAAACATGATCCTATTTCAGTACAGTACGTGTGCCATACCATACACCATAATACATTTCCTTCTTTTTTTATAAAATGTATCTACTAGAAACAACAATAACTCTCATATTTCTCTATTATTTCCTTCTTTATTTCAATAATGTTGTATTTTTTAGATGTAATTGCACGAAAGAAAGAATACTTTACTGAGCCGAATTCTTTCTTCTCTCTCAATCACTGTCCCCTCTGTCTGAAACACAGTGACAGCTACTGGCAGGAGTAATTATACAACAACAAATGTAATAGATTTGTTCATTTTCTTTGCACCTTCTTTGGGGACATTTTAATATTGAATTTTACAAAATATTAAGAAAACACCAGAAAAACACCGTCCGCTGTCCGAATTCCCGCTCACTGTATATATATATATATATACAGTGTATCACAAAAGTGAGTACACCCCTCACATTTCTGCAAATATTTCATTATATCTTTTCATGGGACAACACTATAGACATGAAACTTGGATATAACTTAGAGTAGTCAGTGTACAGCTTGTATAGCAGTGTAGATTTACTGTCTTCTGAAAATAACTCAACACACAGCCATTAATGTCTAAATAGCTGGCAACATAAGTGAGTACACCCCACAGTGAACATGTCCAAATTGTGCCCAAATGTGTCGTTGTCCCTCCCTGGTGTCATGTGTCAAGGTCCCAGGTGTAAATGGGGAGCAGGGCTGTTAAATTTGGTGTTTTGGGTACAATTCTCCCATACTGGCCACTGGATATTCAACATGGCACCTCATGGCAAGGAACTCTCTGAGGATGTGAGAAATAGAATTGTTGCTCTCCACAAAGATGGCCTGGGCTATAAGAAGATTGCTAACACCCTGAAACTGAGCTACAGCATGGTGGCCAAGGTCATACAGCGGTTTTCCAGGACAGGTTCCACTCGGAACAGGCTTCGCCAGGGTCGACCAAAGAAGTTGAGTCCACGTGTTCGGCGTCATATCCAGAGGTTGGCTTTAAAAAATAGACACATGAGTGCTGCCAGCATTGCTGCAGAGGTTGAAGACGTGGGAGGTCAGCCTGTCAGTGCTCAGACCATACGCCGCACACTGCATCAACTCGGTCTGCATGGTCGTCATCCCAGAAGGAAGCTGACGCACAAGAAAGCCCGCAAACAGTTTGCTGAAGACAAGCAGTCCAAGAACATGGATTACTGGAATGCCCTGTGGTCTGACGAGACCAAGATAAACTTGTTTGGCTCAGATGGTGTCCAGCATGTGTAGCGGCGCCCTGGTGAGAAGTACCAAGACAACTGTATCTTGCCTACAGTCAAGCATGGTGGTGGTAGCATCATGGTCTTGGGCTGCATGAGTGTTGCTGGCACTGGGGAGCTGCAGTTCATTGAGGGAAACATGAATTCCAATATGTACTGTGACATTCTGAAACAGAGCATGATCCCCTCCCTTCGAAAACTGGGCCTCATGGCAGTTTTCCAACAGGATAACGACCCCAAACACAACCTCCAAGATGACAACTGCCTTGCTGAGGAAGCTGAAGGTAAAGGTGATGGACTAAACCCAATTGAGCACCTGTGGCGCATCCTCAAGTGGAAGGTGGAGGAGTTCAAGGTGTCTAACATCCACCAGCTCCGTGATGTCATCATGGAGGAGTGGAAGAGGATTCCAGTAGCAACCTGTGCAGCTCTGGTGAATTCCATGCCCAGGAGGGTTAAGGCAGTGCTGGATAATAATGGTGGTCACACAAAATATTGACACTTTGGGCACAATTTGGACATGTTCACTGTGGGGTGTACTCACTTATGTTGCCAGCCATTTAGACATTAATGGCTGTGTGTTGAGTTATTTTCAGAAGACAGTAAATCTACACTGCTATACAAGTTGTACACTGACTACTCTAAGTTATATCTAAGTTTTATGTCTATAGTGTTGTCCCATGAAAAGATATAATAAAATATTTGCAGAAATGTGAGGGGTGTACTCACTTTTGTGATACACTGTATATATACAGTGTATCACAAAAGTGAGTACACCCCTCACATTTCTGCAGATATTTAAGTATATCTTTTCATGGGACAACACTGACAAAATGACACTTTGACACAGTGAAAAGTAGTCTGTGTGCAGCTTATATAACAGTGTAAATTTATTCTTCCCTCAAAATAACTCAATATACAGCCATTAATGTCTAAACCACCGGCAACAAATGTGAGTACACCCCTTAGTGAAAGTTCCTGAAGTGTCAATATTTTGTGTGGCCACCATTATTTCCCAGAACTGCCTTAACTCTCCTGGGCATAGAGTTTACCAGAGCTTCACAGGTTGCCACTGGAATGCTTTTCCACTCCTCCATGACGACATCACGGAGCTGGCGGATATTCGAGACTTTGCGCTCCTCCACCTTCCGCTTGAGGATGCCCCAAAGATGTTCTATTGGGTTTAGGTCTGGAGACATGCTTGGCCAGTCCATCACCTTTACCCTCAGCCTCTTCAATAAAGCAGTGGTCGTCTTAGAGGTGTGTTTGGGGTCATTATCATGCTGGAACACTGCCCTGCGACCCAGTTTCCGGAGGGAAGGGATCATGCTCTGCTTCAGTATTTCACAGTACATATTGGAGTTCATGTGTCCTTCAATGAAATGTAACTCCCCAACACCTGCTGCACTCATGCAGCCCCAGACCATGGCATTCCCACCACCATGCTTGACTGTAGGCATGACACACTTATCTTTGTACTCCCCACCTGATTGCCGCCACACATGCTTGAGACCATCTGAACCAAACAAATTAATCTTGGTCTCATCAGACCATAGGACATGGTTCCAGTAATCCATGTCCTTTGTTGCCTTGTCTTCAGCAAACTGTTTGCAGGCTTTCTTGTGTAGAGACTTCAGAAGAGGCTTCCTTCTGGGGTGACAGCCATGGAGACCAATTTGATGTAGTGTGCGGCGTATGGTCTGAGCACTGACAGGCTGACCCCCCACCTTTTCAATCTCTGCAGCAATGCTGACAGCACTCCTGCGCCTATCTTTCAAAGACAGCAGCTGGATGTGACGCTGAGCATGTGCACTCAGCTTCTTTGGACGACCAACGTGAGGTCTGTTCTGAGTGGACCCTGCTCTTTTAAAACGCTGGATGATCTTGGCCACTGTGCTGCAGCTCAGTTTCAGGGTGTTGGCAATCTTCTTGTAGCCTTGGCCATCTTCATGTAGCGCAAAAATTCGTCTTTTAAGATCCTCAGAGAGTTCTTTGCCATGAGGTGCCATGTTGGAACTTTCAGTGACCAGTATGAGAGAGTGTGAGAGCTGTACTACTAAATTGAACAAACCTGCTCCCTATGCACACCTGAGACCTAGTAACACTAACAAATCACATGACATTTTGGAGGGAAAATGATAAGCAGTGCTCAATTTGGACATTTAGGGGTGTAGTCTCTTAGGGGTGTACTCACTTTTGTTGCCGGTGGTTTAGACATTAATGGCTGTATATTGAGTTATTTTGAGGGAAGAATAAATTTACACTGTTATATAAGCTGCACACAGACTACTTTTTATTGTGTCAAAGTGTCATTTTGTCAGTGTTGTCCCATGAAAAGATATACTTAAATATCTGCAGAAATGTGAGGGGTGTACTCACTTTTGTGATACACTGTATATATATATATATATATATATAGATATATATAGATATATAGATATATATAGATATATATATATATATATACAGTGTATCACAAAAGTGAGTACACCCCTCACATTTCTGCAAATATTTCATTATATCTTTTCATGGGACAACACTATAGAACTAAAACTTGGATATAACTTAGAGTAGTCAGTGTACAACTTGTATAGCAGTGTAGATTTACTGTCTTCTGAAAATAACTCAACACACAGCCATTCATGTCTAAATAGCTGGCAACATAAGTGAGTACACCCCACAGTGAACATGTCCAAATTGTGCCCAAATGTGTCGTTGTCCCTCCCTGGTGTCATGTGTCAAGGTCCCAGGTGTAAATGGGGAGCAGGGCTGTTAAATTTGGTGTTTTGGGTACAATTCTCTCATACTGACCACTGGATATTCAACATGGCACCTCATGGCAAAGAACTCTCTGAGGATGTGAGAAATAGAATTGTTGCTCTCCACAAAGATGGCCTGGGCTATAGGAAGATTGCTAACACCCTGAAACTGAGCTACAGCATGGTGGCCAAGGTCATACAGCGGTTTTCCAGGACAGGTTCCACTCGGAACAGGCTTCGCCAGGGTCGACCAAATAAGTTGAGTCCACGTGTTTGGCGTCATATCCAGAGGTTGGCTTTAAAAAATAGACACATGAGTGCTGCCAGCATTGCTGCAGAGGTTGAAGATGTGGGAGGTCAGCCTGTCAGTGCTCAGACCATACGCCGCACACTGCATCAACTCGGTCTGCATGGTCGTCATCCCAGAAGGAAGCTGACGCACAAGAAAGCCCGCAAACAGTTTGCTGAAGACAAGCAGTCCAAGAACATGGATTACTGGAATGCCCTGTGGTCTGACGAGACCAAGATAAACTTGT
Organism: Trichomycterus rosablanca; assembly: GCF_030014385.1. Lineage (NCBI taxonomy): Eukaryota > Metazoa > Chordata > Actinopteri > Siluriformes > Trichomycteridae > Trichomycterus > Trichomycterus rosablanca. The sequence goes on along the minus strand of NC_085991.1, from coordinate 22,611,462 downwards.
TTGGCTCAGATGGTGTCCAGCATGTGTGGCGGCGCCCTGGTGAGAAGTACCGAGACAACTGTATCTTGCCTACAGTCAAGCATGGTGGTGGTAGCATCATGGTCTTGGGCTGCATGAGTGTTGCTGGCACTGGGGAGCTGCAGTTCATTGAGGGAAACATGAATTCCAACATGTACTGTGACATTCTGAAACAGAGCATGATCCCCTCCCTTCGAAAACTGGGCCTCATGGCAGTTTTCCAACAGGATAACGACCCCAAACACAACCTCCAAGATTACAACTGCCTTGCTGAGGAAGCTGAAGGTAAAGGTGATGGACTAAACCCAATTGAGCACCTGTGGCGCATCCTCAAGTGGAAGGTGGAGGAGTTCAAGGTGTCTAACATCCACCAGCTCCGTGATGTCATCATGGAGGAGTGGAAGAGGATTCCAGTAGCAACCTGTGCAGCTCTGGTGAATTCCATGCCCAGGAGGGTTAAGGCAGTGATAATAATGGTGGTCACACAAAATATTGACACTTTGGGCACAATTTGGACATGTTCACTGTGGGGTGTACTCACTTATGTTGCCAGCTATTTAGACATTAATGGCTGTGTGTTGAGTTATTTTCAGAAGACAGTAAATCCACACTGCTATACAAGCTGTACACTGACTACTCTAAGTTATATCCAAGTTTCATGTCTATAGTGTTGTCCCATGAAAAGATATAATAAAATATTTGCAGAAATGTGAGGGGTGTACTCACTTTTGTGATACACTGTATATATATATATATATATATATATAGATATATATAGATATATAGATATATATAGATATATATATATATATACAGTGTATCACAAAAGTGAGTACACCCCTCACATTTCTGCAAATATTTCATTATATCTTTTCATGGGACAACACTATAGACATGAAACTTGGATATAACTTAGAGTAGTCAGTGTACAACTTGTATAGCAGTGTAGATTTACTGTCTTCTGAAAAGAACTCAACACACAGCCATTAATGTCTAAATAGCTGGCAACATAAGTGAGTACACCCCACAGTGAACATGTCCAAATTGTGCCCAAATGTGTTGTTGTCCCTCTCTGGTGTCATGTGTCAAGGTCCCAGGTGTAAATGGGGAGCAGGGCTGTTAAATTTGGTGTTTTGGGTACAATTCTCTCATACTGGCCACTGGATATTCAACATGGCACCTCATGGCAAAGAACTCTCTGAGGATGTGAGAAATAGAATTGTTGCTCTCCACAAAGATAGCCTGGGCTATAAGAAGATTGCTAACACCCTGAAACTGAGCTACAGCATGGTGGCCAAGGTCATACAGCGGTTTTCCAGGACAGGTTCCACTCGGAACAGGCTTCGCCAGGGTCGACCAAAGAAGTTGAGTCCACGTGTTCGGCGTCATATCCAGAGGTTGGCTTTAAAAAATAGACACATGAGTGCTGCCAGCATTGCTGCAGAGGTTGAAGACGTGGGAGGTCAGCCTGTCAGTGCTCAGACCATACGCCGCACACTGCATCAACTCGGTCTGCATGGTCGTCATCCCAGAAGGAAGCTGACGCACAAAAAAGCCCGCAAACAGTTTGCTGAAGACAAGCAGTCCAAGAACATGGATTACTGGAATGCCCTGTGGTCTGACGAGACCAAGATAAACTTGTTTGGCTCAGATGGTGTCCAGCATGTGTGGCGGCGCCCTGGTGAGAAGTACCAAGACAACTGTATCTTGCCTACAGTCAAGCATGGTGGTGGTAGCATCATGGTCTTGGGCTGCATGAGTGTTGCTGGCACTGGGGAGCTGCAGTTCATTGAGGGAAACATGAATTCCAACATGTACTGTGACATTCTGAAACAGAGCATGATCCCCTCCCTTCGAAAACTGGGCCTCATGGCAGTTTTCCAACAGGATAACGACCCCAAACACAACCTCCAAGATGACAACTGCCTTGCTGAGGAAGCTGAAGCTGAAGGTGATGGACTAAACCCAATTGAGCACTGTGGGGCATCCTCAAGTGGAAGGTGGAGGAGTTCAAGGTGTCTAACATCCACCAGCTCCGTGATGTCATCATGGAGGAGTGGAAGAGGATTCCAGTAGCAACCTGTGCAGCTCTGGTGAATTCCATGCCCAGGAGGGTTAGGGCAGTGCTGGATAATAATGGTGGTCACACAAAATATTGACACTTTGGGCACAATTTGGACATGTTCACTGTGGGGTGTACTCACTTATGTTGCCAGCCATTTAGACATTAATGGCTGTGTGTTGAGTTATTTTCAGAAGACAGTAAATCTACACTGCTATACAAGTTATACACTGACTACTCTATGTTATATCCAAGTTTCATGTCTATAGTGTTGTCCCATGAAAAGATATAATGAAATATTTGCAGAAATGTGAGGGGTGTACTCACTTTTGTGATACACTGTATATATAGATAGATAGATAGATAGAGAGAGAGAGAGAGAGAGAGAGAGAGAGAGAGAGAGAGAGAGAGAGAGAGAGAGAGAGAGAGAGAGAGAGACGGTCGGAGGCAACTTGGTCGTGACGTCACATGTTTCGTGAATTTCGGTTCGTAATCCGAAATTTGAAAAAGATCGTTCGTAACCCAAAATGTTCGTATGGTAAACCGTTTGTAACTCAAGGGTCCACTGTATGTTAATCAAACAATGACTTCTTTGTCAATTACTGGTTAGTCATTGACATCCCTAAATCAAATGTTAATGTCTCCTTATTTAAAAAAAAAAAAAAAAAAAAAGCAGATTTGTGAACTTAGACTGTAGTCTACTTGTACAGGAGTAAGCAATTGTTTACTGAGAGAAGCACTATTGTAAATGGCTCAGAATAAATGCTGCCTAAAATGTAGCTAAATCACATCCTGTATATAAAAGAATTACATTTATATATTTAAATATATAGAAAAATTCAGTTCTGCAGTTGATTAGTTGCCAATAGCTAGGTGTTGGCCATCGGAAGGAAGTAATGCCTCAGACACAGCCAGACATGTCTGTATAGATTCACAGACATCTGATAGCACCGCTGAGACTTAAACCCCAGATCTCAGTGGTAGTGAGCATGCGCATGTAGCAATATTTTTATGTTAAATTTAAGTTATAATAATGGTGTGTAAATTAATGTTTCTCTTGCAGTTTTCCACTCTTGCCACAGTGAGGAAAGATGTCCTCCTTGTACCTACCTCACCAAGAAGTGGTGCATGGGCAACCATGAGGTAAAAGAACAATATGATGAACTTAACTGTACGTAGATTTGATTTATGTACATAGATTTGGTTGATGTAAATACAAGTAACTTGTGAATGTGTGAGCTACATGGCTTATAAACAAACACACACACACATATACATACAGTGTATCACAAAAGTGAGTACACCCCTCACATTTCTGCAGATATTTTATTATATCTTTTCATGGGACAACACTATAGAAATAATACTTGGATATAATTTAGAGTAGTCAGTGTACAACTTGTATAGCAGTGTAGATTTACTGTCTTCTGAAAATAACTCAACACACAGCCATTAATGTCTAAATAGCTGGCAACATAAGTAAGTACACCCCACAGTGAACATGTCCAAATTGTGCCCAAAGTGTCAATATTTTGTGTGACCACCATTATTATCCAGCACTGCCTTAACCCTCCTGGGCATGGAATTCACCAGAGCTGCACAGGTTGCTACTGGAATCCTCTTCCACTCCTCCATGATGACATCCCGGAGCTGGTGGATGTTAGACACCTTGAACTCCTCCACCTTCCACTTGAGGATGCGCCACAGGTGCTCAATTGGGTTTAGTCCATCACCTTTACCTTCAGCTTCCTCAGCAAGGCAGTTGTCATCTTGGAGGTTGTGTTTGGGGTCGTTATCCTGTTGGAAAACTGCCATGAGGCCCAGTTTTCGAAGGGAGGGGATCATGCTCTGTTTCAGAATGTCACAGTACATGTTGGAATTCATGTTTCCCTCAATGAACTGCAGCTCCCCAGTGCCAGCAACACTCATGCAGCCCAAGACCATGATGCTACCACCACCATGCTTGACTGTAGGCAAGATACAGTTGTCTTGGTACTTCTCACCAGGGCGCCGCCACACATGCTGGACACCATCTGAGCCAAACAAGTTTATCTTGGTCTCGTCAGACCACAGGGCATTCCAGTAATCCATGTTCTTGGACTGCTTGTCTTCAGCAAACTGTTTGCGGGCTTTCTTGTGCGTCAGCTTCCTTCTGGGATGACGACCATGCAGACCGAGTTGATGCAGTGTGCGGCGTATGGTCTGAGCACTGACAGGCTGACCTCCCACGTCTTCAACCTCTGCAGCAATGCTGGCAGCACTCATGTGTCTATTTTTTAAAGCCAACCTCTGGATATGACGCCGAACACTTCTTTGGTCGACCCTGGCGAAGCCTGTTCCGAGTGGAACCTGTCCTGGAAAACCGCTGTATGACCTTGGCCACCATGCTGTAGCTCAGTTTCAGGGTGTTAGCAATCTTCTTATAGCCCAGGCCATCTTTGTGGAGAGCAACAATTTTATTTCTCACATCCTCAGAGAGTTCTTTGCCATGAGGTGCCATGTTGAATATCCAGTGGCCAGTATGAGAGAATTGTACCCAAAACACCAAATTTAACAGCCCTGCTCCCCATTTACACCTGGGACCTTGACACATGACACCAGGGAGGGACAACGGCACATTTGGGCACAATTTGGACATGTTCACTGTGGGGTGTACTCACTTATGTTGCCAGCTATTTAGACATTAATGGCTGTGTGTTGAGTTATTTTCAGAAGACAGTAAATCTACACTGCTATACAAGCTGTACACTGACTACTCTAAGTTATATCCAAGTTTCATGTCTATAGTGTTGTCCCATGAAAAGATATAATAAAATATTTGCAGAAATGTGAGGGGTGTACTCACTTTTGTGATACACTGTACATATGATACATGCATCTCTTCCCTATTTGTCTGCATTTTTTGTTACTCTTACTCTTACTTCTTTTAATTTACAGCAAAGGAGTAATATTCCATGTCACCTGCAAGATATCTCCTGTGGTTTGGTCTGTAATCAATCCTTGTCCTGTGGCTTTCACTGCTGTAAGAAAATATGCCACCGTGGCGATTGCCAAGCTGAAGGGGAGTGTAAGCAGCCCTGCCCTCAACCAAGACCTGAATGTGGACACCCCTGTAATGCCCCGTGCCACTTTGGCTCCCCCTGCCCATACATCTCCTGCACTGCCAAGGTAGAGCTCTCTCTATAGCCTAGTAAAAGAAGGAATTAACTAACAAATAAATAAATAAAGGCATTTATTAATAATTATTTCTTTCAAAAAGCTTTTATCTAACAATCTCACCATCTTATTTTTATCAATATAATCTTCATACTTCATATTGGTCAGTTTAGGATTGGTTAAAGTGATTATTCCTTTTATCGTTTGTCCACATGTTTGCCCCCAAATTGACTAGGTTCATGTAACGCCATGCACCTTCTGTATATGTGTGTGCCCAGCCCGGGAATCAACCCCCTGAGACTGTAACCAGCACCATGGCTATTATTACACAAGCTCACTAAACTACTATACTTCATAATGCTCAGTTTAAGATTGCTTAAAGTAAATACAAAAATGTGAGATGAATAAATGTGCTTGACCTCCTAGGTTGCCATTCAGTGTGATTGTGGCCGCAGAAAAGAGACCATACCATGCACAGAGGCGACTAGCCATTCCCAAAGGTCAGTAGTTTGCTAACTAACTGTTCAAAGACACATTTTACATGATGCCTTAAACTATATTTAAAAAAGCAGCACATTCCACACATTAATCGTAACATGTTTTACTATCTCTCTTTGATGATCTATAAGTTTAGAATCTCTGACCTATTAGTGATTTAACCGAAGTATTTGCTCATGGAAGAAAAGATTTATTTGCTGTTTGTTGTGCAGACATGCAGCCATTGCCATGGCAAGCAAGTTGTCAGATTTGCAGCTGGGAGACTCGGTCAACATTGCTCAGCTCACCAAGAAGGATCAGAAACAGGCCAGGTAACAGCTGAGCAGTTAATTTAGCTTCTTTTATGGCTCTCTGTTTTTCAAATAACTTTTCACCCTACTGTTGTATAAAGATGTTGCATGGCTGGTAAAATTAAATTCAAATGTCTGCTGAATGTCTTTTAAAGGCTGGAATGTGATCAAGAGTGTGCAACCCTGGAGAGAAATCGGTAAGTTACTTGAGATGTCTGATTATTCAAGGGAACATGTAAACAATATTCTGAGAATCTTTAAGCACCTCATGATTTAATGCATTTGCAACGTAGGTCCAAAAATTTTGATGTATCTTAACAGATATCTCAACTGTAATAATATAGGAAAAAACGTACAATATTTGTTATTTTTTTTACATTATCACTGTGGATGTAGTGTCCCTGGGATCATACATGCAACCCTTCTTTCTCAAGATGGAATAAGCTAATTTGTCAAAGAATTTTGATGCTGCTTTTGGGTCAGCCTGCAACTCCTTTCCAGTGACTGCTGGCCTCTCTTTTACCTAATACCTAATTATATCTATTACAGCACATAGTAAAATCCTTTGGGGCCCACCTGAGATTTGTGGGACATATTCATCAGCCACTTTATCATAGTCTGGGTTGCGGTGTCTCCAGAAACAGGACTTCAGCCAACAAGACACAGCGAATCATGTCTGTTGTAGATGCCCAGCCAGTCGATAGCACCCCTGAGATAGCAAACCCAGATCTCAACAGTGGTGGGCTAAACATAACAACACTGCTGTGCCACCAAGCACTTATTTGTGGTTCCATGTACTTTTAATTTATAGATTATTGAACCAGTTGTATTAATGGATGTTTAAGGTGTTTACTATAGCTTTGTGGTTTTTTTTTTTTTTTTTTTTTTTAAATATAGGTATTACATAATACAGATACATATACATTTATATTTTTTCTGATCATAACTGCATAACTTCTCACACATAACAGCATAACATCTTCACAACTAATGAGGCACAATTTGCAATAAAACCTTTTTTGCAGCATTAAAAATATTAGTTCTTATGCAATACTGGAAAAATACACTTTAATGTGTATGAGTATAACTTATTTGCTTATGCTTATACATATATACTTTTTCATATGCTTCTTTTCTGTTGTAGTGTTCAAACTAGTCTTGTAGTGTAAAATAGTTATTTGCTTGGTAGTTATTTGCTAGCTACTCAATTAAAAAAGAAGTGATGAAAGGATGCTTTACTCTTTCTGTTGGAAAATAAACTAAAGCTTTACTACTTGTAGCCAACCACACTGAGAAATTAAATTATTGATACTCAGTGTAGCCTATACCATTCTAATCTACTGATATTGGAAGTAGAAGGGTTTTATGTCTTGATATGCATAGCTTAGCGATTTCAAATAATTTATTTATTTATTTATTTTTTTTACAGGCGACTGGCTGAGGCGCTGCAAATTGATCAGACCGTTGATGCATTTAACAGCAAATCCTCATCTGGCAAATATAGTGACTCCCTCAAAGAAGATGCCAGGTTGGTCTTAGTTTCTCTCCCTGTTAGCAAATGAATGGATTGTGTTCTGCTTCCTATACATTTCAAATCTTTTTCAGTCACCTTTATGCCAAGTTCACACTACACGCAAGATACGTGTTCCATATATTTGACAAGCTAGATGTGCTCGGCGAGCCGCTCGGATTGAGTTGTTGAGTAGTTCACTCATAGCGATTGAAAGTCGAGTTTCGATCACCAAGCAAACGCAGAGTTGCTCCCGAGCTGGCAAATCTAGCGCAGACCAGTCGGCGAGCGAAAATCAGGGCAAAAATCGTGTAGTGGGAACTAGGCATTAGAGAAAAAAGTAAATAATAACTAATACATAAAAGAACATTTTTAGCATATTGTTATAAGCCCAGCATATTTCTTCTGTTAAACTGTTCCTCTCTTACAGAAAAGAATTCAAGCTTGTCAAGGAGGTGGAGGAGGAGATCAGAAATCTGGTTGAACTTGCAAACAAGGTAATTTTAAAACAACTTTTAAGATTTGCCTGGAAGTCTTTAAATATTTTATTATATTTATAGTTTCTCATTTGATGGTGTTTGTGTGTGTGTGTGTGTTTCAGGGTAAACAACCAAGGAGAGTTCACAGTTTTCAGCCCATGAAGCGTGAGCACCGGAGAATTGTCCACGAGCTGGCAGAGGTGTATGGTGTGGAGAGCGACAGCTACGATAGTGAACCCAAGCGCAATGTTGTCATCACCGCCATCAAGTCAGTGCAAACGATTTTGAGTGTGATATTCAATTGCTATCATTAAATAATAACATGAGACCAGTAATCACTGATGAAATACTGACCCATTTTACACCTGAGCTAATCGTGCTTAATCGTGTGTACACAAGCACAGTCCAACCTTCTAAAATATTTAAATTAAGGGTCAGAGGTTCTCCAGCACGGCACTAGCTGGGTCTGCATCCAAACCTTTTAAACTTTAAATTCTGCTTACTACTAGTGATATGTGAAAATCTTTTTTCACATTATATGATTACATTACACGATTAGGGGAATTTTAATACAATACCCAAATTCACTGCTGTAAAGTATATTATTGTTGCATTACACAGGTTGAACATCTATAGCATAATGGTTAAAATATTAAACACACGAGCAACTGATGTTTATACACTGATCAGCCATAACATTAAAACCACCTCTTTGTTTTTACTGTCCAATTTATCAGCTCCACTTACCATATAGAAGCACTTTGTAGTTCTACAATTACTGACTGTAGTCCATCTGTTTCTCTACATACCTTTTAGCCTGCTTTTACCCTGTTTTTTAATGGTCAGGACCCCCACAGGACCACCACAGAGTAGGTATTATTTAGGTGGTGGATCATTCTCAGCACTGCAGTGACATGGTGGTGGTGTGTTAGTGTTAGGGATGTCCTGATCACGTTTTTTTGTTCCCGATCATTAATTTTGATCCCGATCCGATACCGAGTCTCAAACCGATACTTTTCTAGATATTGTCTAGATAAGAACTAGATAATACTGTTCACACAGTGCAGTTTGATGGACGTTTCTACGCGAAATGTGTGTGTTTTGACCCTTTGGGGCTTCCATAGTGCATGGAATAGCGTGCTTGTCTCTAGCTGTCCGCTATTCGGTCCCATAACAGAAGAAGTTAATAAAGTGTTGTGCTCCCGACAATTTGTGAATATACCGTGTATTTATTTCTTTATTAAGCAAGTGCATCACTACGATGCTCGGTTACATACAGTGTATCACAAAAGTGAGTACACCCCTCACATTTCTGCAGATATTTAAGTATATCTTTTCATGGGACAACACTGACAAAATGACACTTTGACACAATGAAAAGTAGTCTGTGTGCAGCTTATATAACAGTGTAAATTTATTCTTCCCTCAAAATAACTCAATATACAGCCATTAATGTCTAAACCACCGGCAACAAAAGTGAGTACACCCCTTAGTGAAAGTTCCTGAAGTGTCAATATTTTGTGTGGCCACCATTATTTCCCAGAACTGCCTTAACTCTCCTGGGCATGGAGTTTACCAGAGCTTCACAGGTTGCCACTGGAATGCTTTTCCACTCCTCCATGACGACATCACGGAGCTGGCAGATATTCGAGACTTTGCGCTCCTCCACCTTCCGCTTGAGGATGCCCCAAAGATGTTCTATTGGGTTTAGGTCTGGAGACATGCTTGGCCAGTCCATCACCTTTACCCTCAGCCTCTTCAATAAAGCAGTGGTCGTCTTATAGGTGTGTTTGGGGTCATTATCATGCTGGAACACTGCCCTGCGACCCAGTTTCCGGAGGGAGGGGATCATGCTCTGCTTCAGTATTTCACAGTACATATTGGAGTTCATGTGTCCCTCAATGAAATGTAACTCCCCAACACCTGCTGCACTCATGCAGCCCCAGACCATGGCATTCCCACCACCATGCTTGACTGTAGGCATGACACACTTATCTTTGTACTCCTCACCTGATTGCCGCCACACATGCTTGAGACCATCTGAACCAAACAAATTAATCTTGGTCTCATCAGACCATAGGACATGGTTCCAGTAATCCATGTCCTTTGTTGACATGTCTTCAGCGAACTGTTTGCGGGCTTTCTTGTGTAGAGACTTCAGAAGAGGCTTCCTTCTGGGGTGACGGCCATGCAGACCAATTTGATGTAGTGTGCGGCGTATGGTCTGAGCACTGACAGGCTGACCCCCCACCTTTTCAATCTCTGCAGCAATGCTGACAGCACTCCTGCGCCTATCTTTCAAAGACAGCAGTTGGATGTGACGCTGAGCACGTGCACTCAGCTTCTTTGGACGATCAACGCGAGGTCTGTTCTGAGTGGACCCTGCTCTTTTAAAACGCTGGATGATCTTGGCCACTGTGCTGCAGCTCAGTTTCAGGGTGTTGGCAATCTTCTTGTAGCCTTGGCCATCTTCATGTAGCGCAACAATTCGTCTTTTAAGATCCTCAGAGAGTTCTTTGCCATGAGGTGCAGTGTTGGAACTTTCAGTGACCAGTATGAGAGAGTGTGAGAGCTGTACTACTAAATTGAACACACCTGCTCCCTATGCACACCTGAGACCTAGTAACACTAACAAATCACATGACATTTTGGAGGGAAAATGACAAGCAGTGCTCAATTTGGACATTTAGGGGTGTAGTCTCTTAGGGGTGTACTCACTTTTGTTGCCGGTGGTTTAGACATTAATGGCTGTATATTGAGTTATTTTGAGGGAAGAATAAATTTACACTGTTATATAAGCTGCACACAGACTACTTTTCATTGTGTCAAAGTGTCATTTTGTCAGTGTTGTCCCATGAAAAGATATACTTAAATATCTGCAGAAATGTGAGGGGTGTACTCACTTTTGTGATACACTGTAACTAAGCCAATCAGAGTGCTTGATACTGAGATGTCGTGCAGTCTCGTAACACGTAAACTCGTGAAAGCTGTATTTTATGGTCCTGAAGTTTTCATACTCGGATTAAAAGTTATTGTTTTGTAAACCGGAGTGATCCTCGACTCACACACATTACACTTCGCTGTTGGACTTGTTTCACTTTCCATTTTAAAGTTTTTTCACACAGCGGACATGCTGACAAAACAAAGGATCAGGATTACGATCGGCATTAGTAAAGCCGATACCGTTAAAAATTGCCTTGATCGGCCCCGATTCCGATCTTTGAGATCGGATCGGGACATCCCTAGTTAGTGTGTGTTGTGCTGGTATGAGTGGATCAGACACAGCAGCGCTGCTGGAGTTTTTAAATACTGTGTCCACTCACTGTCCACACTTTTAGACACTCCTACCTAGTTGGTCCACCTTGTAGATGTAAAGTCAGAGACGATCGCTCATCTATTGCTGCTGTTTGAGTTGGTCATCTTCTAGACCGTCATCAGTGGTCACAGGACGCTGCCCACGGGGTGCTGTTGGCTGGATATTTTTGGTTGGTGACAGTGAGGTGTTTTAAAAACTCCAGGAGCCCTGCTGTGTCTGATCCACTCATACCAGCACAACACACACTAACACACCACCACCATGTCAGTGTCACTGCAGTGCTGAGAATGATCCACCATCCAAATAATACCTGCTCTGTGGTGGTCCTGGGAGAGTCCTGACCATTGAAGAACAGGGTGAAAGGGGGCTAACAAAGCATGCAGAGAAACAGATAGACTACAGTCAGTAATTGTAGAACTACAAAGTCCTTCTATATGGTGAGTGGAGCTGATAAAATGGACAGTGAGTGTAGAAACCAGGAGGTGGTTTTGATGTCATGGCTGATCGGTGTAAATGCTGTGTGAGAAACAGCGGAGGGGGCACGGAGGCGCAGATGATTGATGCTTCAGTTTCTCATTCGCGTCATGTTAGCGTTAATATGCCCCACTTGCGGCATTTTGAGCCTCACATTGGATTGCCCAGAGGTGGCGTGACAATTCTAAGAGTTCCCTGTCTTTCCTCTTTTTTGAGAACTGAGTTTTCGCAGACGGCAAGAGCAGCCTGTCATATTGTAACAAGTTCATTATTCTGCACTGTCCTTGTTCTGTTCACTTTCTCCGTCCCAGCTTGCAGATTTTTTTTGTTTTTGTCTTTCATTTGTTACATACTTAACATTATTTTGGCCATCTTGTATATTTGTGATTGTCCCCTCATTGTTAGTGACAGTATTGTTCTACCTTGTATTAAACCTTGTAAATTTGGATTTATTCTTTCAATTCTTGCAGATGCGGGGCTTCACCTCACGTTTCATTCACATGTACTATGTTATACACTATCCACACACCCCAAATATATAAAATACATTATTATTTTTTGTAATATGGTTTGGACAGTGATGTTCCCTGTTTCATCATAACTGCTTTTGTCCAGCTTTCCTCCAGAATTGCTTTGACATTATGCAACTTCTTCTGCTTTGAAAAATACTCAACCATGATTGTTCCTCTTTAAGCAATTTTTGATGACAGTAGTAGGATTATGATATTCACTATATACACACAGCAACAATAGAGATGATGGTTTGTGCCTTGCTCTTGAGTTTGCTTATGATGTGCTTATGCTTTGTGTGTGTGTGTGTGTGTGTGCAGGGGGAAATCTGCATGTCCCACCTCCACTTTGACGGCCCTGATTGAGAGAGAAACTGCTGCCAGAGCCCCTCCACCCATTGCCCATTTTAAACAATACAGCAGCAAGTACGTGCTACCAGACTTAAACACATACATTAACTGGTTAAACAAAATCATATTCAGTGTTTAATATTTTATTTATTACACCAAAGTTTATAAAAAGTAAAAAATAAGTAGGATAACAACTTGTTTTATGATTAAATTAGTGTTCAAAATACACAAGAGGGCACATATTATGAACATCAGTCATCAAATGTTTATTATGGACTCAACACCAACAATAAATGTAGAAGTAAAGACTTACTCTAGCACTGCTTGGTGCATGTTCTTACATATTGTCATATCTTTATCATCCCCCAAAGGCAATTTGTTGCATCGTCCACTGCTCTGCCTGGACTATATGCAATTTAAAACAAGCAAAAAAAACTGCCTACATGTTCTTTTTGTTGTTGTGGTGGTGTTTTTTTTTTTTTTTTTTTGCGAGTTGACAATTTTCTTAATTGATTTTTGGCAGAGCAATAATGGAATCTTACCAAAGATAATGGATCCTGTGAGGTGGAATGACAACTGTTCGAAAACCTAGTGAGCTGCCTTGCTGTCTACTGACTGCATAGGCAGCTGCCTCAGTAGAGAGGATTCTAATAAGACATCGACTTATGTGGTTATTCGAACACACTACTTATACAGCGATTACATCAGTTTTTACTTACTAAGCTAACACAGTTAGCCTTATGCCATTCAAACCAGTAGGATGAGGTGGCACAACACCCTCCGTGTTTCGAAAACAGTTAAATTGTCACTGACAAGCCTGAATTTGCAAATAAATGACACTTGTACACGTTTATACAAATTTGAAAATAACTCCGTTCATTGCTCCGGATTCGTCTGCCGTATTAGTAATTTTTTTGTGACTGCATCGCGAACCCAACGCAACAAAGTGTGCGCCCCAACTAAACCCACTTAGAAATACAGTATTCCAAGATCTATATTGTTTCATTAAGCTTCTTAATCGCGCAGAAGTAAAAATGCGCCCTAACTGGTACCATCAAAGCTTTGCACAGTGTACAAACCACATTTTTATTTTGTGCCAGTTGTAAGTATTCCCAAACTTTTGATGATTTAGGTCTTGAAAAACTTTTAGCTTTTCTTTAAAAGCTCTCTACAATCGGCTTCTGACTCTGCTGCAGACGGCATCTTTTAAGACTGCGCTTAATGCCGGCAACCAGTGACTGGACCAAATACAACTTGGTCATGCACACAGCAAGTAGTGCTGAGGGAAATCATGTAAACGCTTATATGAATAGAAACGTTGTAGAAATTAAAAAGGATCATTTATAAACATAGTTTTAAAAACAATGCATCGACCAATCGCAGCAGCCCTAATATTTTTATACCAAAACATTTAAATGTTAAACAGTTTTAACTAATCATCACATCACTATTTAAACATGGAGAGTTTTTGAATTTAACTGTTTCTTTGGGGGGTTGTCATATTTGCTTTTTTATTATTATTTTACATCAGCAGTGTAGTATGATTTAACTTTGTGGGTTTTTTTTTGGTTTTTTCAGGACTGACAGTAGCAATGCCTGGCCTAAGCATCCGAAAGATGAGCCCTCGATTGATTACTTTGATGTTCAAGATTAAGAAACACTGACATGTAATCACTGTAATAGTCACTTAGAGTGATGAAAATCATATGAATGAAACTGGGCACTTAATGAGTCTGCAATCTGCATTTTCAATAAAGGCATCTTCTGTCAGATTATTGTGGTCTTTAAACACTTACGCAGTGTGTTTCGATTTGTATAAAGCTAATTTTATACCTGATAGCTGGTACCTAATGACAGTATACATGCTGCATGGGGTATTACACACTGGATCATGATTTCTTTTCCAAATGCAAAAAAATGTGTCCAAGGAGGGAATATTTGTCTGACACCTGCTTCTTATTCACCCATACTTGTGCATTCGCTTTTGAGACCAGTCTGCGTTCCTCCACTTGGGCTAATAACCAGGGTCCACCCCCTTTTAGGGCCAGCTGTAGCCTAGTGGTTAAGGTACTGGACCAGTGATCAGAGGGTCGCTGGTTCAAGCCCCACCACTGCCAGGTTGCTGCTGTTGGGCCCATGAGCGAGGCCCTTAACCCTCAATTGCTTAGACTGTATACTGTCACAGTACTGTAGATCGCTTTGGATAAAAGGCATCTGCTAAATGCTGAAAATGTAATATGTAGTCCGGTCTTTTCCCACCCAGCAGACCAGTGTACAATTTCTGTCTGCTGCACTGCCAATTGGGCCTACTAGGGGCTGCCCAGCTGACCGGTAGCAGAGCTGAGATTCAAACTCGGGGAGTTCAGATTCCCAGCACTGGTGTGCTCGCGGAATATCCCGCTGCACCACCTGGGCGCCAAGAAATTAACATTTTAAACTTGTTAGTTTTGCGTAATGTTAGGATCTGTCAGTGTTCCCATTAGATACCCCTCCTGGTGAATTTGCCCCCCCCCGTTCAGTTTAACAACAATACCAAATTTATACAACACAAGGTAATGTGTTGCATTAGATAGGAGGCAGCCATAAATGTACAAGAGGTGTGAATACTTTTAAAATGTCACCATCCTTTCTTTTTATGTGTATTTTAGTTTTCCCAAGCATTGTATAAAAACTGGACCCATGTATGATTGCTCTCTGTTTTTAGGACCTGATGGAGGTGCACTATATGGGAGGTGTATATCTCAAGGAGGGTGGTTTCTCACATCGTTTCTGTGTGTTCTCAGGCTGGGCAGCTTGAACTGTTTGGTTACGCAGCTTACTCTGGCTCTAAATGTACCACACCCTTGCTGAAACAAAGCACAACAGTTTGACATGAACCGTTTTACCAACTATGTCACTTTGGTTAGTTCTTCATTTGGCCAAATGTTAAAGAGTGACTAATCCCTTCTTAACACCTTTCAGATGCTTCTGGGTTGAATGGTGGTGCGCTTTAGAACACTCTAGTTGAGGCTTTCTTTACACATGGTGATCTTAGGATTGGGTGCAGCTTCTCTGCTATGGAAACCCAATGTATAAACTTCCTGGTGTTTCAATAAACATGTTCTTGAGCTGAGCTTGCTTTCAGTGGCAGTTTAAGTTTTGCATCCAAGGACTGATCATATTTATGTGCTATAGACAGCACGGTCAACATTGTTTTTCTTTAATAAATTAGTACACTGTATGGCAAAAGGTACGCTGATCAGCCATTACATTAAAACCACCTCCTTGTTTCTACTCACTGTCCATTTTATCAGCTCCACTTACCATATAGATGCACTTTGTAGTTCTACAATTACTGACTGTAGTCCATCTGTTTCTCTACATACTTTTTTAGCCTTCTTTCACCCTGTTCTTTAATGGTCGGGACCCCCACAGGACCACTACAGAGCAGGTATTATTTAGGTGGTGGATGATTCTCAGCACTGCAG
Source organism: Trichomycterus rosablanca (assembly GCF_030014385.1). Lineage (NCBI taxonomy): Eukaryota > Metazoa > Chordata > Actinopteri > Siluriformes > Trichomycteridae > Trichomycterus > Trichomycterus rosablanca. The sequence continues at coordinate 22,595,332 of NC_085991.1, read as the reverse complement.
TGACACCGACATGGTGGTGGTATGTTAGTGTGTGTTGTGCTGGTATGAGTGGATCACACACAGCAGCGCTGCTGGAGTTTTTAAATACCTTGTCCACTCACTGTCCACTCTATTAGACACTCCTACCTAGTTGGTCCACCTTGTAGATGTAAAGTCAGAGATGATCGCTCATCTATTGCTGCTGTTTGAGTTGGTCATCTTCAAGACCTTCATCAGTGCTCACAGGACGCTGCCCACGGGGTGCTGTTGGCCGGATATTTTTGGTTAGTGGACTATTCTCAGTCCAGCAGTGCCAGTGATGTGTTTAAAAACTTCATCAGTGCTGCTGTGTCTGATCCACTCATACCAGCACAACACACACTAACACACACTAACCATGCTTCTATATGGTAAGTGGAGCTGATAAAATGAACAGTGAGTGTAGAAACAATTAGGTGGTTTTAATGTTATGGCTGATCGGTGTATGTGTATACATTTGGGAAATCCCATTCCAAAACCATGGGCTTTTTATTCAGTTCACACTTAGAGTCCTGTGCTCCTGCCTTCCAAAAACATGCAAACTGTGAAATATGGCTGCCCCAGATTGTTTATAGCAACCAGTTTAGCATTGTGTAAACTGTATGCCTAAATCATACAATCCTCGAAATATGTCTCTTTTTTGTTATAAAACATGCGCCTTCATAACCAAACCAAAAAAGAATGAGATTTAGTACTGATTATTAAATACAACATTTCTTAAATACTAATATTAATTAAAAATAGAAATAGGAAAGAACAAAAATAGTACAGAAAGGGTTCATTCTGTTGCCCTGTAGTCACAAGTTCAAGCCCTGATGATGAAGAATTGATCAACAGCCAACATTGAGATTGAAGGTTTTGATTAGTGTGGTGTGGTGAGATCCATTCACTGCTAAGGATGCATTTCTAAAACAACCAGGAGGCCTAATAGAGCATTGGTTGATCTTTACGTTTTTGGGTCTCCTAATCACACAACAGTCACCAATCTTTGTACGAGCTGTGTCTCATGTGCCTGGGCTGATCAACACCCCTGGCTGAGGGTGTGAACTGCTCTTGCAAATCTTTACTAAGTTTTAGAGTGGAGGATTTAGGAGATGAGAGAAGTCTCCCAAACACTGAGCAAGGACAGAGGGGACTAAACAATGATGCAAAGCATACCTCCACATCAACAAAAGAATGGCTTCACCAAAAGAAGACCAACGTTTTGGAATGACCCAGCCAGAGCTCAGACCTGAATCCAACTGAAAATCTGTGGGGTGACCTAAAGAGGGCTGTGCATAGAAGATGCCCTCACATATTTGAAGCACTTCTGCAAGTAAAAATGGGCAAAGATTGTAAAGTCAAGACTCTGACCAAGAAGAACTGAATGCTGTCATGAAATCAAAGGGAGTACACCCCACAGTAAACATGTCCAAATTGTGCCCAAAGTGTCAATATTTTGTGTGACCGCCATTATTATCTAGCATTGGTGCTCAATTGGGTTTAGTCCATCACCTTTACCTTCAGCTTCCTCAGCAAGGCAGTTGTCATCTTGGAGGTGTGTTTGGGGTCGTTATTGTGTTGGAAAACTGCCATGCGGCCCAGTTTTTGAAGGGAGGGGATTATGCTCTGCTTCAGAATGTCACAGTACATGTTGGAATTCATGTTTCCCTCAATGAACCACAGCTCCCAGTGCCAGCAACACTCATGCAGCCCAAGACCATGATGCTACCACCACCATGCTTGACTGTAGGCAAGAGACAGTTGTCTTGGTACTCCTCACCAGGGCGCCGCCACACATGCTGGACACCATCTGAGCCAAACAAATTTATCTTGGTCTCGTCAGACCACAGGACATTCCAGTAATCCATGTTCTTGGACTGCTTGTCTTCAACAAACTGCTTTCTTGTGCGTCAGCTTCCTTCTGGGATGACGACCATGCAGACCGAGTTGATGCAGTGTGCGGCGTATGGTCTGAGCACTGACAGGCTGACCTCCCACATCTTCAACCTCTGCAGCAATGCTGGCAGCACTCGTGTCAATTTTTTAAAGCCAACCTCTGGATATGACGCTGAACACGTGGACTCAACTTCTTTGGTCGACCCTGGTGAAGCCTGTTCCGAGTGGAACCTGTCCTGGAAAACCGCTGTATGACCTTGGCCACCGTGCTGTAGCTCAGTTTCAGGGTGTTAGCAATCTTCTTCTTCTTCTCAGAGAGTTCTTTGCCATGAGGTGCCATGTTGAATATCCAGTGGCCAGTATGAGAGAATTGTACCCAAAACACCAAATTTAACAGCCCTGCTCCCCATTTACACCTGGGACCTGGGATCTTTGGGTACAATTTGGACATGTTCACTGTGGGGTGTACTCACTTACGTTGCCAGCTATTTAGACATTAATGGCTGTATGTTGAGTTATTTTCAGAAGACAGTAAATCTACACTGCTATACAAGCTGTACACTGACTACTCTAAGTTATATCCAAGTTTCATTTCTATAGTGTTGTCCCATGAAAAGATATAATAAAATATTTGCAAAAATGTGTGGGGTGTACTCACTTTTGTGAGATACTGTATCCATCCATCCATCCATCCATCCATCCATCCATCCATCTGCCTACAGTGCATCCGGAAAGTATTCACAGTGCTTCACTTTTTCCACATTTTGTTATGTTACAGCCTTATTTCAAAATGGATTAAATTCATTTTTTTTCTCAAAATTCTACACACACACACACACATAATACCCCATGATGACAAAGTAAAAAAAGGTTGAAATTTTTGCAAATGTATTAAAAATAAAACACAAAAATATAACATGTACATAAGTATTCACAGTCTTTGCTCAATACCTTTTGAAGCACCTTTGGCAGCAATTACAGCCTCAAGTCTTGTTGAGTATGATACTACAAGCTTGGCACATCTATTTTTGGGCAGGTTCTCCCATTCTTCTTTGCAGAACCTCTCAAACTCCATCAGGCTGGATAAGGGGGCGTCGATACACAGCCATTTTCAGATCTCTCCAGAGATGTTCTATCAGGTTCAAGTCTGGGCTCTGGCTGGGCCACTCAAGGACATTCACATAGTTGTCTTTAAGCCACTCCTTTGTTCTCTTGGCTGTGTGCTTAGGGTCGTTGTCCTGTTGGAAGATGAACCTTCACCCCAGTCTGAGGTCCAGAGTGTTCTGGAGCATCTCTGTACATTACTGCAGTAATCTGTCCCTCGGCCATGACTAGTCTCCCAGTTCCTGCTGCCGTAAAAAACTTCCCCACATCATGATGCTGCCACCACCATGCTTCACTGTAGGAATGGTATTGGCTAGGTGATGAGCAGTGCCTGGTTTCCTCCAGACATGACACTTGGCATTCAGGTCAAAGTGTTCAATATTTGTTTCATCAGACCAGAGAATCTTGAGAGTCCTTCAGGTGCCTTTTGACTAACTCCAGATGGGCTGTCATGTGCCGTTTACTGAGGAGTGTCTTCCGTTTGGCCACTCTACCATAAAGGCCTGATTAGTGGAGTGCTGCAGAAATGGTTGTCCTACTGGAAGGTTCTCCTCTTTCCACATAGCATGGCTGGAGCTCTGTCAGAGTGACCATTGGGTTCTTGGGCACCTCCCTGACTAAGGCCCTTCTACCCCAATCCCTCAGCTTGGGGGTAAACGTCTCTATTTATGAATGATGGTGGCCGCTGTGCTCATTGGGACCTGGCAGGGGCCAGAGGCTATGTTAGAGGGGCCAATTACTTTCTGCCCAAATGTGCATTGTGGGCATTAAGAGGAAACAGTCGATATTCAATAGAATTCAACATTTTATTTATGCAGTTTTCAGTCTATAAACCCCTTAAAACGGTCCAACTGGAAAATGTGGGTTACTTTGGTGTGCAGCTTTGTCGCCATGTGTTCGCAAGAGTGAGGTGACTGAGGGGGGGCCAAGCTGGTTGTCACAGAGGCACTGGCCCCCACTGGCTATTATTATTATTATTATTATTATTTATCATTAGTAGTAGTGGTATAGATTAGTAATGCAGTATATTTTCTTGTTAGCAAAACAACAACAAAATATAGTTATATTATTATTAAAATGCAAATGCTTACAGGCTACTTTAGGACTGTACCACATAAGGAGTATCATAGCCCTTCCCCATGTGAAACTTCTAAAGTTTGCAGATGACACTACGATCATTGGACTAATCCAGGATGGAGATGAGTCTGCATATCGGCAGGAGATTGATCGGCTGGTGCTCTGGTGCAGTCAGAACAACCTAGAGCTGAACACACTAAAGACCGTAGAGATGACAGTGGATTTTAAAAAGAAACCTTCGACACTGCTCCCCATCACCATATTCAACAGCACTGTGTCTACCGTGGAGACCTTCAGGTTCTTGGGAACTACTATTTCCAATGACCTAAAGTGGGAGGCCAACACCAACTCCATCCTCAAAAAGGCCCAGCAAAGGATGTACTTTCTGCGTCAACTGAGGAAACATGGTTTGCCACAGGAGCTGATGAAACAGTTCTACACCGCAGTCATTGAATCTGTCCTGTGCACATCCATCACAGTGTGGTTCAGTTCAGCCACAAAACAGGACAGATGCAGATTGCAAAGAGTGGTGGATAGAGCGGCAAAAATCATCGGTGCTCCTTTGCCCACCCTCCAGGACTTATACACAACAAGGACCAGAAACCGGGCAGAAAAAATTATCACAGACTTCTCACACCCTGGACACGAACACTTTAACCTCCTACCCTCTGGCAGGCGCTACAGAGCCCTGAACACAAAATCAAACAGACACTGTAACAGTTTCTCTCCAAATGCCATCAAACTCATCAATAACAAAAATTGAACTGCTGTTTACTGTTGTTTACATGCCACACTGCACTTTATACATGCTGTATAATACCGTAACTGCATCTTACCTTACTGAACTATTTATTTTACACTATTTTTATATTTTCTGTACATATGCAAATTCTGCTGAACATGTAAATTGTACATTGTCTACATAGTCTTGTCTGTATATTGTATTGTTTGTAAATTGTAGAGAGTCTACATAGTCTTGTCTGTATATTGTATTGTTTGTAAATTGTAGAGAGTCTACATAGTCTTGTCTGTATATTGTATTGTTTGTAAATTGTAGAGTCTACATAGTCTTGTCTGTATATTGTATTGTTTGTAAATTGTAGAGAGTCTACATAGTCTTGTCTGTATATTGTATTGTTTGTAAATTGTAGAGTCTACATAGTCTTGTCTGTATATTGTGTTGTTTGTAAATTGTAAAGAGCTAACAACAGCCGGAAACAAATTCCTTGTGTGTGTAAACATACTTGGCGAATAAAGCTGATTCTGATTCTGATTCTGATATTTTATTGAATGTTTTGGTGCCACTGTGGCTGCCTGACTGGGTCAAATTACCATGGCAATTTGTTGTTGACCATCCTTGATACATTAATATACCCATCTAACTGGTAGGTGAATCCACCCCCCTCTTCCCCATGATCAAGATTCCACTTAGAAAAAAGTGTCAACTTGTCACTGACAAGAGAAGTGTGAGGTGCCAAGAGAATTATGAGAGAAGGATTATTTGCAGAAGATGAGTGCACAGAAGACAAGTGATATTTGGATGCATTTTCATACAGTAAATCAATCGCAATCAAGATGTCAGTACAAGTGAACCGGATCACATTACTAATGTGACTCAGATTAACCAGAGTCCATAAAATGAACCGAATTTACCACCACTAATGTATACATGACAAATAAATGCATTCTTCTTCTTCTTCATCATCATCACTGATACAGTTTTCATTGTCTCTGGTATTTACCAGATTTTCCGAACACAGAAAATGCCTAATAATGTCTGTTCCCCTTTAATTTCACATCTAAAGTGCGCTTGCGCCGGGGTTGCTGGTCGGCATTAATGTACTGTGCTCGGCTCTGGTCGGCGCTCACTCCGTTCAGCTCCACGAAAAACTCCGAACAAGCACGAAAAGCTCCGAAAGCGCTGCACACGCACACGCACGCTCGCACACTCTCACTCCATCCATCCACATTAGCGCTCGCCGCAGTTTCGCCTCAACCAACATCACTGTCATGGAGAGAAAGGTAGGAAACGCAGCATCCGTTATAGCACGCAAACCGAATCGTTATGATTTTGTAAACGATTAATATTTTTTTTCATGCGGTTGGAAGTGTGTGCCAGCTCTGTGCCCACGTTGATCCCCGCGGCGCTGTGCCAGTCGGATTAGTGCGCTGCTGAGTTGTTTTTTGTCGACTGGATCTAGTTTGTGAGATTAAACGGACACAAATCGAGGCTCTGTAAACCGCTTCTAGAGAATGAGTTTTTCTGGATGTTTTATTGGGGTTTAGTAATGTTTTCCTCTATATACTGGGTGTGTGTGTGTGTAGCAGCTGAGCTGCTTTAATCCGCTGTTGTATGTAATTAGGCTGAACTGGAATCTAGAGCAGCTCTGCGGTTTGTGCAGCCTTCAACACAGCAGCCACTTGAGGAATAGCATGAATACCAGTAATATCATGTCTAGTGGATCTACAGAGGAACGGTACTCGGAAACCGTGAAATCCTCCTTCATCCCTACTGTCTCATTTTCTTCTTTACCCATGTCAAGTCGTTATAACGGGTTATTGATTTGCATATTATACACTTAAACACAGCAACATCCGCGCACCATGAAGCGATCGTGAAATTGCAGCTGGACTGAGCAGATGTGATGCAAAGTCGTAATAACAGTGCAATGACATTCCTTTTAGTTGTAAACATGTGTATTAGTTTATTCCTATTTAATATTTAAAAATCTCTTTTAAAGAGTGAGAAGTAGTAGTAAGTTATTAGATTAAAACAAAGTATATACACATTTAACATTAGATATACACCCCTTCATTTTTTGGCACACTTTGTGTTGTGAATTTGGTTTTGATTTGATATAAATGCCATTTAAATGATCATTCTACACTTAATAAACCATAATGAAGTAAAAACTTGTTTTAGAGTTTTTCAAAAATTAATTAAACATTGAAGTGATATTGGACACTTATCTACAAACTTTACACACTTGGATTGGGGCAGTTTATCCATTTCTTCATAGTAAAGCCTCTCAAGCTCTGTCAGACTGAATGATGTTTGTCTGTGAACTGTCATCTTCAGATACTTGTCCCCATACCACTCTGGGATTCGTATGACTGTATGCCTTTGGTCATTGATCTGTTTAAAGCTGACTTAGCACTCCCGTCTGAGGATGTTAGTTTTGTTTGTTTGTTTATTAGGATTTTAACGTCATGTTTTACACTTTGGTTACATTCATGACAGGAACGGTAGTTACTCATTTCACAAGATTCATCAGTTCACACAAGGTTATATTGAACACAGTCATGGACAATTTAGTATCTCCAATTCACCTCACCTTGCATGTCTTTGGACTGGCCATCTTTGCTCATCAAAGACTCAGCCTTTCCTGGATGCTGCTTTTGTACCAAACCATGATTACAATCACCTGTTGACATCACCTGTTTGGAATCACATCATTATTTTTTTTTTTTTATCTCATTACTAGCCCTAAATTGCCCCCATCCCAACTTTTTTTGGAATGTGTTGCAAGCCTGAAATGCATGAATGGAGGTATATTAACAAATGAAATTAAGTTGAGCAGACAAAACATGAAATATCTTGGGTTCAAACAGTCTGCAATCAAATAAAAGTAAAAGCAAATGTAAGAAACACTGCATTTTTATTTTATTTGCATTTTCCATACTGTCCCAACTTTTTCTGATTTGGGGTTGTATAAAGTGCTGCAAAGGTGGTTGTCCGTCCAACTGTTTCTCCAGTCTCTGCACAGTACTTTTGTAGTTCAGACCACTGGGTTCTTCTTCCTTTCTTTGTCACATGCCCTATTTGGCTGAAAGGCCAATTCTAAGAAGTTTATGGTTCTGTCTGTTTCAAAAGTATTGATGCCATTGTGGTCCTGGAAATGCTCAAAGCCTTCAGTAGTGCTTTGATCTATGTCTTTACACAATTTGATCAAAAATATCAACAGACAGTTTTTTAATGGTCATTTTTGACCTTACCGTTCAGTGTAAATTGTGGTTCTGTGCAGACACAGGTTTGTGCCTCTTCTAACCATGTCCAATCAGTTCAATTTGCAACAGGTGGAGTTCTAGACTCAGGAATGGGATGCATCATGCACCCAACCACTGATTAGATTGAAGAGTAACAATGGCAGTTATACTGATTCAGAATTAAATCCATGCCACAATACAGTGTGCAAAAAGCATGGGGTTTGAATACTTTCTGATTTCACTGTAAATACCAGCTATGATATTGTCACCTGGTTTGCTTAAGCATGTTGTGGCACACCAGTGGTAGGATTAAAAATTGGCATAAACAGCATTAATCCATAAACTCATCCTGCCCCATGCCAGTTAAAGCTTGTTGTTTATAGTGTAGTAAATTATTTTGGCACCTATTGGGCCACTAATGGCAATTGACCACTGTTTAAATGCCTTAGCCTGAGTATCAACCATCTGAGTATTGTTTCACACATCCCTTTATGACCACAACTGACACATCCTATAATGGCCACTACCAGCATGACAATTTGCCATGTTACAAAATGAAACTTCCTGAGCACTTCATTATGTACACCTATCTGATTATGTACATTCAATTATTATTTTTTATGCTACACCGGTTATACAGATTGAACTGTGTGGGTAAACAATACTGACTGTAGACCATCTTTTCATTTATACCCCATTCTTTTTTGTCTTATTGTTATAATTTAAATGGACCACCATATGGGTGGTTGAATATTCTCAACACTCCAATGACACTAACGTGGTAATAACATCGTAGTGTGTGATCTATAATTGTAGCAGGTGCAGCAGTGTTGTTGGGATTTTAAACACCTCAGTGTCAGTGCTGGGTGGAGAATAGTGCACCAAACTGTGATCAGAAAGTATTTGCTGATAAAAGACTAAAGGAAGCATAGATTGTTCATAAAACAGGAAAATAGGCCAGAGAGTAAAGCTTTGAAGAGTAAAGTGCATGCATTCCTTTTTTTGCCATTGGGGTCTAAATCTCATTCACAGCTGAGGTTTTTTAGGTTCACATTACATTACATTTGGCCAAATTCCTTGCAAAATAGCATTGTATCCTTTTAAAGATGGGCTTTGTCTGCTTGAAAGCAGCTTGTTTGTTTACAACTTTTATTCTGGTTCATCAAGACATTTTGCTTTTTCATTTATTTGATGTATATATAAAACAATTATATAACTATATAAAACAACCTTGATCTAGCAATTGAAACTAAGGAATGATTATGGGAGAGAGAAATAAATATGTTAGATTGTTTGGTTTAAAAGCATCAGCCTGAGGTAAGCAGCAGTGTAAAGATTTTTTGTAGCAGTTGAGTGTATAATAAATAATATCACTGGCTTTTTGGTGAAATAATATCTTTGGAGTGCGTTTTTATTAATTTGACTTTTATTTATTGCTTATTGACTTGAAAATGGAATAGACTGCATAACTGCAAACCTCTTGGCACATTCATGGCTTATTTTTTACTGTGTAACTGTTGTTCCTGCTGTTTTTATATTGCCTTGCAATTATTTCTGAATGACTGCTGGCTTCACTTTTACATTCCTTATCATTTGTCTAAGCGTATGTGGTGCATCAGTTTGACGCCAATTACATGTGGGTTTTATTAACTGTATATGACAGTAATCTTTTTCCATTTAAGTGATAATTTTAAAATAACAATTTAATATAATTTTGTCCCTGGAAACTTTTGAAAGCTCATGCACATTTACTGCCTGTTGTTTGAAATTTTCTTATCCAATAGCAACATCTTTCATCATTGAACCAAGTCAAATTGCTCAAGTGCATCTTTATTTTAAATATTATTATTTAGCATTATTATCTAGAGCTTTATTATTATAAGTTTTCATAACCTTATAGATATATTTTTTATTTTCTTTATGCATTTTATCCCCTTTTTCTCCCTTTTTAGCGAGTCCAATTGCCCGATTGCGTCATGCTTCCTCTCCACCAATGCCGATCTCTGCTCTGATTGAGGAGAACGAAGCTAACCCACGCCCCCTCCGACACGTGGGCAGCATGCCGTATGCATCTTATCACCTACACTTTGAAGAGTGCAGTGCAGCTCAGCGTTGTGAACGGAGAGACACACCCTGAGAGCACTCTTTTCTCATCTCTGTGCAGGTGCCATCAATCAGCCAGCAGAGCTTAATTGCACCAGTCATGGGAGAGAGACCCCATCCCGCCCATATCTGAACAACAGGCCAATCGTTGTTCATGTGGCTGCTCAGCTTTAGCCGGCAGGCAGAGCTGAGATTCGATACGATGTATTCGAGATCCCAGCTCCAGAGTGTGTTTTTACCGCTGCGCCACCTGAGCGGCCTATTACCTTATATTTTTAATATAGTGTTTGATTTCAACTTTACTTTCTTTATGTCTATAAATACCTTTTTAATTTTGTATTTATAAGTACAAAATTGGGCGTCACTGTGGCGAAGTGGGTAGCACCTCACAGCAAGAAAGTCCTAGGTTAGATCCCCAGGTGGGCCGGTCCAGGTCCTTTCTGTGTGAAGTTTGCATGTACTTCCTGTGTCTGCGTGGGCTTTCTTCGGGAGCTACAGTTTCCTCCCATAGTCCAAAGACATGCAAGTGAGGTGAATTGGAGATACAAAATTGTCCATGACTGTTTGACATTAAAAAGACTGAAACTGGTGAATCTTGTGTAATGAGTAACTACCGTTTCTGTCATGAATGTAACCAAAGTGTAAAACATGACGTAAATTTCTAATAAATAAATGAAGTACAAAATCAGTAGACGTTATGTGCAAATTTTCTTTTCAGGAGACCCTACAGATTTTTAATTGGATTCGGGTCTGGGTTCCTGCTGGGCTATTCCAAAACTTTGATCTTCTAGTGAAACATTTATTTATGTGATGGTATGCTTTTAAGGTATGCCTCTTCGTCTTCAGTTTTTAGCAGAGGCCTGAAGGTTTTGTGCCAAAATTGACTGATTTTTGGAACTGTTCATGATTCCCTCCACCTTGACTGAAGCCCCAGTTCCAGCCAAAGTTTGTGTGTTTGTTTATTAGGATTTTAACGTCATGTTTTACACTTTTTGGTTACATTCATGACAGGAACGGTAGTTACTCATTACACAAGATTCATCAGTTCACAAGGTTATATCAAACACAGACATGGACAATTTAGTATCTCCAATTCACCTCACTTGCATGTCTTTGGACTGTGAGAGGAAACCCACGCAGACACGGGGGGACCCGGACCGCCCCACCTGGGGATTGAACCCAGGACCTTCTTGCTGTGAGGCGACAGTGTTACCCACTTAGCCACAGTGCCACCCTCCAGCCAAAGAGAAACAGCCCCAAAGCATTTAGCTTTCTCCACCATGCTTCATTGTGGGTAGAGTATAGATTTGGTGATGTGCAGTGTTTTTGAACCAAACATACGTTTTGGAATTGCGGCTAAAAACTTGAACCTTGGTCTCATAAGAATGTAACAAACTTTTGGCAGATTTATTGCAGGAAAAATGCAGCTGGGCTGGATGTTTTTACTTGCCCCTTACCACAATTAAATCTGAACCGCTTTATCTTGGTCTGGTTTTTACATCACAAAAATCTGATATTTTAACAGAGATGTGTAGATTATTTATATTTTGTTGATGATGTATTTTGTTAGTGTGTTTATGTTTCAAATGACAAGGCTACATTGTTTTACTGACTGTACACAATGCACAAATATTAAATCGAATGGGTTGTTGGTCAATAATTTTGTAGACTATACATATCTTGTTTAGATATTTGATAGGATGATACTTTGTAGACTGTAAAAAGTGTGTTCATGAGCTCATGAACACAGTGAGCTCATGGGCCCCAGTGCAAAATTGGGCCCCCTCAATTTCATATATATATATATATATATATATATATATTTAATGCTGGGGCTATACGGCGAGTCTCGTATACAAAACTAACTGCAGAACGTCCGAACACACATGTATAAACCGGGTGCTGCATTCTGATTGGCTGAGCTGAATGTCACTCACCTATCGCCGCTGCAATATTGTAATATAATAATAATGACCTGGCGAGTGCAGCCAAGGGCGCCCCCACACCATGGGCCCCACTGCACCTGCCCCCCGGTAGTTACGCCCCTGCTCCTAACTGCATATAACTTCTGTATGGTTGTGCTGCAGGAACTCACAGTGTGTTGAGCTGTAAAAAGGTGATTAATTACATTGCAGTTCCATTACATGTCTGGATATTCATATAATTTGACTTTCAATCTTGTATTTATATTGCTCTCTCCATAAAGAGTGTACTGTATGGTTTTGATCTTTATATCGTTGTATAAGTGGCACAAAGATCTTCTTTGGATTTACGTCTCGATTACTTTGGCACTTTTAATTTACAATAAACAACCTCGTTGGAATGTGTGGCATCCACACTGCTCCTTTCACTGCAGACCAAAATGAGCACGGCATTGCTCTTTCGTTACGGATAGATTATGGAGCCAATTTTTTAATGGATTCTCAGCTCTCTTAGCACAAGGAGAAGCTGTGGAATTGCATCAGATTTTTGCTTGGCTTTATGCTGCTTAAAAAAGTGGAATAACTAATGAAATTTCCAGTTAAGAGTCTTATAACTATATTCAAAGACTCATTCTAGCTTTTTATGTACTTCATCAGCTATTGCTTAAACTGAATTTGACATGGGCTTGACGGTTTTAAAGTAAAATTCTGGTATAATGGGGTCCTGGGAAATGGATTTTGTAAACACTTTTAGCTTTACATTAACAATAGTTTAAAACACACTTGCTGCTGTTTAACCTGTAACCTGGCTTAGCTGCTAAAGGAGTTTGGAAGTAATCCACATTGGAGTTCTGTCCTTTTGCAGTGTCATTTTAGGGGACACAAAAGGCGCACAGAATGAGCTCACCTCATGAGCATTAATTCACTTCAGGTGGGAGTCCTTCTATATATCATGGTTTCCTTTCACAGATTTGCCAGCTCTGTTTTGCAATACTGATTCCTCTGGAACCATGATACTGGCCTTGCTGTGGTCGGTTTTCCTCTGGCGTGCCATGCCAGCACACTTATCTTTTTCTGGGAACCTTTCGGTGTTGCGGTGCCTCCTGGCCTTACAACAGAACTGCACTGGGAGAGTGAATTGCCCCAGAGGTGGTGTGATGTTCCTTTTTCTAGAGTGGACCCAACCTGTTATCCACGTTATGAGTGGGCTGCATCTGTTGGGTTGGTGGGATTGGAGTGCTGTTTATGCCCTCCGCAGCTTGTTTTAAGGGGTTCTTTATCATTCTTTCCGAAAAATGGGTTGTGACAATCAGTTCTCAGTTCTAAGCTATCCCTGATCTGTCCACTCTCTCTGTTGTGGGCTGCGGATTTTATTGTGTGTTTCATTTGTTAATCTGTTTTGTCATTTTGGTCTCCTTATTTATTTGCGTTTATCATGTTGTTGGTTGAGGGATTTTTAGCCACAGTATTGTTCTCCCTTAATGAAGCATTTTACACTTGTGTTATTTTATATTCTTGCAAATGCACGGCTTCATCATGCTCTTCATTACTAAGACGTGACTCACCCTGGTATTGTAGCACAATGTACAATTAATGATGCAGCTGTAAATCTGTTAATGGGCTTAGTGGAGCATTAGTAAGATGTAACGAATATTAATTAGCACTACCTTATTTTTTATCTGGTATAGACTTACAGTGTTAGGTGAAAGGAATTTTTCACACAAGTTCCAGAATAAATTCAAAGCTCAGTTTGACCATAATGGACAATTATGGTTTGGTTTTTTTTTAAAAGCAATTATTTCAGTGTCTCACTGTGTAGTTATATGTATTTAATACCCTTGGTACATTTAATTATAAGACACTGTGTACATGCTATTAGTGCTGTCTGTTACATTACATTCCCTGCCATTGTAAAAACTCAATCAGAAAAAGACGTTGGGTGCACGCACATTCTCGAACATACCAAATTTAAGGTTCAAATAAAGCAAATTTGGATGAAAATGAATCCTGTCACATCTTCCCCCCTTTTAAACATAGAAGGTTTGTACCAGTAACATGAAGAGATGAATAGAGTATTTTGTTAACAATGACAGTCTTTCAGTGGCCCATTTGATTTCAGCTCATCTGGAGTGATTGCACTGATATTAATTTAAAAGAAATCCATTTACAAAGCTTGTTTTGCAAATGCGCTCAGCTATTTTTTTTTTATACTTGTAGAAAACAGTATAAAAGTGGAAGCCCAGATAACCAAATTGAAACTTTCATTTTGGAAACTCCATCCATATGGTTGGCAGGAATCAGAATAGACTGGACAGCACTTTATAATAAAAATACAAAGTAAGTTTTAACCTGTGCCAGAAAAGCAACACCTTTGGTGAAATGGTCAAAGATCCAGTCAGATTTGCCCCAAAAGTTTGTTGATGCGAATCAAAAGCATCTAATAGAGGTGAAAAAACGGCCATGTGTTGGAAATCAGTGCTGACTGCACACACAGAAACTTTGTCCAAAAACTTTCCAGCAGATTATATAAATTATTTGTTTTTCACTTAACCCTTTGTTACAAGTAATATTGCAAATTTCTAGTCATAATGTAATAAACTCAATAGTCCTCTATAGGCCACCCAAAGAGGATGGGGCCTGTTAAGTCTGTTTTTTCTCAAGGTTTCTTTCTTGTAAGTTTTTCATTGGCACTGTTTCCCTTGGCTTGCTCATCATGGGTTTTGGTCCTGGATTCTGTAAAGCTGCTTTGAGACGATGTCAACTGTAAAAGCGCTATACAAATACATTTGAAAAGAAAAAAAGAAAAAAAAGAGGAACATTTAACCAAATGTTAGTGTGCTGTAGGTATATTTTTGACAGAGCTGATTGTGTCAAAACACACAAATATAACCTTTTAAAAGTTTATTTTACTTAAATTAAAAAAAGAAAACCCAGAAGTATGTTTTCCAATCATTTGGTTACAGAAAAAAAAGAGTTGAACAATAACTGAAATCCAAAAGTTGCACATCCCTTACAAGTGTATGTAGACTTATGACTTCAGTGGTATGTAGGAGGCCTTTGTAAATCTTCTTAGCCTCCGATAAAACTTTGTAAATGTATACTATGGATAGTTTAGCTTAAATGTAATAATTTATGTAAGCTGATGTTAAAATATACACTGATCAGTCATAACATTAATACCACCTCCTTGTTCCCACACTCAGTCACTTTTATCAGCTTCACTTACCATATTGAAGCACTTTGTAGTTCTACAATTACTGACTGTAGTCCATCTGTTTCTCTACATACTGTTTTAGCCTGCTTTCACCCTGTTCTTCAATGGTCAGGACCCCCACAGGACCACCAAGATCAGACACAGCAGCGCTGCTGGAGTTTTTCAATACTGTGTCCACTCACTGTCCACTCTATTAGACACTCCTACCTGGTTGGTCCACCTTGTAGATTTAAAGTCAGAGACGGTCATTCATTTATTGCTGCTGTTTGAGTTGGTCATCTTCTAGACCTTCATCAGTGGTTACAGGATGCTGCCTACAGGACGCTGTTGGCTGGATATTTTTGGTTAGTGGACTATTCTCAGTCCAACAGTGACAGTGAGGTGTTTAAAAACTCCATCAGCGCTGCTGTGTCTTATCCACTCCTACCAGCACAACACACACTAACACACCACCACCATGTCAGTGTCACAGCAGTGCTGAGAATGATCCACCACCTAAATAATACCTACTTTGTGGTGGTCCTGGGAGAGTCCTGACCATTGAAGAACAGCATGAAAAGAGGCTAACAAAGCACGCAGAGATACAGATGGACGACAGTCAGTAATTGTAGAACTACAAAGTGCTGCTATATGGTAAGTGGACAGTGAGTGTCTTATATGTTTCACCTGCTTCCAGATGTGTGTCGAAGCACAAGGACCATTTAAAAGAAATAGTAGGAGAAAGGCCAGCAGCACCCTATAAAGATCACAGTGGCATGCCTCACTACCTCCCCATCTGCTGATTAGACCAGCCATAGAAAAAGCCAAAAGAAAAAATTTTCATTAGTATTCCATTTTTTTTCATCTGTCACACCTCAAGAGCTTTGAGAAGGCTTGGTTCTTTTACCAGTGAGAACAGGTGCAGTCCAGTAGAGCGGAGTATTGAAAAAGCTTTTATATTCTTTTATTTTTTTTTCTTTCTGCTTTTAAAGTAAGACTTCTATGGGGCACTGTCTAATCAGCCAAACTGTGGGAAATTAGAGGTTCCCCCTGGATCTATTCAGGAACCTCATTGTTGTTGATGAACCCAGTCAAGCACAGATCTTTGCCATTTGATTTAGCATTTTCATGTTCCTTTGTTATTTTAATGTTTTCATAAATCACCGACCATTTTTATTCACGTTTATAGAAAAAGAACTGTCTGGACCAGTTGAAGTCTCCTGAATTCTATTTAGGTTTGATGTGAGCATTTGTCTGAGATCTGAGGACTGCACAATAACAGCTAAAATGATAATCATGATATTTTGCATAGAATAAAAATGGTTACATTGTACACATCACAAAATATGTTTGAACACAAATCTTTTTAGAGTGACAGTGCGTGTTATTCTATTAAATGCTAAATATAAACTGCAGGAAGTGTGGGTGTAGCAAAGCTACCTATGATTTAAATCCTTCCCCAGTGACCATAATTGTGAAACTCATTGTTTTGTGTAAGCTTGGCTTTCCTTAAGGTACCTCATTTTTCCCCTTTTCAAAAAAGGTACCAATACGTTGATTGATTGTTGGCCTTAGGTAAATCGGCCTTGTGATGGACTTGTGTTTTGTCCATGTAGTGGAACACACTATTTTATCAGCTCCACTTACCATATAGAAGCACTTTGTAGTTCTACAATTACTGACTGTAGTCCATCTGTTTCTCTACATACTTTGTTAGTCCCCTTTCATGCTGTTCTTCAATGGTCAGGACTCCCACAGGACCACTACAGTGCAGGTATTATTTGGGTGGTGGATCATTCTCAGCACTGCAGTGACACTGACATGGTGGTGGTGTGTTAGTGTGTGTTGTGCTGGTATGAGTGGATCAGACACAGCAGCGCTGATGGAGTTTTTAAACACCTCACTGTCACTGCTGGACTGAGAATAGTCCACCAACCAAAAATATCCAGCCAACAGCGTCCTGTGACCACTGATGAAGGTCTAGAAGATGACCAACTCAAACAGCAGCAATAGATGAGCGATCGTCTTTACATCTATAAGGTGGACTAACTAGGTAGGAGTGTCTAATAGAGTGGACAGTGAGTGGACACGGTATTTAAAAACTCCAGAAGTGCTGCTGTGTCTGATCCATTCATACCATGTACTTTCTTGAGACACTAGGCATTTTGCACAATAGTCCACCATGTTTCCATGTGTGAGTAGTATAAGAGAAATTGCAGTTACAAAGAATTTAAAGAAGCAGACCTGGAGCTGTGTTTTTAGACACAGACAATTTGTTACAGTGTATTTGTACAGATTTATAACAGCACGATTACAGTAATTGCAACAGAAGTGCATACACTTTAATATACAATTATATAATCATTTCATCAAGACTTTAAGCAATCTGGTCATGAATTATATTTACTCGACTCTTTTGAAGCGTGGAGTCAATAGTAGCTCATTGTGGTTGGGAATGACTGCTAATCTAATGAGCTTTGTAGTGTAGCTCTAATAGGAAACTGGGAAATGCAAAGCTCCACTTGCCCAGAAAGCTTGTGGGTCATTTCTGAGACAGACTGTCTGGCTTTTACTCGCTGACCCATTTTTATGAGCGGAAAATGTAATATCCTATTCATCTACCTCAAGCAGAAAAGAAACGAGAGTGAGAGAGCTTCAGAAAGATATATATTTTTTAGTCCATAAATGTTTAAAGCGTTGTCTTTAAACGCATTCTGTGCTTGATGTGTGAAACCCTCATTACAAAAACATGGCACAGGAAACAGGAAATATTTTTACACAGATAAAACACAAGAGTTTCTTATATTGACTTTGACTTTTATTTGATTGCAGACAGGATGAACCTGAGATATTTCATGTTTTATCTGCTCAACCTCATTTCATTTATTAATAAACATTCATTCCTGCATTTCAGGCCTGCAACACATTCCAAAAAAAGTTGGGACAGTTAAGCATTTACCACTTTGTAATGTTGCCATTCCTTTTCACCACACTTAAAATAAGTTTTGACACCGAGGATACCAAGTGATTTAGTGTTTCAGCTTTTATTTTGTCTCATTCTTCCTGCAAACACGTCTTAAGATGTGCAACAGTACGGGGTCGTTGTTGTCGCATTTTTCATTTCAAAATTCTCATGACAGACCCTGGCTTTTGGACTTGTTGCTGATAACAGTCTGGATGGTCCTTTTCGTCTTTGGTCTGGAGCACACGGCGTCCATTTTTTCCAGAAAAGACCTGGAATGCTGATTTATCTGACCACAATACACATTTCCAGTTTATGATGGTCCATCCTAGATGCCTCCAAGCCCAGAGAAGTTGACGCCGCTTCTGGACATGGTTAACATAAGACTTCTTTTTTGCGCAGTAAAGTTTAAAGTGGCATTTGTGCATGTAACTCTGTATTGTAGAGTTTGCCAAAGTAATCCCTCACCCATGTGGTTATATCAGCTATTGAGTGGCGGTTCTTGATGCAGTGCCGTCTGAGGGATTGAAGATCATGGCCATTCAGCTTAAGCTTGTGCCCTTGGCCTCTACGCACTAAAATTCCTCCCAATTCTTTGAATCGTTTAATCGATATTATGCACTGTAGAGGGAGAAATATGCTTGTTTTTAAACATTTCAATAATTTTCTCACACATTTGTTGACAAACTGGAGATCCTCTGATCATCTTTGCTCATCAAAGATGAGATGCTGCTTTTGTACCAAAACAAATAATTACAATCACCTGTTGACATCACCTGTCTGGAATCACATTATTAAATTTTTTCACCTCATTACTAGCCCTAAATTGCCCCTGTCCCAACTTTTTTTAGAATGTGTTGCAGGCCTGAAATGCAGGAATGGAGGTATATTAATAAATGAAATGAAGTTGAGCAGACAAAACATGAAATATCTCGGGTTCAAACTGTATGCAATCAAATAAAAGTTAAAGTAAATGTAAGGAACACTGCATTTTTATTTTATTTGCATTTTCCATACTGTCCCAACTTTTTTCTGATTTGGGGTTGTAAATTTGGTGGCTGCAACACATTTAAAAAAAGTAACGTATTACTTTTCCTTTCTTATTAAATATGTTGTATATGTTTTTAGGAAATGATGAGATAATTTGTTGTGATTTCTGACCATTTTTAACATGTAAGGCAGGCCAGTGAAGCACCTGCACTCTTTTACAACAAGGCCAAGCTGTTGTAACATACTGAATGTGGCTTGGCATTGGCTTTCTAAAACCTGTTCCTAAAAAGATTTGGCTAGATGGAAGCATTTGTTGCTTCAAAATGTGTATGTAACCCTCAGAATTAATGATACCTTGACGGATGCTGGTTTTTTGACTTTGCGTTTGTAACAATTGGAATGATTCCTCTTTGGCCTAGTGAGCACAGTGTCCATTATTTTTAAAAACAATTAGCTATCCATTAGTCCATCTCAGATGAGCTTCAACTCTTAAAGGTCAACTGCTTTTGGATGTTGCTGATATCTGATTTCATCTCTGGTTAATGAGTCTTAACATTTGTAGATGTGGTGACACGTTTACTGTGAAGGGTAAACTCCAGAGGTCCAAAGCTCATTTGGTTATAATCATGACAGTAGCATGCAGTGTCATTTGAGGGATTGTAACATGTGCATTTAATATTGGTTTTAGGCCAGACCTTTTGCATGAATCATGTAATTTTAGATTCTCTGAATCTTTCAATAACGTTATGGGCCGCTCAGGTGGTGCAGTGGTAAAAAAAAAAGCCGCTAGCACACCAGAGCTGACATTTCAAACTTACTGTATCAGTTCAAAGCTCGGCTCAGCCATTTGGCTGGGCTTGGTGGCTACATGAACAATGATTGGCTTGTTGTTCATACAGGGCGGGAAGCCGGATAGGGACCTCATAACTGATGCGATTAGGGCCTCTGCTGGCTTGAGGAATAATGCGTTGATCAGGGTGTGTCTCTCCGTACACAAAGCTGATCTACATATGAACTCGCCTCATGCAGGTGAAAAGATGCAGTCATCTACTGCACACATGTCGGAGGGGCATGTGACAGTCTCGCTCTCCTCAATCAGTGTCACGGTGGGGCTAAGGACTAAACAAAGACAAGACAAAGGGGGCGGACACACACGCAGAGATGTAGGGCAAGATATTTATTAATGAACTAAACAAGGGAATGACAAGAGTATGGAACATGAACTAGGTACACGGACTGGGAACACAGACTGGGAACACGGACTGGGAATATAAACTAGGGATACAGACTAAACATAGGTTAGGAACATAGGCTAAACATAAGCTAGGAACATTGGCTAAACACAGGCTAGGAACACTGGCTAAACACAGGCTAGGAACACTGGCTAAACACAGGCTAGGAACACAAACTAAACATAAGCTAGGAACACTGGCTAAACACAGGCTCGGAACACAAACTAAACATAAGCTAGGGACATTGGCTAAACACAGGCTAGGAACACTGGCTAAACACAGGCTAGGAACACTGGCTAAACATAGGCTAGGAACACTGGCTAAACACAGGCTAGGAACACAAACTAAACATAAGCTAGGAACACTGGCTAAACGCAGGCTAGGAACACTGGCTAAACACAGGCTAGGAACACAAACTAAACACAGGCTAGGAACACTGGCTAAACACAGGCTAGGAACACAAACTAAACACAGGCTAGGAACACTGGCTAAACACAGGCTAGGAACACTGGCTAAACACAGGCTAGGAACACAAACTAAACATAAGCTAGGAACACTGGCTAAACGCAGGCTAGGAACACTGGCTAAACACAGGCTAGGAACACAAACTAAACACAGGCTAGGAACACTGGCTAAACACAGGCTAGGAACACAAACTAAACATAAGCTAGGAACACTGGCTAAACGCAGGCTAGGAACACTGGCTAAACACAGGCTAGGAACACAAACTAAACATAAGCTAGGGACATTGGCTAAACACAGGCTAGGAACACTGGCTAAACGCAGGCTAGGAACACTGGCTAAACACAGGCTAGGAACACTGGCTAAACACAGGCTAGGAACACAAACTAAACATAAGCTAGGGACATTGGCTAAACACAGGCTAGGGACATTGGCTAAACACAGGCTAGGGACACTGGAAAATAACCACCATAAACCAAAATAACCCCTGCCAGCCTGTTCCTCAGCTCTCCTTTTTAAACTCGTCCCTGATTAGGAACAGCTGGGGCTGATTGCTCAGGGGGACCAATCAGGAGTGAGGCCTGGCAGGAGTGAGTGTGCTCACGGAGAAGAGGGGCGTGGCACATATAAGCACACCAAGGCTAGCAGTGTGACAGATGCCCCTCCCAAAGGCACTACACCTGGAGTGCCTAAAAAAAAAAAAAAAACAAGGAGGTCCTGGGCCCTGCGGGGTAAATTTGAAGTCATTAAAAATGTCCTCAGGCAGGCATGACAAAAGTTCAGATGCGCCGTCGGTGGGTGCTGATAAAGAACCAGGAGCACCCTCTGGGGGTGCTGACTTGACAGGAGCGCCTTTGGAAACAGGAGTGCCATCAGGGGGCACCGACTCGGGAACAAGAGCGCCATCGGAGGGCGCCAACTCGGGAACAGAAGCACCATCAAAGGACTCCAACTCAGGAACAGGAGCGCCATCAGGGGGCGCCAACTCAGGAACAGGAGCGCCATCGGAGGACACCAACTCGGGAACAGAAGCGCCGTCGGAGGACACCAACTCGGGAACAGAAGTGCCGTCGGTGGACACCAACTCGGGAACAGAAGTGCCGTCGGAGGACACCAACTCGGGAACAGAAGTGCCGTCGGAGGACACCAACTCGGGAACAGAAGTGCCGTCGGAGGACACCAACTCGGGAACAGAAGTGCCGTCGGAGGACACCAACTCGGGAACAGAAGTGCCGTCGGAGGACACCAACTCAGGAACAGAAGTGCCGTCGGAGGACACCAACTCAGGAACAGGAGTGCCATCAGGGGGCACCAAC
The DNA here is from genome assembly GCF_030014385.1 of Trichomycterus rosablanca. Taxonomy (NCBI): domain Eukaryota; kingdom Metazoa; phylum Chordata; class Actinopteri; order Siluriformes; family Trichomycteridae; genus Trichomycterus; species Trichomycterus rosablanca. Next base: position 22,573,088 of record NC_085991.1, on the reverse strand, counting down.
TCAGGAACAGAAATCAACTGCGGTGAGCCTGGCGAAGAGGCTTCGGGAGTCAGCTGCGGTGAGCCTGGCGAAGAGGCTTCGGGAGTCAGCTGCGGTGAGCCTGGCGAAGAGGCTTCGGGAGTCAGCTGCTGTGAGCCTGGCGAAGAGGCTTCGGGAGTCAGCTGCGGTGAGCCTGGCGAAGAAGCTTCGGGAGTCAGCTGCTGTGAGCCTGGCGAAGAGGCTTCGGGAGTCAGCTGCGGTGAGCCTGGCGAAGAGGCTTCGGGAGTCAGCTGCGGTGAGCCTGGCGAAGAGGCTTCGGGAGTCAGCTGCGGTGAGCCTGGCGAAGAGGCTTCGGGAGTCAGCTGTGGTGAGCCTGGCGAAGAGGCTTCGGGAGTCAGCTGCGGTGAGCCTGGCGAAGAGGCTTCGGGAGTCAGCTGCGGTGAACCTGGCGAAGAGGCTTCGGGAGTCAGCTGCGGTGAGCCTGGCGAAGAGGCTTCGGGAGTCAGCTGCGGTGAGCCTGGCGAAGAGGCTTCGGGAGTCAGCTGCGGTGAGCCTGGCGAAGAGGCTTCGGGAGTCAGCTGCGGTGAGCCTGGCGAAGAGGCTTCGGGAGTCAGCTGCGGTGAGCCTGGCGAAGAGGCTTCGGGAGTCAGCTGCGGTAAGCCTGGCGAAGAGGCTTCGGGAGTCAGCTGAGAGGACCCTTGAGAAGAGGCGTCCGGAATCAGCTGCGTGGACCCTTGAGAAGAGGCGTCCGGAGTCAGCTGCAAAAACACTGGAGAAACGTCATTAATCAGCTGCACAAATCCTTGAGAATCTCCTTGATTCAGCTGTGAGGACTCTGGAGTGGTGTCCAAAGTCAGCTGTGAAAACACTGGAGAAACGTCAGTCAGCTGCGAGGACCCTGGAGAGGCGTCCAAAGTCAGCTGCGAAAACACTAGAGAAACATCACTCAGTTGTGAGGACCCTGGAGAGGCGTCCGAAGTCACTTGCGAAAACACTAGAGAAACATCACTCAGCTGTGAGGACCCTGGAGAGGCGTCCGAAGTCAGCTGCAAAAATCCTTGAGAAACTCCTTGAAACAACGGTGAGGACCCTGGAGAGGCGTCTGAAGTCACTTGCGAAAACACTGGAGAAACGTCATTAATCAGCTGCACAAATCCTTGAGAATCTCCTTGATTCAGCTGTGAGGACTCTGGAGTGGTGTCCAAAGTCAGCTGCGAAAACACTGGAGAAACGTCAGTCAGCTGCGAGGACCCTGGAGAGGCGTCCAAAGTCAGCTGCGAAAACACTAGAGAAACATCACTCAGTTGTGAGGACCCTGGAGAGGCGTCCGAAGTCACTTGCGAAAACACTAGAGAAACATCACTCAGCTGTGAGGACCCTGGAGAGGCGTCCGAAGTCAGCTGCAAAAATCCTTGAGAAACTCCTTGAAACAACGGTGAGGACCCTGGAGAGGCGTCTGAAGTCACTTGCGAAAACACTGGAGAAACGTCACTCAGCTGTGAGGACCCTGGAGAGGTGTCCGAAGTCAGCTGCAAAAATCCTTGAGAAACTCCTTGAAACAACGGTGAGGACCCTGGAGAGGCGTCCGAAGTCACTTGAGAAAACACTGGAGAAACGTCATTCAGCTGCGAGGACCCTGGAGAGGCGTCCGAAGTCAGCTGCGAAAACACTGGAGAGGCGTCCGAAATCAGCTGCTTGGACCCTGGATATGCGTCAGAAGTCAGCTGTTTGGACCCTGGAGACATTGGACAGACTTGGACAGACGAACTCGGCCTAGGACTGACCCGAACTTGAGAACACGGCACTGGGGCCGGTGAACAAACAAAAAGACCCCTGGAGCCCTTGGGGTGACGACGAGAAAATTGAGCTCGCATGAGGCCCTCAAACTCTTGCACAGAGTTCAGCACTGCTCCCTTCTCAGTCCAGAGCTGCCTCGCCCATTCTCGCGCAGCACCCTTCAGCCTAGACATCATGAACATCACCTTTTGTGTTTCAGAAGGCTGCGGGTCGAGAAGGTTTTGCAGGTAGAGCTGGCTCTGAAGCAGAAAGCCCTCAACCAAAAGGTCGCTTCCATCATAGGGAGCTGGCTTGTAAAGTAAGAAGATTAGAGGAAACCTCATGGAGTCAAACTCCGGAAAATTCCTAAGACTAAACATCTCGCTGTGTCCTAGTGAGGGGTTATTATGTCACGGTGGGGCTAAGGACTAAACAAAGACAAGACAAAGGGGGCGGACACACACGCAGAGATGTAGGGCAAGATATTTATTAATGAACTAAACAAGGGAATGACAAGAGTATGGAACATGAACTAGGTACACGGACTGGGAACACAGACTGGGAACACGGACTGGGAATATAAACTAGGGATACAGACTAAACATAGGTTAGGAACATAGGCTAAACATAAGCTAGGAACATTGGCTAAACACAGGCTAGGAACACTGGCTAAACACAGGCTAGGAACACTGGCTAAACACAGGCTAGGAACACAAACTAAACATAAGCTAGGAACACTGGCTAAACACAGGCTAGGAACACTGGCTAAACACAGGCTAGGAACACTGGCTAAACACAGGCTAGGAACACTGGCTAAACACAGGCTAGGAACACTGGCTAAACATAGGCTAGGAACACTGGCTAAACACAGGCTAGGAACACAAACTAAACATAAGCTAGGAACACTGGCTAAACGCAGGCTAGGAACACTGGCTAAACACAGGCTAGGAACACTGGCTAAACACAGGCTAGGAACACTGGCTAAACACAGGCTAGGAACACAAACTAAACATAAGCTAGGAACACTGGCTAAACGCAGGCTAGGAACACTGGCTAAACACAGGCTAGGAACACAAACTAAACATAAGCTAGGGACATTGGATAAACACAGGCTAGGAACACTGGCTAAACGCAGGCTAGGAACACTGGCTAAACACAGGCTAGGAACACTGGCTAAACACAGGCTAGGAACACTGGCTAAACACAGGCTAGGAACACAAACTAAACATAAGCTAGGGACATTGGCTAAACACAGGCTAGGGACATTGGCTAAACACAGGCTAGGGACATTGGCTAAACACAGGCTAGGGACACTGGAAAATAACCACCATAAACCAAAATAACCCCTGCCAGCCTGTTCCTCAGCTCTCCTTTTTAAACTCGTCCCTGATTAGGAACAGCTGGGGCTGATTGCTCAGGGGGACCAATCAGGAGTGAGGCCTGGCAGGAGTGAGTGTGCTCACGGAGAAGAGGGGCGTGGCACATATAAGCACACCAAGGCTAGCAGTGTGACAATCAGCAGTGGAGATCAGCATTAGTAGAGAGGAAGTGTAATGCAATCGGGTAATTGGATATGACTAAATTGGGAGGAAAATTGGGGAAAATGCAATAAATAATGTTATGGGCTGTAGACAATACAACCCTAAATTCCTTGCAGTTGCATGATTTGTTCTTAAACTCAACATTTTTCACAAAGTGGCGAACTTAACCCCTGCTTGCTTGTAAATTTGTGTGCCCTTTGTTATCAAATTATTAAATTAGGAATTAATGTAATATTACAAAAATCAATACATTTGAAATGGTAAACACTACGTCACTACATGTGATTTTTTTTCATTAAATTGATGAAAAATCTAGTTGTAATCATTGCCTTCAGTTTTTATAGCATTTTGCCTACTGTCCCAACTTTTAAAGAACTGGAATTGTACATGATTTATATGCCTAGACAGCAGACACTAAAGTTATTAAAGTGTTTCTTAACATGAAATAGCTTTCGCAGTGGTTCCTTTTTTTAGAGGACCTTGCTTCATGGGTAATGAGGTGAAAAAGCTGGAGCTGACCTCCTTTGAACTCTATGCATTTATGGTTCTAATCTCATCCATTCAATTTAGAGTAATACTATCTCATACACAGTAGTAGAGCAAAAAGAAAAATCTGTAATTGCTATGGTGGAGAACGTAGTTACTAAAGTGCAAGTATATTAGATTGGAAAGAACTGTTGACTAAGGTACAATATCCTAAAAGTACAATAAGATTTTTACTGTCTATTTATGTACCTTACTAATGTTATCACAGAAAGTACATTTAATAAATAAAAAGTATAAAATTGTAAAGGAAAAGATTTAAGATTTAGAGGAACGTTTTCTAATTCTGCCAAGAGTACTCAATCTCTGGATCTAATGTCCATGTGTTCCAATGTACTTCAATACAAAAAACTAATAGATACAATAAGCTAAAGATAATTTAACACTTATTACACTCATTGTTTTAGAAAGTTTTAAATCATTCAACTGCATTTATGTCTTTACTCAGTTTGTGGTCAAAATATTTCCCTATGCTACTTGGTGCTACATGGTTCTTATTAAAAACTCAAACCTACCAGATGGTTGACTAGCAAATACGACTTCACTCTGAGTGTTGGTCGAAAATGACACCCAAAACACAGAGGAAGCATAATATACTGCAAGAATCGTACTCTATTAATCTATAATTTATATAATTTTTCTCTATTATCTCAAAGAACCAAATTTCCTCTGTTATTCATGTAGAAATATCCACACAAATGCACCATGAATGCATATTTATTATATTTAGTCTAATTTATCATTGCAGTAGCCACAATAACCAACCAAACTTAGGATCTTCATTGATTTTAGTAGATTCAAATGTGTTTCTAATTACCAGTTTTACTAGCGGAAGAAGAAGATTTGCAATATACAGCACATTTTGTAGACTGATGTATCGTCTGGAATTTTCCGTCTGATTTTGTTGGTCGTTTGAGGGTAATGTTTCAGTCAGGCTTATTATATTTCACTGTTTACAAGACCAGCATAGCAGAGTTTGAGTTTAATCAAACAGGAATTCATGATGAAAACTATGTGCTTTTACTAGCAGTGTTATTGAGGCTCTTTCTGGTTGTGTAGCATGGAATTAAAATGGCATGAGATTATTATTATGAATCATAAATCAAGCAAAGGATTCATTAGTCAGGAAAAACGACAGACTGGAACTTGGTAGAGCAAGAATAAAAGATCTGGAAAGGATATTTAGGTGTAATGGTCTGTCTCTCCTAAATTCAGAATCCAGATTATGTGTATGTCTGTTTTAATTGATGTGAAAGCTGGACATTAAATAAGCAGGACAGGAAGAATTCTGAATTTTGGTTCTGGAAAAGACTTTGATAGTTTAAGATATGGAGGAATAAGTTGTACTTTTGCCTACTATGTTGTAAAAAATGCTGCAATATGCTGCTCCATTTTGGATTTCATTTTTTTACATGAAGAGGGTAAATATAATTTGCTCCACTAACTTCTACAAAATCTCTCATCTTACCCCAGTAATTTTCCATCCGTGTTTGGATACAGCACAGTCACAGCACTGAGAAAGCCTGTTTGTGCACTGAACCATACGTCATTATAAGCATTGCCTGGTTTGATCGATTTCACTGTGATTAGTTTTTTTTCAGCTCTAATGATTTTTTTTTTTACTATTTAATGCTCTGGCAGACTGGACCTTTTATTAGTTTTACATCCAGTTTTAACAGTTTAACAGTCATTATTTTAATATTTAAAATGATGCCTATACTACTAATTTGCTCAATTACAGCACCACTTTATACTATGTAAATTTTCTTTTTCTGTTGTTGTTGTTGTTGGTGTTTTATTGTATATAAGACACAGTGCACTTTGTGTGGCTTTTGAAAACTTGCTTGCGCACTTACACTGCACAACTTAATCACTTGCTGTCTTTTTGGGATCGTAGAATAGTATTACACATTAGAAAAATGTACTACACAGTCGTTCAATCACTAAAAGAAAGTAGCTTGAGGAAAATATCACTTTTTCTAAAATTGATGTGAGAGCGGCATATGCAACAGCCTATATAGTCTGGAAACGAGTCACAAATTCCCATTTACTACACATACACTCTACATAGAGTACAATGTTCTACAGTGTAATCAATGTCTCATACATGCTCCAGAAAAAACACATTTGGGATGTTAACACAGAAATAAATGCAGCCTGACATACATGGCTGAATGTAATTTACATTTGTAAAAGTGTGTATTGTCTAGTGAAAAGAAACTAAAGTTTAAAAAGCATTGCTTTCAGTTTTTCTTGCATTTTGCCTACTGTCCCAACTTTTAAAGAACTGGAATTGTACATGATTTATATGCCTAGACAGCAGACACTAAAGTTATTAAAGTGTTTCTTAACATGAAATAAATGTTATTATATATGTAATAAATGTATAAAATATAAATATAATAATATATAAATGTAAAACATTATATTATGTGACAAACATTCCATAGTTCCATCAGTCACAAAATTACAGCTACAAGAACAAGGATGTAGCCATAAATTGAACAAATCTACCGGGAAGGGGGGGAGCATTCTAGAACATTTTAACTGATGGGAGCACTGACTGATCCTAATATTACACAATGATAGTAAGTGGAACACATTTATTTATATATTTTACACCAGTATAATACTTAGATTAAGCAATCTACAGCCTTGCACAAAAAAAACTTGGGAAGAAAAATGACTACTGTTACTGACATTACACCAGCTCTAGTACAGACCTCTACAGGACAGACAGAACACTGCAGTTTAACTTCTGACTCCCCACCCCCTTTTCCTCGCAGTCAATGGGACATTTATTGGGAGAGAGAGAGAGGGACTGAGAGGGATGAAGGGGTACCGGTAGGTGGTACTCAGACACACAACAATCTTCATGCGTATGTTGCAGTTTTCATTGCCGTAGTACAAGCTAGTCACCCACTATTCATTTATTTATTTAATCAGTTGTCATGATTATTGGCACCTCTGGAATTCTTATTATAAATACAGAAAACAGAACATCTTAACGTGACTTTATATGTGATTTATAGTGTATTCATTCATTTATTTATTCAATTTTAATCAAGCATTTCTTTTCACTTTAAGTTTTTTTCTTTTTATTCTTTTTTTTTTTTTAATTCTTGTATCTATGCAATTTTCTGTCCTATTAAGCATTTTGAACTACAGTTGTGTGACAGGTGCTATATAAAAATTATTATTATTACTAAATGTAACTTCGTGGTGAAAAATAAACTTTAAAAATAATCCTTCAATAGGTTTTTGCTATTGTCCAGTACAAATCTGTATATTTAATTTTTAAAAATTTAAACGTAATTCATATGTTTTTCACTGCTGGAAAATGCAAGTACATACAACGCACAACAGTACACAAGAACCTTCTCACGGCCAACACTACAAGCATTTAGGTTTACTTTAAATTGATTTGGGCAGATTTTTTAACAAATAGTGTTCCATATTTTAATTTTTTTTTTCTTTTGCTAGAGCCCTGACTAGCATACAAACTAAAAACAGTCAGTAGGTTGCAAATTAAAGTACACCAATCAGCTATGACATTAAAACCACACATTGTCAATTTTATCAGCTCCACTTACCATATAGAAGCACTTTGTAGTTCTCCAATTACTGACTGTAGTCCATCTGCTTCCTGCATGCTTTGTTAGCCCTCTTTCATGCTGTTCTTCAATGGTCAGGACTCTCCCAGGACCACTACAGAGTAGGTATTATTCGGGTGGTGGATCATTCTCAGCACTGCAGTGACACTGACATGGTGGTGGTGTGTTAGTGTGTGTTGTTCTGGTATGAGTGGATAAGACAGCAGCGCTGATGGAGTTTTTAAACACCTCACTGTCACTGCTGGATTGAGAATAGACCACCAACCAAAAATATCCAGCCAACAGCGCCCTGTGGGCAGCGTCCTGTGACCACTGATGAAGGTCTAGAAGATGACCAACTCAAACAGCAGCAATAGATGAGCGATCGTATCTGACTTTACATCTACAAGGTGGACCAACTAGGTAGGAGTGTCTAATAGAGTGGACAGTGAGTGGACACGGTATTTTAAAACTCCAGCTGCACTGCTGTACCTGATCCACTCATACCAGCACAATACACACTAACACACCACCACTATGTCATTGTCACTGCAGTGCTGAGAATCATCCACCACCTAAATAATACCTGCTCTGTGGTGGTCCTGGGAGAGTCCTGACCATTAAAGAACATGGTGAAAGCAGGCTAAAAAGGTATGTAGAGAAACAGATGGACTACAGTCAGTAATTGGAGAACTACAAAGTGCTTCTATATGTTAAGTGGAGCTGATAAAATGGACAGTGAGTGTAGAAACAAGGAGGTGGTTTTAATGTTATTGCTGATCAGTGTATGTTCAAATAACCTAGGACCGAGGTTTAATGTCACATAAGGTACTGGACTTTAAAATGTTATCTGTATTATACAATGTATGGGTAAAAGTATGTGGACATCTGACCATAAGCTTGTTGAACATGCTATTCCATAACCATGAGCATAAATATGTCTTTATGGACGTCATCTTTCCCAACATGTTGGTACGTGGTGCCCTCATACTTCCCTGGCTGTATAGTGTGCCAAGACGGTACTTTTGCATTTCCTGTAAAGCTGATTTTTGTAGAGAGATGGCGCTGCTGAGTCAAACTTCAGCTTTTGGTATTTAATTAAAAAAATATTTCGCCAAAACTAAGATTAGTTAAGAATTGAAACATTTTAAATCATATGCAAAGAATTAAATATGTAATAAGATTTTTAAGACTAATAACTGCCTTGAGAAGGACATTCTTTCGATTAAGTACTTGTGCAAAAAGAATGTCAGCAGAATTAATTGATGTAGCACTCAAAAACTTTATGTGCAGAGTTAATCTTTTTTATGTTGTCTTCAAGTACTATTTTTCTGAAAACATGACAGTAGATTATTCAGCTATTTTAAATTCCCTTATCTGTCTAAATGTCTGCATGTTCCTGTGTTTTCTCCCACCTCCTCAAACTATTCTAGCAGTAGCTAAATTGTCACTAGGTGTTAACTAGCATGAATGAGTAGGTGAATGTGTGATTTAACGCAATAGACCAGCACACTTTTCCAGGGTGGATTCCCACCTTGTGTCTAGCATTTTTTAGGGTAGGCTCTAGGCCAACTGTGATCCTGATCAGAAGAAAGCATTTATTAAAGATAAATGAATTAATGAAATAATTCTCTCTTTGCAGCCCAGTTTTAAATCCGAAATGTACTGTATAAGTTTTCAGTATGTATCTGATTATTTATTTAGTTATGATATTAGAAACCTACGTAAGATAATTCTCTTTTTTTTTTTAAACATATGTATTCTACTGTATGCATTTAGACAGGTATTCTAAATGCAGACAGGTACTAAACAGTGTGTCAGATTAGTACTATTACAGTACAGATTAGTGGCAGTTGTAGCCTAGCGGTTAAGGTATTGGACTAGTAAATAGAAGGTTGCTGGTTCAAACCCCACCACTGCCAGGTTGCTACTGTTGGGCCCTTGGGCAAGGCCCTTAACACTGAATTGCTTAGACTGTATAATGTAAGTCGCTTTGGACAAAAGGTCTGCTAAATGCTGTAAATGTACTAATGCTTCATCTATGCTTACATACTACATAAAACACAAGTAAATAGGAGAGTTTGTTTTCAAAATTAAACAGCAGTGAAAGTGGATAACCTAATAACTTATAAATACAATATGAAATTTTACCAAGCTTAACCAAATAATATAAAATGTAGGCTAACAAAATAAAACACTGTTAATGTTTACTGGCAAAACACTGTTCTACTAGTTATATACTGGTAAAAAAAGATTTAACATCTTAAATATAGAGACACTACTGAAGGGTGTCTGAATCTTGTAGAAACATGTTTGCCGTTATGAGATATACTGTACATTCAAGACAATAGCAAGGTTTACGTCATACTTACCATGCCATGCATGTTTTAAAGATTTAAATACACTCCTATTGAGCCCTGTCCCAGAATGGGCCTTATGTTCTAGAAGTGCACAATTCTGTAACAGTTGGGGTTTGGCTTTATTGATGGTGCAAGGGTTCAAAAGCTTTAGGTCAAATTACTGGAACTTAAGTTCAAAGAAGTACACAGCAGCGTTTTTTTAAATTGAAATAATCTTTTGTAAATCTCCTTGTCTTTCATTAGCTCTTTCCAAGCAGTCAAAGCTCACATGATGATTACATGATGACATATAATTTTGAGTTTAAATAAAAAGCATCTAGTTCTTCCAACAAATATCTGTGTGCACTATTATTCAACCCCAGCCTCAGTACTTGGTGGAACATCCTTTTGCCTTGATAGCATCTAGTAAGTGTTAACAAGCTTTGACACCTCTCTTATGGAAATGTTGCCCATTCTTCTAGTGCTAAAGCTCCAAGCTTATTAAGGTTCGATGGCTTTTGAGCTTTAACTGCTTTCCTTAAATCCCACCAAAGATTTTCTATGGGATTTAAATCTGGAGACTGAGAAGGACTGATTCCTTAACCAAGCTTTGGTTGACTTGGAAGTATGCTTGTGGTCACTGTCTTGCTGGAAACTCTAATTATCACCAAAGTTTAATTTCACCACAGAAGGCAGAACATTCCTTCTCAAAATGCCTTGGGATTTCTGTGAGGCAATGCCAGTCCCATGGTCAAGATTGCCAGTTTCTGCAGCAAAAAAAAAACATCCCCACATCATCACTGACACACTTCCATGCTTGGTCTTGGGGATAATGTTCTTTTTGTCATAAGCCTCACCTTTCTTGCACCAGACAAATCACTGATCCATATGTCCAAACAGTTTCTGTATACATATTTAAATTATTCCAGTAGATCTTTTCTGTGTCAAGAGTGGTGTACATTGTTGATCCAGGAAGTCCTTTTAAAGTAGTTTTTAAAGTAGTTTTTATAGTTGCCACTGATTTGTTCCAACCTTCATTAGGTAATTCTGTAGGTTTTTTGCAGTAACACAGGGGTTTCTTTATTGTCCTAATGAGATTGCTAAGGTATCTGGATAAAATCTTGTTTTTGCAGGTTTCAAAGAATGAAGATGTTGTGTTTTACCCACAGGGAAACTTTTGCTACAGCACTGTTAAGTAGTATTAATTGTACCACCTGTTTCATGCCCACATTCCAAATTCAGGTCACATCCACACTCTAAATTCACACATCCAGTACTCACGAGTGAGCCTTATCCAACACCGCTTACATAATTTGGGGGTAAAGAGGTATTAAATGAATTAAGTTAGTGCATTTGGGTACTGCTTATTGTAGAAATAAATAAGTATAAAGTATAATCCAGAAAGTGCTTATCACCTGGGATTTTCATGCACAGTTGTATCTAGGGTTTACACAAAACTGTTGCTAAAACAACTAGTGAATGGCATTTCTGCAGGAAAAGCACCTTTTTTATAAACGTGGTCAGTGGAGACTACCAAACTGGTTTGAGCTGACAGAAAGTCTATGTTAACTTAAATAACACAGTGATGAGTATGAAAGCATTAAAATACACAGTATATCTATTCTTAATACCTATTTAGCCTGCTTTCACCCTGTTCTTCAATGGTCAGGACCACCACAGAGCGGTTGAGAAAGGCTGTTCTAGACCTTCATCAGTGGTCACAAGACGCTGTTGGCTAGGTATTTTAGGTTGGTGAACTATTCTCAGTCCAGCAGTGACAGTAAGGTGTTTAAAAACTCCATTAGCATTGCTGTGTCTCATCCACTCATATCAGCACAACACACACTAGCACACCACCACCATGACAGTGTCACTGCTGTGCTGAGAATGTAGTGGTCCTGGGAGAGTCCTGACCATTAAAAAACAGCATGAAACGGGGCTAACAAAGCATGCAGAGAAACAGATGGACTACAGTCAGTAACTGTAGAACTACAACAAGCTTCTATATGGTAGGTGAAGCTGGTAAAATGGACAATGTGTGTAGAAACAAGGAGGTGGTTTTAATGTTATGGCTAATCGGTGTATGTTTCCACAGAACAATCAATATCAGGTCAAAGCATTATTAAAAAGTCAGGGGGTTAATATAAAGAGGATAGAAAGAGGAACTACTGTTACAATAGCCTTTCTAAGTGCTCTTCAAGCTAATTGACAGACACTGTAAAACGCAGAAGTCACTAGTCTGACTGAAAACAGTGTTTATAGATCAACCGTGTTCAAGGGGTGCTGCACAGCATCAGGGACCTGGTTTGGACATTCTCTCTGGCATCTGTCTGGGTAGATTTGCAATGTTTTATTTATTTGTTGTTGTTTTTTTCTGGGTACCATGGTTTCCCTCTTCCTTATAAAAATGGCTTCAAATTGTGTGGTATTGAGCAGCCTGGCTGGGGTGTATTCTATTGTTTATGGAACGGTTGCTCTTGACCTACCACAAACTTGATCAGATTAAAGCACACAGGAATAAGTAAATTAGGTTCCTTTATAACAAACCTGGGTTAAATTATCAAATAATACAATAATTAAGTATTGTGAGTCATGAGGGAGTATGTGTGAACGAAGGAAAACGGCTAGCAGGAACAGCAGTTGTACCCTGTGAGGAATCGCTCCCTTATCTAAGCTGATGGAATGTAACAGCTGCTGGAGTCTGTGATAAAAAAAGAGAGAGAGAGTGTGGAGGGATGAGGTGGGCATGGTGGGCCGGCGCGAACCCCCCTGAAAGAGCCCGGACTCTCAACCCCCCACGTTCCCCCTCAGCCAGGCTTGTGAAAGGAGCTCAACCAGACGCGAGTGTGTGTATCTGTATGTGTGTGTGTGTTTGTCTATCTGTATGTGTGCGAGTATGAGAGAGAGAGACTCACGAGGGCAGCATGTTCCAACCAGATAGAGGAGGAGAACCAGCCAGGAGTGCGAGTTAAGCCGAGAAGGGCAGAAAGCAGAGGAAGAGGAGTGAGGAGCAGGGCAGGAGGAGAAGGAGGAGGAGGAGGTGAAGGAGGGAGGGGGGTTAAGGAGGTGAACAGAGGGTGAAGAGGAAAGAGCTAAGGGAGAGAGGAAAAGACAAAAGAACGAGAGGGAGAGACTGACGGGTGGAAGAGCCAGGGAGCCAGCCTAAAGTGGAACTGAAGGGAAATGGCTTCGGAGGAGACGGCTGGAGGGGCTCGCAAAGCCACCAAGAGCAAACTGTTCGAGTTCCTCGTCCACGGAGTGGTGAGTACCTTCTGTGTGTGTATGTGTGAGAATGCAGCGAGAGCTGTCCGTGTGTGTGTGTGTGTATGTGTGTGTGTAAAATAGCTGGGAAAGCCATTCATGTGAAGGTTATTTCCAGACCTTACACTCACAGCTCCATGCCCCTTGCTTTTTAAAGCTCGTAGAGAAAGGGAAGTCAGGGAATCAGGGAGGCAAGCGTGCATTTGTGTACAGATGCAGGAGGAACACGAGGGAAAAGAAATTCAGAAGCTTTTTTTGTTTAATGGAGGACGGATGCAGTGCCCTAACCATGTGTGTTTTCATTCAGACCAAGGTTTTTCCTTAGGCTTAATAGAGACTTGACTGTATTCAACATGACCACATGAATAGCCGCATGAATAATATTTGTGTACGTATGTCATGTACTGTGCTACATCATCAATGGAAGGGAATCACATTCCTGATTGTCTGAAATGTGTTTGCTGACAGAATCATCAATTGCTTTCCTAAGACTTGTAATTAATACAGAAATTTTGTTTTACACTTGCTCTCTTTTTTTCTGCCTTTGTTCATAGACAGTCCAGAGGAATCATTTATTTATGAGAATGTGCTTTGTCTAGCTTTGTCTAGAAAATGACTATTAAATCAAACTAGAGATTGAAAACTTACTAATACAGTTGACCCTTGACTTATGAATTTAATTGGATCTGAAGGGCTGTTCTTAAGCCAAAATGTTTGTTAGTTAAACCTATTTTTCCCATAAGAAATAATGTAAACAGAATTAATCCGTGCCAGACCTCCCAAACCACCCCCTTACCTAACCTTTCTAATGTCTTAAATTGTCTTTTTTGTTATAAAAACAAGTATATTTTCCCTTAATCTTAAATTATAGAATAGACATTCCTGTAATAAACAATAATAAACAACAATACACAGAAGTACTGTACATAAAACACATCACATTTCAGTACAGTACGTAAGAAAGTAAGTACGTGTGCTGTACCTTACACCATAATACATTTCCTTCTTTTTTTTATAAAATGTATCTACCAGAAACAATGGTGGCTAAGTGGGTAGCACTGTCGCCTCACAGCAAGAAGGTCCTGGGTTCGATCCCCAGGTGGGGCAGTCCGGGTCCTTTCTGTGTGGAGTTTGCATGTTCTCCCCGTGTCTGCGTGGGTTTACTCCGGGTGCTCCGGTTTCCTCCCACAGTCCAAAGACATGCAAGTGAGGTAAATTGGAGATACAAAATTGTCCATGACTGTGTTCAATATAACCTTGTGTGAACTGAAGAACCTTGTGTAATGAGTAACTCGTAAATCGTCCCTGTCATGAATGTAACCGAAGTGTGAAACATGACGTTAGAATCCTAATAAACAAACAAAAACAAACCAGAAACAACAATAATTTTCATATTCTCATGTTATTTCCTTCTTTATTTCAATAGTGTTGTATTTTGTAGGTGTAATTGCACGAAAGAAAGAATACTTTACTCAGCGATTTTCTTCTTCTCTCTCACTCACTGTCCCCTCTGTTTGATACACAGTGACAGCTACTGGCAATTCGTAATCCGAAATTTGTTCGTACTTTAAGTTGAAAAAGATCGTTTGTAACCCAAAATGTTCGTATGGTAAACCGTTCCTAACCCAAGGGTCCACGGTATTATTATTAATTTTCAGTGTTATTCTATGTTGTAATTACTACTTTAATACTAATAATATAAATCTAGTACTAGTGTAAAATGCTGGATTGGTGTTAAATCTGAAAGGGAATATTTTACAACCCCTGAAAAGTCTGAAAAAGCTGGGACAATATGGAAAATGCAAATAGAAAAAAATGCAGTGTTTTTTACATTAACTTTGACATTTATTTCATTGCAGACAGTATAAATCCAAGACATTTCGTATTTTGTCTGGTCAACTTCATTTCATTTGTTATTACACTACCATTCCTGCATTTTAGTTCTGTCATGCGGCTCAAAATTCCGTAACACCAGGGTGACTTCCCAAAAAGCTAAACCCAGACCGAACCAAGCGGCCCAGTATCACGGTTTTAGAGAAAAGCAACAAAATAGCTGACAAATGTGAATCAGTGGTCTGTGCTTTCATGGCCCCTCTGCCAGGCACAAATGGCAATGCAGAAGTGCATGACTGTTAACTTGGGTCAGCTGCCTAACTACTTCAACAGCTGCCACATTACAGTGTCAGTGCTCCTTTAGTCCAAGCTTGTTTTAGGTTCTAACATTTCACACCATGCTAGGACCACATTTATTACACTGCAGAAATTGATTTAACAAAAATGCTTAAATGTAAGATGTTAGATGCACTCTTTGTGGCACTCAAATGGCGCAGCAGTAAATTGTGCTAGCCCATTACCGCTGGTATCCGGGGTTCAAAACCCCAGCGGTGCTATCTGCTAGTCGGGCTTCTACATATAGCCACAATTGACTGTGTCTCGGGGGGGATGGTTAAGACTTCTTGATGACTTGGCATCCTCTCTGGGGTGTGTTGCTGCATTGCACCCAGTAATTCCATGGAAGCTTTGCCTGCCATGACCCTGACCAGGATAGGGCTGTGTATAACAAGAAAATAGAAAAAGAATGAAATAAACATACTTTAGGATAATGTTTAAAAGTTCATTTTCCGATGTATTTTTAGCATTAAATAATAAATCACAAAAATGGTTTTAAAACGCCGCTCAGGTGGCGCAGCGGTAAAAAGTACGCTAGCACACCAGAGTTGGGGTTTCGAATACATCGTATCGAATCTCAGCACTGCCTTCCGACTGGGCTGGGTGGCATGAACAACGATTGGCTGTTGTTCATAAGGGTAAAAAGTCGGATCATAGGTCCTCATAACTGGTGCAACTGCGGCCCCTGCTGGCTGACTGATGGCGCCTGCACAGGGCTGAGGAATAATGCTGATGGGGGTGTGGCCCTCCGTACACAGTGCCCGTCGGTCTATGAACTTGACTCATGCAGGTAAAAATGCAGTCTGTACTGACTGTACGTGCCAGAGGGGGCGTATGTCAGTTGAGAGGCGTTCTCAGTTCTCAGAGGGGTCAAATCAGTATAGAGGACGCAATCAGGGTAATTGGACACGACTAGATTGGGGGGGGGGAGTGGGAAAAATAGAAAAAAATAAATAAGTAAATGGTTTTAAACCAAGGGTGCAAACACTTTTTAGGCTAACTGTACCATTGTTTGGTTATGCTGCGTATATACAGTGTTTACGCTGGATACCCTTCTTATTTAATCTGGGCTTGGAACCAACACAATAGCTAGGCTGTTTGACCAACAGTCCTGTCTGTGTAGACGCCCAACCAGCCGATAGATTTGAACCTTGAATTTAAACCCAAAGATTTAAATCTCAGTGGTTGTGGGCGAGCATATATTACCACAGCACCACCCAAACACCTCATTTATACAATTACATACACTATGATCACAATAGACAAATATATGCAATGTGGGTCTTGCATTTATAAAAATTATTTAAATATGGACTCAATAAATCAAATTTTAATTCAGCTTTTAAAGGAACTGCAATACACACGAGCTACAAAACAGATCCAGTAGTAATTTATCCACGGCTGGCCTGTAAGCTCATATACTAATATAGCTCTGGCCCAGAATGCTAATAACACCGCAGAGTGTGTAGGAAGCAGGCGCTGAGGTAAGAGGCAAACTAATAACTGAGTTTGGGTGATAAATGAACTTCACGATGGGATAACGTCTCTGCAGACTAATTAACCTTGACAAGGCTCTTTTTCTTCCTGGCCAAATGTTTCCGCTCCTCTCGTCACCTCTTACTGTCACGTACCCCACCTCACAGATTCTCACCTTTTTCTCTCCTTACTGTCTTCATCCCTTTGCACTGTTTAGTAACCTTTGTCTCTCTTTGAGGTTGTTAATGACACAACTAGCTTCAGTTGTTTTATTCATTAAGCAAGATATCCACATAAAAGCAGGGGGAGGAAATTGGGGGCTTGGTTGGCAACTATGTTATTGAACAGCTACTTTTTTTTTTACAAGACAACTAACAAATGCATTTATGGTCAGATAATCGTATTACTTTTCACTCAGCGTTTGGCAACAAGGCAAACGTGCAGTCCATTGATTTGTGGCTATTGTGATGCTTCGTGGTGTGAAATGCAGAAACTCCCTCTGCAGCAGTAACAACATCTTCTGTTTTACCTGGTCTTACAAAATGTTAAATTTATCTGACAAACTCTCTTTATTAGCGCTTATTTGCGCTTGGGCATTTTGAGTAGTGCAAAAAGGCGGGCTTTAAAGAGTAAGATGAAATCAGTGCAAAAACACACAAAGAATAGCACACAGAGACAACAAAAGCCAAATCCCAGACATTTCTGGTGATTTAAAAATTCCGGCCGCTCAGGTGGAGCAGCGGTAAAAACACACGCTGTTCACCAGAGCTGAGATCTCGAATACATCGTATCGAATCTCGGCTCTGCCTGTCGGCTGAGGCTGAGCGGCCACATGAACAACGATTGGCCTGTTGTTCAGATAGGGGCGAGATTAAGCCGGATGGGGACTCTCTCTCAGACTAGTGCGATTACGACCTCTGCTGGCTGGTTGGTGGCACCTGCACGGAGATGGGAAAGGAGTGCGGTAGAGGGTGTGGCTCACATAAAAACCTTGGTTAATTTAATTTAGCCAAATTGTCCAGAGATAGGTTTAAACAATTCTAGAAAAATGTGTTTTAGCTTTTAGCAAGATGCTATCTTTAGATGAAGTGTTTTCCAGGTTGATTGAACTTATTGTTGAATGTATTTTTTGCTCTGTGTAATAGCAAAATACCATTCTGTCACAGCTGCTTTTTTATTTTAGCTGTTTATTTGTTTATTTTGTTTTTGCTCCCATTTTTGGATTTTCCCACAACGTTCCTGCTGCACAGCACCCTTGCTGATTGAGTAAGGTCATCACATCTCTCTTCCTCCCTATGAATCCTTCCCCCTCTGTGATGGTGTCTCAACCAGACAGTAGAAGCAACAAGGAGAAAATTCCACATCTAACTGTGTCTGTTGAGCACCAGACCAGGCAGTGTCAGCAATAGTGGGCTTGCAAATTAGTCAGTTGCACCAGCTGAGTGTCCAGCTATTTTGTTGTGATTGTACCTTAGTGCCTAGGTGTTTTGGAGATATGGAGTTTTTTATTTAAAGTTGCATGCTGCTCTTCTTTAGGTATCTAAGCAAACATAGTTCATGTAAGTAAGTAAATATAACATGCATTTGATTGTATCAATGACTGTATTACTGCAAATATTTTTAAATCAATGTCTTTGCATTGTACTTGTCTATTACATTTGTCTGAAGTAGGGCTGGTACCAATCCAATACTCTGTATCTGTATCAGTCCGATATTGGCCCAAATCACTCGATCGGATATCGGAAGGAACAAAACGTGTAATCCGATCTGATACTCTTGCTTAATGTAAATAACACAATGTAAATAAGGCCATTGTTTGTGTGTAAAGCAAATAACACACAAAGATACGTTCCAACAGAGTGCCAGCTCACTCAGCAACTGCCGTAACAAGGTGCATCTTGATGACATCATTAACACTGATCTACAACTCATCTGCAACAGTCATTCAGAAATTAAAACACAGTGATCTACTAAAACTTTTAGCATTAAAATCATCTACTACTGCCTCATCTAAAAACACTGTTTAAACACAATAAAAATCATCTACTACTGCCACATCTAACAACACTGTTATAACACAGTAACAATCATCTACTACTGCCACATCTAAAAACACTGTTTAAACACAATAAAAATCATCTACTACTGCCACATCTAACAACACTGTTATAACACAGTAACAATCATCTACTACTGCCACATCTAAAAACACTGTTTAAACACAATAAAAACATCTACTACTGCCACATCTAAAACACTGTTTAAACACAATAAAATTCATCTACAACCACATCTAAAACAATGTGTAAACACAATAAAAATCATCTACCACTGCCACATCTAAAACACTGTTTAAACACAATAAAATTCATCTACTACTGCCACATCTAAAAACACTGTTTAAACACAATAAAAATCATCTACTACTGCCACATCTAAAAACACTGTTTAAACACAATAAAATTCATCTACTACTACCACATCTAAAACACTGTTTAAACACAATAAAAATCATCTACCACTGCCACATCTAAAACACTGTTTAAACACAATAAAATTAATCTACTACTGCCACATCTAAAACAATGTGTAAACACAATAAAAATAATCTACTACTGCCACATCTAAAACACTGTTTAAACACAATAAAATTAATCTACTACTGCCACATGTAAAACACTGTTTAAACACAATAAAAATCATCTACTACTGCCACATCTAAAAACACTGTTTAAACACAATAAAAATCATCTACTACTGCCACATCTAAAACACTGTTTAAACACAATAAAAATCATCTACTACTGCCACATCTAAAACACTGTTTAAACACAATAAAATTCATCTACTACTACCACATCTAAAAACACTGTTTAAACACAATAAAAATCCTCTACTACTGCCACATCTAAAAACACTGTTTAAACACAATAAAAATCATAAAAATCCACTTTATAAATGATCTTGTCCCGGCTTGGAGATCTCTCACATCCTCAACGATTAATCCATTAGTGTTATGAAATAAAACAAACTCCAAAATCCAGCAGGGTTTAATAATCTAAAAACGTGACAGAACTTTAACAGAAAATCTGAACCAAACACTGTGTCAATTCTAATCGGTCCATCGCGTTTGATTGACATCCACATCTTCCAATTGTAGACACTTTAAACGACACGCCGTAAAGCGCGATGTGTCACGTGAACAACAGCTCGAACGTAAGTGTAACCAAAAATGCTGCTAAATGTTCTGTGTGTAAAAGTTAAAATAAAAACAACAGTTTTGCATAAGTGTGATGTTGTAGGTTCTGTATTTATTCCTTTAGAATATTTGTTTCACAGTCTGAGCATTGTTATTTAGATAGCTAGTTTAACCATGGTGCATTGAGACATGTATTATTACTGCTTATTTGTTTGAGAGGAGAAATGATGGTATCGGATTGGTATCGGTATCGGCAGATACTCAATTTGCAGTATCGGTATCGGACATAAGAAAGTGGTATCGAGCCAGCCCTAGTTTGAAGTATCAGTTTTGTTTCCATTAGAACAGTTGAAGTGTAGTTCTAGTTTGTGTTGATCTTCATTAAAAACAGCAAAATATGTTTACATTATGGACCGCTTCTACACAGTCTGATGGATTGGTGTCCTGTCCTGTGTGTGTATGTGTTTTACACAGTTGATATACAAATCATTGAATAGATAAAGCAATACACAGACTATTTCTTACTTTATAATGGCTTACTGGCAATGTTGCAGAAGTCTGCAAAAGTACAACAACATAACGTCTGATGTTAATGTTGGTTAATGACAGACTGGCTTTACTTACTTTACTTTGATCTGCTCTTTTTCGTACTATAGTTTTTATACTATTTATACTAGCAAAGCGCCGTCTGTCACAGCCGCTTGCAGTGCATTGTCTTGCTGTTGTTGTAACTCACTTGTAGTAAGTCTTTTATCTGAAGTGTTGGTCATCATGGAAAGGGCTAGTTGTTCTCTTGCCCTCCACTCTGCATAGAAACACACAGTGAGCTGGTTAATTTCAGACTGGCCTTTACTGTTTAACTGTGTGAATAAATAAAGTTGACCTAAGGGTCAGTTCACTCAGCAGGAAGCATGCTCTTTCATTCATTTAGACCTCAGGTCCAGCACTACAAAAGCACTGTGGCCACAATGTGAGAATTAACACTATCATTGCAAACATGATGTGAAGAGAGAATTAGCAGGTTCCATTACCCTTCGTCCTTTACCTTTGAAGTTGCGGCTTTACATTCGCAGCATTTGCAGCATTCACACTGTAATTGAAGGTTGCGTCCAGTTACAAATGCCACATATAACAAATCCCATATGGTTTTGCTTCTACTTACATGTCCAATCACTTGGCACTTTATTTCTGAATCATTCCAATTTGCAGATTTTGTCTAATGGAAAGATTTTTTAAATTTAGTTATTACTCAAGTATCTGTGTTATTTTGCTGTAAAATGTTCTATCCTGTCTAGTGAGAATATAATTTTTACAATTTGATTTTTTCCCCCCCGTAACTATAGAT
Source organism: Trichomycterus rosablanca (assembly GCF_030014385.1). Taxonomy (NCBI): domain Eukaryota; kingdom Metazoa; phylum Chordata; class Actinopteri; order Siluriformes; family Trichomycteridae; genus Trichomycterus; species Trichomycterus rosablanca. The sequence goes on along the minus strand of NC_085991.1, from coordinate 22,551,867 downwards.
AGCCTACATTCCTGGAAACTCTTTCTTGTATTGTTTACCACAAAACAAAACTAAATCCCAAGTATTGACCAAGTTTAAAACAGTAATGTTGTATGTAAGCTACTGTGTCACTACAAAGGTACTGTAAGTTATAGCTGCCTATACATATATAGCACAGTGTTTACGACATTGGCAGTATACTGGTATTGCTATACGTTTTGCTGTATAATTGTTCTAGTTTGTTTGTTTCAGTGCATCTTGCCCCATTAGCGTTCACACATTTTGTAACCATGTTCATTACTAGTTAGTGGTGATAACACTAACTCTAGTGTAGATAACAGCTAGTGTTGTGATACCTTAGTATACACAATTCCTTGGGCGGCACGGTGGCTAAGTGGGTAGCACTGTCGCCTCACAGCAAGAAGGTCCTGGGTTCGAATTGGAGACACTAAATTGTCCATGACTGTGTTTGATGTAACCTTGGGAACTTTATGAATCTTGTGTAACGAGTAACTACCGTTCCTGTCATGAATGTAACCAAAGTGTAAAACATGACTTTAAAATCCTAATAAACAAAAACACAATTCCTCATTTAATTTAGCTTTCTTTCTTTCCTCTGTGGTCATGCATTTTGCAGGGGGCTCTTTGTTTCTTCAGTTCGTTTCTGTCTATTTGGGCACTATTTACTTTGTCATTACTTTGTTGCTTTTGTTCTACCTTGCTTAAGCAACCTGCATATTGGGTTCAGTCTTCATGGCCTTGCAGGTAAGGAGCTACACCTGACGCTTAAGTGGCTAGGCATAACCCACCCTGTTATATGAACATTGACAATGGTTGGTATCAAAATAACTAATGTTCAGAATAGCACATTTCTCTTTACAGAAGTAAAACAAGGAGCAAAACAAACCTTTTTGACCCATTTAAGTACCTGGCTTATTATAAGAATTTAGATAAGTGACTGTCACCTCCAGCAATACACCAAACACTGGTTAAGTAGGCATCTGCTAAAAAAAAACTCACTAAGTTGAAGATATAATTTACATGAAGTTGGATAGCGGTAGACAGTTTAAATGTAAAAAGCATTGACTTTAAAACCTATCAGTTCTCTCTTTTCTATGGTAATGATCTAAATTGCTTACCTTAGAAGGTTAGCATGTCCTCCCCATATGGTATACTGCATAGGTCTGCCTAGATTTTAACCCAAAACTACCCAGCAATTATACTGGGTCTCTACCTAGTTATTACTCTTAAATTCTACTGGGTCTGTACCCAGGAATTATACATGAATTGTACTCTGTTTTGACCCAGTAATTACTCAGACAATGTACTAAATATGTACCCATTAACTACCTAGGAATTATGCTAGGTCTTTACCTAGTAATCAGAATTTTACTGGTCTCTACTGAGTAATTACCCAGAAATATTACTAGTTATGTTCCCAGTAATTGCCCCGAAATATTACTATGTATGTCCAAAGTAATTACCCAGAAATATTACTTGTTATGTTCCCAGTAATTGCCCTGAAATATTACTATATATGTTAAAAATATTAAATATGTTAACTATCTAAGAATTATGCTAGGTCTTTTCCTAGTAATTAGAATTTTATTGGTCTCTACTGAATAATTTCTCTGAAATATTAGTAGTTATGTACCCGGTAATTAACCAGAAATTGTACTAGGTCTGTAACCAGTAATTTCCCAAAATATTACTAGGTCTGTATATAGTAATTACCCAGAAATGTTATTATGCCATGCACCCCTAAAACAGTCACCATACATATTTTTTTGGTTTTAATTATTTATTATTATTATTTAAAATAATCCAACAAAATGACTGTAGTATATGGAGAATTTAAAGAAAAGACAGAGGCTTGTGTGTTATTATGTTAAATTATGTGTTTCATAATTTAATGAGCCTGGGGGTTATCCCTAGTCATGGTATTGATCTCTGCATGAAACCGATACAAGACAAATCAGACACACACAAAAACAGGCAGCTGTTCCAAAGCCATGTGCAACAGCAGCAGACAAGTAAAGATTAAATATGCTACAAAACTGTGTTAAATAAAAAAAATTAAAACATAATTATAGATAATTCCACTTTCCTCTGCAAACCTGTAGAAGCAGAGGTTTTTACAGAACATTTATACGGTCTGACAAAGAGAATCTATCATGCTGAAGAATTTGTCCCTGAGTTATAAAAGCCTTCAATATGTAAAAGCCAGTTAGATAACACCTGCTGAAATGTCCAAGCTGGTTTACAGACAGCAAAAATATTTGCATTAGGGTGTTTCCCATTTAGAGGGGGCGAAATACTGGGCAATGCCAAAGCAAATAGATTCAGTAAGTTTTCACAGCGTAATCCGGTGCGTACATTTATATACCTGAACATAAGTTAGTAATTTTATACACATACCACATTCATACATACATCATTGCATTGTACATCACTGGCTCACTCTTTGCAATTTATCTTGCTGCCTGCCTGCTTCATTAGGTGTAATTTCACAACAGCGTAGCATCCAGGATATTGCACTTCCAGAAGCATACTCACCCACACACACAACAGAAGTAAGATTGAAACCTTATTAAAAGAGCTACACAATCCAGTGCATCATCATCAGAACAGCTTTCATGAGCAGTATCATTAAAGTTGCATGGTGCTGCTGGAGTAGAAGTTTGCTGCTAAACCACTCAGACAGAGAGCACAAACCCAGGATAGATAAGGTTGACATTTGCACATTGTGAGCACATTCCTTTGCTCATAGGGTTCAATAAGAACACTTCCTGCATAGCTAAAGAGAACACTCATTTCCCACATTAAGGCCACTGGGTGAAAGCAATAGTCTGTAACCTTGCAGCGGCAAAGCAATACCCTGAATGGCAAAGTAGATTTGGGTGAGGGTGGGGTTATTAAAGAAGCTTTTCAACCTGTTTTGCTTTTCTCTTCTGCTTGCTGTGTCTGTTAGTGATTCATTAGCTGGGAATTTGAATTCAATGAGTGTGTTGGCATGGACAAAATAATTAATTGTGAATCCTTAATAACCTCTTTTTCCTTATCAGGGTTGTACTGGGTCTGCGGCCATTCTCAGAAACAAGTAATCTAAATTCTTTTAGCAGCATATCTCTACACAATAAAGCTGATGACTGTTAATGTACATTGTAAAGTAGGATGGATTCATTATTTTTATTTATTATCTTATTAGATAAAGTCTACAGAATATGACACAATCACACTTATAAGCAAACATCCATTTGATTTATTTTGTTAAACTGGGCATAGTGCCGTAGCGTACCCCGGACAGGACTCCAATCTATTGAGGTGCCCTTGCCACCCTGCCTCCCCAGACAATCAATCATGTCTGTATGTAGAGCATAAAGCAACATAGAAAGCATTGTTGGACTTGCTAATTTGCCATAATCTTTGGTACCATACTATGTAGTTCAGGACACATCCATAGGTAAAATATTTTTCTCCGTGCAGAGTTTCTGTTCATGCTTATTTTAAAATAATCAGATTTATTATTTTCTCGGCCTGGTCCGACCCAGAATTTTACGCCTTAAACCGCCATGCCAGTCAATCCCAGTGTATCACACACTCACATATTTATATATTCTCATAACACCTACAACAAATGGAAAGCACGCTTTGCTTGATTTTGGAGGATAAAAATATAATACCTAGTATGAAATCTGCATAAAAACATGGGGATCCCTGTTGCTGTGCGGCACCCACTTTACCAGCTGCATGACTGTGCCACTCTACAAATGAATGTGACAGGCAGAATGTAACCAAACAGCACACTTGAGCGTTCTTCATGCTTATCACGTTTGAGTGCATGACAACATTCTTTTAGGGCTGTGACTTAATAGTAAACAATAAAAAGAGGGGACTAGATTTGTTTTGTTGGTGCCGCGGTGGTGCAGAGGGATATTCCGCTACCACATCAGCGCTGGGATTCTGAATTCTTTGAGTTCGAATCTCAGCTCTGCTGCCGGTCGACTGGGCGCCCCCTAGCAAGCAATTAGCAGTGCAGAGATAATTGCCCACTAGTCTGCTGGGTGAAAAAAGACTGAACTAAAAGGGGGGTGGGGTCACCAATGCTGTGTAAGGACCCTGGTTAGTAGCCTGAGGTGACAGTACAGTATTGGAGGAATGCAAAGATCAGCGAAGTATGGGTGCGAATCCACCGAAGTATTGGTGAATAAGAAAGGGTCAGTGGACTATGCACGCATCAGAGGGAGCATGTGTTAGGCAAATATACCCTCAATGGACCCTCAATTTAATTTAATTTAATGATGAGTTACGCTGAGCTTAAACAGCCTTCTTAATAAATACTGAAAGTGTAAATCTTACAAATTGGATGTTAATTTTTATTTATTTTAAATCTCAATGGATCAAACGTCCAAATGAAATGATTCCTGGGGTGACTTACATCAGACTCAACATCCATCATGCCTCCAGGGTAAAACTGAGCCTAAAATAAGATTAACCACAGGGTGCCTCACAGCAATATCTTTCCTTGGGACCTGGATTTGATCCTCAACTTCTTAATGCCTGAGAAGAGTTTCACATGCATTCTTGTGTGTTTGTGTAATGTACTCCACTTTACACCCACCTTCTTAAAAAGAATGTGAATCTGCTGGTCTACATTGCCCCTAGGTGTAGGTTAGCAAATGTGTAAGTGTGTGGCACTGGGATGGACTGGCACCCTGTCCAGGGTGTATTCTTGTCTTACCTCCATTGTTTTCAGGTTGCCGAGCCCATTCTGATCATGACCAAGACTGTAGAACTTAGTCAGAAGAATTAATCCTTTGTGTTACATTTGTGAAGTCAAGAATTTTGGTTGACAGAATAGATGGGTTATATCAAGAACTGATTTCATACAGAATTTAAACTAATATCATCAAAGATTAAGAAGTCGCGGCTTTGACATGCTCTCTATACAGTTAGTGTACATTGTAACTTTCATCCTGCATAATCAATTACATGGTTCAAGTGTCCTATTTACAAATGTGTGCAATCACATTAGACCAAATTCAATTCCACAAGCACCGAGATCCTCTCAGATGTCGACTCTTTCACAAACATACACCAACACACACATACACACTACAATACACACACCAGCTGTTCCCTAGTAGAGTGACGGACACAGGTGGACGGGCGTTAGAACCTTTTTTTTTACATTGTCGAGTTGTTCATTCTTTATTGGTTCAGCTGCACTGCTGAACACAGCTTCCTTTGTTTTATAGATGGATTGGTTTATTTTATTAGCCTCTGCTCAAGAGTTTGTGGATTATTGTCGTTGGATGGTGCTTGCAATTGCTGTGAGGTCTTTTTCCTTACCTGCTAAAAAATAAAAAAAAAGAGGGTAGGGTCAGCAATTTTTAGTGGAATTAGATCAGTTGTTGTATTTACACCGATCAGCCATAACATTAAAACCACTTCCTTGTTTTTACACACATTGTCCATTGTATCAGCTCCACTTACCATATAGAAGCACTTTGTAGTTCTACAATTACTGACTGTAGTCCAACTGTTTCTCTGCATGCTTTGTCTGTTCTTTAACGGTCAGGACTCTCCCAGGACCACTACAGAGCAGGTATTATTTGTGTGGTGGATCATTCTCAGCACTGCAGTGACACTGACATGGTGGTGGTGTGTTAGTGTGTGTTGTGCTGGTATGAGTGGATCAGACACAGCAGCACTGATGGAGTTTTTAAACACCTCACTGTCACTGCTGGACTGAGAATAGTCCACCAACCAAAAACATCCAGCCAACAGCGCCCCGTGGGCAGCGTCCTGTGACCACTGATGAAGGTCTAGAAGATGACCAACTCAAACAGCATCAACAGATGATCGATCGTCTCTGACTTTACGTCTACAAGGTGAACCAATTAGGTAGGAGTGTCTAATAGAGTGGACAGTGAGTGGACACAGTATTTAAAAACTTCAGCAGCGCTGCTGTGTCTGATCCGCTCATACCAGCACAACACACACTAACACACCACCACCATGTCAGTGTCACTGCAGTGCTGAGAATCCATCCACCACCTAAATAATACCTGCTCTGTGATGGTCCTGTGGGGGTCCTGACCATTGAAGAACAGGGTGAAAGCAGGCTAAAAAAGCATGTAGAGAAACAGATGGACTACAGTCAGTAATTGTATAACTACAAAGTGCTTCTATATGGTAAGTGGAGCTGATAAAATGGACAGAGTGTAGAAACAAGGAGGTGGTCATAATGTTATGGCTGATCAGTGTAAACACTTCTAAATTTTACATTTACATTTATGGCATTTAGCAGACACTTTTATCCAAAGCGACTTACAAAAGTGCATCCACAGTAAATGTTTTCCAACTCTTGTTTAAGTAGACAACAGTCCATGGATAGAAATTTGCTGAAACACTTTTAGAACAAAGGATTAGGATAGGTAAAAGGTTAGTAAGTGCATGTTAGCTCAGCTTAAGTGCTTAGTAAAGAGGTGGCTCTTTTGTTGTCTTTTGAAGACAATAAGGGACTCAGATGTACGAATGGACAAGGGAAGTTCGTTCCACCACTTAGCCGCTAGCACAGAGAAAGGTCTTGATGCATGTCTTCCTCAAGTTCTGGGTGGAGTATCAAGTCGAGCGAGACTAGTGGCTTGAAGGTTGCATGGTACAGAGAGGGGGTTTATGATTTCTCTAAGATAGTTTGGGGCTGGTCCATTTTTGGCTTTGTAGGTGAGCATCAGTGTTTTAAACTGAATGTGTGCAGCTACAGAAAGCCAGTGAAGAGAACGCAGCAGTGGGCTGATGTGGCAGTGTTTAGGTTGGTTGAAAACTAGGCGAGCAGCTGCATTTTGAATGAGTTGCAAGGGTTTTTAGTGGACATGGGAGCTCCTGCCAGGAGGAAGTTGCAGTAGTCCAGTCCTGAGATGGAAAGTGATTGGAGAGGAATCTGAGTGGCTTTCATAGAGAGAAATGGCCAAATCTTCTTGATGTTGTAGAGGAGGAACCGACACGATCTTGTCATGTTGGCTACATGAGTAGAAAAAGATAGCTGACTATCCAGGACAACGCAGACTTATGATTTTGTGTTAGTAGATTTGGCAGCTGCTCATTCTGAATACCTTCTCAATTGAGTTTTGGATCTTACATAGAACAAAAAAGCACAATTATATCTCATCAAATGAGAGTTATGCAATGTTTTCTGATTACATGAAATTAAAAGAGCAAAGACCCTATGAAAGAGCCCTGTGGAGCACCTCTAAAATATAAAAATTTATAGAATTTTAACATCATTGTACTTGAAAGACCTACCTGTTTGTGTTTAAAAAATGTATAATAGCATCTTTTATCTTCTGCAGCGTCCCGGTATGCCATCTGGAGCTCGGATGCCCCATCAGGGGGCGCCGATGGGACCCCCTGGACCACCATTTGCAGGAAACCCATCTGTACGTCCTGGGCTCCCCAATCCGGCAATGGAGGCCAACCGCAAACGTCCTGCACCTTCACAACAACATATCCAGCAGCAACAGCAGCAAGGGATACAAAGCAGAAACAGGAAGTGAGTATTATAAGCCACGCCCAGTAGTCAAGTCAAGTCAAATTTATTTATATAGCGCTTTTTACAATAGACATTGTCTCAAAGCAACTTTACAGAATCCAGGACCAACAGATACAAAAACCCCTGTTGAGTAAACCGAGGGTGAGAGTGGCAAGGAAAAACTCCCTTAAAATTACAGGAAGAAACCTTGAGAGGAACCAGACTCAGCAGGGACCCATCCTTCTTGGGTGGCCTGGAGGATAATTTGAATAAATAGGATTTACACAAATCATACAAACACAAATTAAAATGATTCAAAAGTTATAACTAACAAAAATAATTGGAGTTATTATTTAGTCCAGTCTGTGATAAAGTCTGTAGTGAGTTCTTGACATTCTTGGTGCAAACACGCCAGGTCAATCACATCTGGCAGGAGCAGCATTGTTGGCACGGCAGTCTCGACTTCATTCTTCAACCTCGGGTGGGTAAACAGGTTTCCATCAGAACCACCTCGGGGTAAAACAACAGAAACTGTAGTTAAAAATGTAAAATGTGAATTAAGTTAAATATCGGTTTTGCAGAGAGTAGCTTTAGACTCCGGCACCCCTAATTATTACAGCATAACTAAAAGGGAGAGCGAGCAGGTAACAAGGTCATGAAGGCTTTCACAGGACATCAGCGCCCACCTCCCCACTGTCATCAAACCTGAGTGATCGGACAAGAGAGGCAGAACGACAACTTTTAGTACTGTAGTAGCTAAAAGTATGAAGATTGTAAGTGTTGACAGTTGGGAAGGGATGAGAAGGGATGTTTTATGACTACTAGCACATAGTTGTAGTCTTTTAGTACCTGGATAAAGGTGTTACCAGGACAACAGACAAGTAAGCTGTTACCATGGCAACACCCAGGGGCTACAATGTGTGCAGGCATTAGTGTGTAAAGGCATGTTTGAATGCCCTCATGGTGTCTGCATGGGAATTAATACTCTTCCTATATATACTTGGTTAAACTCCAGTTAAAACCTTATTATTAGCGCTTAAATGAATATGTAGATAATTTATTGTAAGTTCTGCAGCCATATAAAGCCTAAACATGTGTGCACTATGAGAAGTCTTAATAGTCTGTGCCACACTTAATAACAAAACACACCTGGGGCACTCTGAATAACCTCTGTGGTAAAGCGACTCGCAAAAGCCACAAACTGAAAGCGACACTTCAGAGTGGTTCCATTTACCCGTTTATCAGGGGAAATATGTGCTAAGTGCTGATACATAAAGGCATTTGCTGATATGGCTGCAGCTTTCAAAACTCTGTTTTACTGACACTTTTGTATCCGCAGTAGTGTTTTCAAATTTTATCCTCTAGTATAAGAACATCCACTGAGTTGGATTATCAACATCATTATTCATGGATACCCTGAATTAAGTGGAACAAATTCTCAAGGAAAAATATATAAAAATAATGCAAATATAATTAAATCAGTTAGATACTTTGAGGTGCATGTGTGGGGCTTTTTACAGTAGGAAGATGTTTAAGTTATTCATGAGGAAATATGACGTCCAAGAAAAAAGGATTTTTCATGTGGTAGACAGCCGGTGTTGCATTTTGTGTAATTTATATCAGAGAGAGATCTCTAAAACAAAAATGACACTGTAAAAAAAAAGTGCAGCCAACTTAAAAAAATATGTCAACTTATTACA